>NC_141596.1:65583868-65945118 GCF_047967505.1 Dipteris shenzhenensis
GGAGCTAAACAAGAACCGGTTATTCCTAATGTTCCCAATCAACAGGAGTTGCAGGCATTTAAAGGATGGCATGAGAGAGCCAGAAAAGTTATGTACTCGCTATATATCAGTACTTCAGATTCTATGATTATGCATATTCGGGATGCAAGCATGCCGAAGGAGGCGTGGGATACTTTGACAAAAATGTACAGCACAAATATGCAAGCTAGGAATATGCAGCTCAAGTAGGAGTTGCATGATGTGTAGAAAGAAAATATGAGATGCACTTGCTTCCATTAAGTCGCTAGTGGAAGATGATGATTTAGTTTCTGTGACCTTGAATGGTCTAGGAAAGGATTATGCACAGTTTCAGACATTCATTGCCGCCCGTATAAAATTTCCTGATTTTGAGGAGTTGATTGCTCTTCTAATTTCTAAAGAGCAGAGAAATGGTGGAGCATCTTCTTCAAGAGGAACTTCAAAAGAAACTGTCTTCTACTCAAATGCTGGAAGAGGTAGAGGCAGAGGTAGAGCAGGTCGATCTGGAGGCCATGGCAGAAATTAGAATATGCAGCAAATTCAAGAAAACCAGTCCTATGGAGGAGGACGTGGTAACCTTAGAGGCAAGGGGAGCCAAAGAGGTCATGGTGGATGGCAGAGGCCAAAATGCAAATAGCAATGTTGAATGCTACTACTGTGGTAAAATGGGTCATATGGCTAAAGATTGCTATAAAAAGCAGAATGACATTATGAATGGAAAATTGCAGCAAGGCAATTATGCATCCTCTAGTAGACAGGGTGATGATAGAAATGAGCATTTGTTTATGGTGCAGCACATGACCAATTCTGTGACAAGTGCAGAAGAAAGCAAGGATGTGTGGTATGTTGACTCAGGTGCGTCAAACCACATGACAGGTCATGCAAAATGGATGCAGGATGCAAGGAAAATGGAAAAACCAAGATTTATGGAGAATGGTGATGATACTGCACATCCTATTGTGCAGATTGGTAAAATTCCTTTGTTTATGCAGGATGGGAAAAATAAATACCTATATGATGTATTTCATGTCCCGAACATCACCAAGAACCTGGTTTCTATTGGTCAAATGGTTGAGCAAGGCTTGGAGGTCAGATTTAATCCTCATGGATGCTTTGTTGAGGATATGAAAAATAAAGGTCGCTTGATAACAAAAGGGAAGAAGAAGGGCATGATGTTTACGTTGGATGAAGACATGCCTGAATTGAGTGCAGCAATGTTTGCACATGGGACCGGTGTAGTTGCAGATATTGATATTTGGCATAAACACATTGGTCATGTTAATGTACAGTAACTTAAATTAATGTAGGCCCAAAATATTGTTGTAGGATTGCCTAAGTTCAAGGTTGCAGAAATGCATAAGGTATGTGAAGCCTATCAATTTGGAAAACAGGCAAGGAAACCATTTCCTAGACATGTTCAAGAGAGTTAGAGGCCATTGGAATTAATCCACTCTGATGTGTGGACTACTAAAGCTGCATCTATTGGAGGCTATCATTATTTTGTCACTTTTATTTATGACTACAGCATAAAAGTTTGGGTGTATTTTATGAAAAAGAAAAGTAAAGTGCTTGGGCATTTCAAAGCTTTTAAAGCTATGATTGAAAAAGAAACAGGCTTGCAAATAAAATGCCGAAGGTCAAATGGAGGGGGAGAGTACCTCTCAAATGAGTTTGCAAGGTTCCTGCAAGAGCATGGCATAAAGCAGCAATATTCATGCAGTCATACCCCACAGCAAAATGGACTTGCAGAAAGGAAAAACAGGCATATTGGAGAGGTATCTCATGCCATGCTCAATGAAAAAGACCTCCCAGATTTTTATTGGGCTGAAGCAGTTGCTAAAGTAGTCTACATAATAAACAGGACTCCCACTATAGCAATACATGGCATGATGCCAGAGGAGAGCTATACTGGTAGGAAACCAAATATTTCTCATTTGAAAGTTTTTGGTTGCATTGCCTATGTTCATGTGCTAGATGAGTTGGGATCGAAGTTGGATCCAAAAGCTGAGAAGTGCATCTTTATTGGATATTCTCTACAATAGAAAGGGTATAGATGCTATAATCCTTCTACTCGTAAGTTTACAGTGAGCAGAGATGTTGTTTTTGATGAGATGAGCAGCTGGTATAAACCAGTAAATGTGATTAATGTAGATGCACAAAATGGTAATGCTACATAGAATTCATAGCAGCAATCACAAAATATTAGTGGACCTGTAGTGTCCTCTAGTAGTGGTTCACATACTTTACCATGGACACGTAGATTGAGATTGGGAGAATCTCCTCAAAGCAATGCAAATAGTGATATGCAAGTCTAGTGGCTTAGAACAGAGCCTTGATGATGAGTTGGGTATTCCTTCTATTATTACACCTGGCGTAAGGAAGACAAGGGATGTTTTGAGAGCACCTGGTAGTGAGCCTATTTTGCACAGGTCTACCAGAGTTATCCTGTGGATAGGCTGAAATATGATGAGTTTACAGCCATTCACTATGCCTATATGGTCAAAGTGATACAAGAACCAGAACCCACTTCTTTTGAGCAAGCCATGGGAAAAGAAAAATGGAAGAAAGCCATGGATGAAGAAATGGATGCCTTGGAAGCAAATGATACATGGGAATTGGTGCCTTTGCCTAAAGACAAGAATGCAATTGGCTGCAAGTGGGTTTATAAGGTGAAGCACAATGCATATGCATCTGTGAGTAGATATAAGGCAAGATTACTTGTCAAGGGGTATGCACCGAGATATGGCATTGATTATGAAGAAACATTCAGTCTGGTTGCAAGGATGGCAACTATAAGAGCAGTCATTGCTATGGTTGCATTGAAGGGATGGTCTTTACGTCAGATGGATGTAAAGAATGCCTTCTTGCATGGTGATTTGCAGGAAGAGGTCTATGTGGAGCAGCCACCATGTTATATGCATGCTGTTCATCCTAAGTTTGTTTGCAGGTTGAAGAAAGCCTTGTATGGCTTGAAGCAAGCACCTAGAGCATGGTCTGACAAGATAGGGCAGTATCTTGTCACTATTGGTTTTCATATTTCCATGGCAGATTTCTCACTTTATGTGAGAAAAACACAGAAAGGTATTATGCTGCTTGTCATTTATGTTGATGATTTGATCATCACAGGTGATAGTGATGAAGATATCCTTCATGTGAAAATGCTATTGAAGCAGAAGTTTGAGATGAAGGATTTGGGAGAGCTGCATTACTTCTTGGGATCGAGGTGATTAGATCCACAAGTGGGATATGGCTTTTGCAGAGGCAGCATGGATTGGACATGCTGTCCAAATATGGGATAATAGGCTGTAAGCCTATTTCAGTTCCTTTGGAGCAGAATGTGAAGTTGGGTTCAGATGCAGGTGAGCTTCTGGAAGACCCTACTATGTACACATGCATAGTAGGAAGTTTGATTTATATGACTATTACCAGGCCAAATTTGAGCTATGTTGTTGGGTTGGTAAGTTAGTTTATGCAGGTTCCAAGGAAATCACATTTGGATGTGGCTAGACGCATACTAAGGTATGTGAAGTCCACATTGCAGTATGGACTATTTTATGAGACTGGGGTTCAGATATAAGTGCATGGATACACTGATGCTGATTGGGCTGGTAGTATTTCTGATAGACGATCTACTAGTGGATATGTGTTTTTTTTTGGGAGTGCTGCAATCACTTGCAGCAGCAAGAAATAGCCTACAGTTGCCTTGTCGAGCACAGAGGCTGAATATAGAGGTGCAATAATGGCTGCATGTGAGGCAGCTTGATGCATAAGCTGCTTTATGATGTGCATCAGTATATAGATGGGCCAGTTGTCATTTATTGTGACAACATGAGCAGTATACACTTGGCAAATAACCCAGTCTATCATGCTTAAACAAAGCACATTGAGGTGCATTACCACTATGTGCGGGAGAAGGTTCTAGTAGGTTTTATTGCTCTAGTTTATGCCAGCATAGAGGATCAAGTAGTTGACATATTCACGAAGGCATTGGGTGCAGAGAAGCTGGGCAAGTTCAGAGACCTACTTGGTGTGCAAGAATTGGGATTGAGCTCGAGGGGGAGTGTTGTGATATGCCAGGGTGACCGTTGTGCATTTATGTCACCGACTTGTTAGAGCTACAGATGCGGTTGGTAGACCGCCCATGAATAATAGCTGGATGACAGCTATCTTTATGTACTCTAGTTAGTATGCCACCTAGGATAGCTGAGTTTGGTTTAAGACCCACATATAGGGTTCATCTATTCCTTTTGTACTGAGAGAGAGACTTCTTTTGGCTTTCACAACTAAGAAGAGGAAAACTGTTTTCAGCCTCCACCTTTGATTCCCCCATTGTGTATGTGAGAAAGCTGCAAGTGAGACTCCTTACCTCTCTCCCACTCTCTTCACATCGACATGGTCAATAGAAAATCTTAAAACCTCCATGAGCTTGACTTGATGTATCAATTCGTTTGATATTCAAGAGTGACAAGGCTAGGTGAATGAGTGAAACTAAGTATCTTTAATTATCGATGAGGGTACTTGCCTACATTGAATAGCGTTTCACTCTTCTAGTTGTTTGATTCAATTGACAAGATCAGTTTAAGACAAACTTTTCCAATAATAAGTCACAAAATGTGAATAGTCATAGAAGATGAAAAGCCATAAATCATCAAGAGAGTTTGAGACAAATTTTTTTCCAATAATAGGTGACAAAATGTGAATAGTCATAAAATATGGAAAGCCATAAGTCATCAATATTATCTATAAGAAGTCACATCTCTTTCAGAACTATGTATGAGAGACTAGCAATGTGATATGAGATGTCTAAGGATATTAATATATGCAAACAAGCATGTAGTTCTTTAGTTCCATTATTTGAATTTCCATTATCTTTTGTTTGTGATTATAAAGTATTCCATTGAAGGATATTGATACG
Source organism: Dipteris shenzhenensis (assembly GCF_047967505.1). Classification (NCBI taxonomy): domain Eukaryota; kingdom Viridiplantae; phylum Streptophyta; class Polypodiopsida; order Gleicheniales; family Dipteridaceae; genus Dipteris; species Dipteris shenzhenensis. The sequence continues at coordinate 65,588,802 of NC_141596.1, forward strand.
TACAAAGGCTAGTCATGTTGAATCTAAAGGCTTTCTAATAAAATTTGATCTTGTTTAATGTCTTTTTAAAGGGACTAGTTTCCCTTTTACACCGTGGTGTATCATCTCATAAGACAAGACATTAAGAATAGTTTATAGAGGTCAAGCCATTAGAATTATTCAAGATGTTATCTACATTGTAGATAACACATTTGAATCCTATCAAGGTAAAGGCATAGTCACTAAAAATGATTTTACTAAAAGAAAAGGATTAGTGAATGATGTACTCTTTGTTGCTAAACTTAGCATAGTAAGAATATTTTATGAGTTGGACAAATGATAGAGCTTCATTAAAGAGTCCTTTTGATGGAGATGAATGTAGAATTGGAGATAGAGCTAGAGCAATTTAGCTAATTGAAAAAGTGGTGAAATAAGGATGCTTATTTAAAATGCTAGCTTTAGACTCGAACTTCCATGCCACGACAGCTAAACATCAACCCATGCCATTGTCTACAATAAGGCACAATAGATATGGTCATGTTAGCTTCAAAATTTTGATGCAATTGAGAAACACATTCCAAAAATTGAATTTCTTGGAACATATTGCAAAGAATATACTTCAGTAAAGAATAAATATCCAAACTTAGAGGAACAATTCCTAAAGCAAGAGGTACTCTTGTTTTGAGTTCATACAAATGAGGTTATGCCCAAACCTGTAGCAAAAATGGTCCAATGTACTACTTCATTTTCATCAAGAATACATCAGATATTGTTTTCTCTATTTTCTCAAGGAGAAATCTAAAGTTTTTGCTAGGTTTCAAGATTTCAAAGTCATAGTAGAGAACCAAATAGGAAGAAGATAAAAGTTAATTGATTAGATAGAGGGTGTGAATACACATCTTTTGCATTCATGAACCTTTGCAAGAGTAATGGAATTTGAAGACAATTCACGTGTGTAGACACTCCTTAGAAAAATGTAGTTACTGAAGTATTGGGTATCTCTACATGTTTGGATGAATAGTATATACCATAATATAGGACAATCATCATAGAAACCTAGACTTTGACTCACACAATTGCATCATGGCTTGCTATGGTGATGAGAGCAATGCACAAAAGTTGTATGGTACCATCAACCAAAAGGTTATTACCTCCAAAGATGTAGTGTTTGATGAAGAACCAAAATGGAAGTTACCAAATACACAAGACATGGTCACACCAACAACTTAGACACATACAGAGAAGGCTAGTGAAGAAAAGCAAGTATTTCTAGAAAATACCCTAGAAGAGAAACAAATTAGATGGTATAAAAGACTACCTAGGTTGACATATTCTCAAAAGGAAAAGAAATTTGACTTGATAGCAAATATTATGCGCTTATGACTAACATCATGGCAATTAAAAAGCGTGTTTTGAGTATGTAGTCAACAATCTAGAATGGAAAATTATTATGGATGTTAAAATGGATGCTTTGTACAAAAAAATGTGGGATTTGTGTCAATTTTACCACTAGGAAAGTATGCAATAGCAAACAAGTGAATTAACAAAGTGAAGGAAAATATAGATGGCAACATTGAAATATATAAATCCACACTAGTTGCAAATTTTTTGGACAAAATAGACTATAGGGAAAGGTTATGGTAAGACTTATGCAACAGTAGCCAGCTTGGACTCAATAATATTTTTGATATCTGTAGCTACACTTAACAGATGGAATGTGTACAAGTTCGATGTAAAAAAGGTTTTTCTTAGTGGCTACTTAAATGAAGAAGTCTACATGCAACAACCATCAAGTCTACTTAGTGGTATGTTGAACATGGCAAGAAAATTAGGGTTTCCATCTTTGCAAAAGTCTCCATATCCTAGAAAACTCACCCTAAAGTTTGTATAGCAAAATCGGCAAGTATTTTTCTGATCAAGAATACATGAAGTCTAGTGTAGATTATACACTGTACTACAAAGTTACAAGAAAGAGACCACCATTCCCCTTTTATTTCTATATGATCTAGTTGTGATAGAAGAAATGAGAGATTCATCACCAAGATGACACAATAATTATTTTGGCATGGATTTATGCATTATTTTCTTGGCATTGAGTGTTGGAGAGACTTAGATAGAACCTCTAAGAGACAATAAAAATATGCTAACAGTATCCTAAAGAAATTTCACCTAGTAGATTGCAAGATTACACCCACTCCCATGGAGCAAATTTTGAAACGTAGGATCCAAAAAGTTCTACAGTCAATGACAAGTACTATTGGTAGCTCATCAAATCTCTTATATATCTGACTTTCACAAGGTGAGCACAAGGCCAAATATTTGTTATATAGTAAGTTCACATGCACAGTTATGGAAAATCCAAAACAATCTCATTGGAATGCAACCAAGAGATTTTGACTTACATCATAATCAAAAGATAATTTGGAAAAAAATATAGACAAATTCATTTTAGGTTGCATGGATAGTGTGATTATGCAAGAGATCATGAGAAAAAGAAATCCACACAATGATATGCATTTTTTCTTGGTCAAGTTGCAATATAATGGTTTCCAAACAAACAATTAATCATTTCTTTGTCTTCAACCAAAGCAAAATATACAGAACTCACAATAGGTGCATGTGAAGCTATATGGCTCAAGAGAATATTGTCAGCTATATGACTCAGGAGACTATTCTTAACTATATGGCTCAGAAGACTATTGTAAGAAATAGATTATTTTGATGGCACAAAGCCAACAGTAATCTATAGTGATCAATCATCTCAAGAATTAGCCAAGAATCTAGTATGTGATGAATTATAGGACAAAGAATATTGATGTGAAAGAGCACTTCATCAAAGAAAGAGTGTTACTTGGTAACATTACATTGCAACATTGTGATAGTAGTACAGACAATGTTGAAGATATCTTTACCAAATCACTAGGGAAGAGCTTTTCAAGAAACACTAACAAGCTCTCCGTTTGACTTAGAGGAAGTACATTCCCATTAAGGGGGTCCTTCTTCACCACCTAGAATCATCATCTTGAGGGAAGGCCTACTTCATGATGTTGATCTTAAGGGAAGGTGCTGAGGATTCGTCTCTACATCATGTTCATAATGTGCATAGAATTGACATCGAAAGAGTTCTAAAAGGCATAAGGTTTGGGAACCCTAACCATAACACTAAGAGGCTTGCATATATTCGTTCTTTTCAACTAAGATACTGTATAGTTACTCATTGTTTGTGTGCTCTCTAGTTGTGCCCTCTCTCCTCTTCTCCGCTTTTTTGCTCTTGCTCTTCATGTTTTGTTCACAGATTGGTTAACAATATGCCACCACTGCTTAAGTGATGTGATTTGATGGACAATGCTGGACAATGGCAAGTCCATAGAGCTAGGATTGTGTCATGGAGCTAGATGGGCCTGGCCTAAGATGATGGTAAAAGAATGAGAAGAGAGAGTGGTATAAAGAGATTAGGGTTGGCCCTCCTTTCAAAAGGTGACTTGTAGAAAAGGCCAAATGGTTGACGTTGGTCTTCATTGTTGATTGCACAAGTTGGAATACAAGTCCCTCTTCTCTTTCAAGAGTGGCTTTGGGTGTTATCTTGTCTCCTTCGTAGTGCCTTTGTGTTTGCCAGTCCATCCCCCTTGACTTTCCTCTTCCCTTCTCCTTCTCCCTCCCTTCTCCCCTCTCTTCTCCCTTCTCCCTCTTCCCTCTTTCTCTCGTGGAGACACATTGCAAAATCTGGGAGCCACTTGAGTGACACATGCGGATGTTGGATCGTGCCTTGCATTGCTCTCACAAGGAGTAGCTTGGAGTGGAGGCTCCATTGGCATTCCTTCAAGATCCCCAACGACACATGAGTCACCGTCGAGGCTACACATTTTTGGCACCACTATCGAGGAGTTCAAGGTATGCTTTTACATTGCACTTGCCTTCTCTCGTCATCTACCCATTGCTCATTGTTTCAAGCTTAACTTGGAGCTTTGATAGTGGAGTTGTAGGAGAGGAAAGAGTGCAAAAGTTTGTGTTTGGATGGAAAAAAGAAGAAGCTGTCATTTTCTGTTGGAAAGCTTTTTTGATCATGTGAAGCTTGTTTTTGTGTGTTTTAAGTTGGTAGGAAGATAGTTTGAAAGATTGCTAAGGAGTACATGTGTCAAAACTCACAAAAAACAACCAAGAATGATGAATCATGCTGAAAATCGAAGTGGTTTTGAGTGTTGATAGTCACCTATTCAAGAAATCTCTCATTTTGCACCCAAATGGTGTTTTCCTTTCTTCTTTTTTGCATTGGGTAGGTAGATTAGGTAGTTTAGCATCCCCCCATCACAAAAAAACGTGAACAGAAACTTCCAAATCATCAAGAATCATAAAAAACCAGTCGGCAAAACTATGCGTTCCTATCCCCACGGGTCTCGCTATTCCGTCAATCAAACTTGTGTTGACTTGTCCTCGCCATAGCTCTATCCCGCTGGTCAAACTTGCATTGACCCATCATCTTAGCGCTATCCCATCGGTCAAACTTGCATTGACCCATCGCCTTAGTGCTATCCCATTGGTCAAACTTGTGTTGACTCATCGGCTTAGCCCTATCCCCACGGTCGTTGCCTTAGCTCTATCCCATCGGTCAAATATGCATTGACCTAATGCCATTAGCCTATCCTGCCAGTCATTGCCTTAGCTCTATCCCCACGATTGTTGCCTTAACTCTATCCCACCGGTCAAACATTCATTGACATGGCTCCATAAGGCTATCTCGTCGGTCGTTGCCTTAGCTCTAATCCCCACGGGTCGTCACCATAGCCCTATTCCCTTGGGTCATTGCCATAGACCTATCCCGTTGGCTGTTGCCCCGTCGATTTGCTATCCCCACGGGTCATCGCCGTAGCTATATCCCACCGGTCAAACATCTGTTGACTCGTTGTTGCCATAGCTCTATCTTACAGGTCATTGCTTTAACTCTATCCCATCGTTTTGCTATCTCGCCAGTCGTTGCCATAGCTCTATCCCCACGGCCGTAGGGATAGCTCTAGGAACACAAAAATCAAGAAAAAGCACATGAAAATTGGGACCTCGAGAATCAAGAAATGATGAAATTTGCATTGAAATAAATCCCATTTTGCAAAAAAATTTATGGGCGCTGCAAAAAAGCCACAAGGGGCTGTCGCCCCTTCACCTTGCTTCGAGGCGGACTCAACCCAAAATTGGGGCCTCCTTTATGCGAATGAACACATGATCTTGAGATCAGGAAGAGTCCTACAAGCTCACCTTGAGCCTAAAGATAGTGCCTCAAATACCATCTTGTCAACCTCCATACCTAGCTTGACATCCTCAGGGTCAATAAGCTCAAAAGTCAATTCTCACTCATTGCAAGAACCACCACCTGATGAATCATCCCACTTAGAAGAGTCCCTGAGTCACGACGAAGACATGGGTGAACCCTCTAATGTTAGAGCCTCAATGGCTTTGAACTTCATTCTCACTAATCTCCACTCTCCTACCCCATCTAATGTTAGGCCCAACGTGACCCAAATCACAATCCTAATGCGTAGTGGGCTCGGATCCTCCAATCCCAACCTTATGCCATCCAATCCCTTGAAGTCTTCATCAGGACCACCAATGTACGAGACATGGCCCACCATTCCAGAACCTCCTCCTATATATCACAAACAGTCCTTACAAACGAAGCTATGAGAATCCTAGTCCAAGCACTAGGAAGGGTGCCCGTCGCTCCACCAACAATGTTTCCAAGAAGGGATACCAACCCCTCAAGGAGCAAGTCTGTCACAATCTCTAAGCTAATCACCAAGTTTCTAGGAGAAGGAGACCCAGTCTCCCATGTTGAGAGTGACATGTCCCAATGTCATTATCCTAGGGTGATTTCTCAACCCATGTATCAACAAAGGCCGCATCTACCATTGCTTGAACTGCCCAATCCATCCAATCAAGCACAATGGTCAATGCAAGGAGCCACATCAGCTAATCAAGGGCAATTTAAGGCTCAAAATACCATGAAAGGCTCCCCTGAATCAAGTATTGGTGGAAGAGTTACCTAGTGATTGGGCAAACCCCAAACATACCTTCAATAGACACAATTATCACAAAATGGTGACAATGCAAATTGGTTTAACATTATAAGTCACTACATTATACAAGGGCTCCACCCATTCAATGCCATATGTATCAAGGACCACACCCAGCTAATGAGTGTCCATATAAGGGGCAATTTAAGCAGCCAATCACATGTGCAGCAATGCCTAATACACCACCGCCATTGTGCATTGGGTGTGGTGTGGACCATTCTTTTAAGGATTGCTCAATGAGAAGGCCACCTAAGTCCACAAGCCTTAACTTATTAAGCATTGAGAGAGGCCAAGTGTCATTAGTATCCCATGCTTCTTTTGATGTCTTGACTGTGTTGAGTTGTTCTAGCATGACATCTTGCACATTCTACTTGATCAAATGATATACATATTTGTCTTTCTTTTCCCATTTTGCTTGTGATCTGGCAATGGCAAGATCTACTACAGGTGTGGACAGTGGTGGTGCAGCTATAAGTCCTGTTGGCTGGTGCTGCAACAATGGTGGGAGTGGATTTACTGCTGGCTAGATCATCCAATTGTCTAAGTGTAGACCCATTGACATACTCCCATTTGTCTTGAAGTACAAGAATGGTCTCCATTCAGCATTTCTATATGCCATTATTGGAGTTGTCTAGCTTAGCAAGTGCCTCCAAATTGAGGTTGCTAGTGGTAGACATGGTGCAAGAAAATGTACTCAATCTGCTATGAAAATCATTGTCTGAATCAACTGTCTGAATCAACTGTAATACATTAATTGTATCAAGTGCAATCTGAACTGTCGGTGAAGATAGAATTAAACATATATCCAATCTATTACAAGGCTTGTGGAAATGATGACAGGAATAGCCAAGAGGCTTTACAAGGCTTAAATGATGTGCACAATGTCAAAAAATAGCCAAATAAGGCTTTACAATGGTGGCATGTGAGTGCAAAATGAACAAATGTGCAATCTGCCCTTTGATCCATCGATCAATGCCTCTAAACAGTTTGAATGGACTATGGAATGTTAGGTTTCAAGAAACTTGATGATGTGAAACCACATGTGAGCAAAGGGACCGACTCTGAGTAGAAATAATTTTTAGATTTTCTTTTTTGGCATGGCTTCGATTGGTTGCTTTGGAGTTCTCTCCGCTATGGATGATCTAATGTACTCTAATCTATATCTAGACCAACCATTTAGTGTGATGAAAAAGCAGCAAACAATTCCTCTTCTTTGTTCGTTTTAGGTGCTGGGTCAGATGCGTCGATGTAGAGGTTGATGTGCGTGCAAGAAGAGGATTTGATATTGAGGCTTAAAAGTGTGTGATACTTGCACTGAAATGTGTGCATGATGTGACGAGCATGTAGAGCACAAAAAATTGAGCGTTTTTCCTTTTTAGAGCACCCTCAAATTCTTCGTGGAATTAAGAGATACTGCTTGATCTAGGTGGAGGGGCAAAAAGGATGAAAATGAATATAATCACGAGGTTACAAGCTAAAGCCCTTAATAAAGAGCTTCACAAACAAGCCAAAAGGGATAAAGCTAGCACGTCAAAGCCTAGAGAGGCAATTGAATCAGCATGACTAGGCACCAAGGGTGTAGCAAAGATTGGGAAGGGAAAAAATAAGGTCATCATCCAAGATGGATCAGATGAAGATATCGCCTCCCTAGCAACATCATCTTCCTCTAGTGATACTCTCTCAAAAGGTACCAGTAACAACCACCCGCATGAGGCAAATGAGGCAACGATAACAGTATTCAACCCATGGCCAAGCCACAATACCTAAGGGTCATGGTGAATATCCCAACCCATGGGTGGGGAAACAAGGTCTCACCGAGGCTTAAAAATTGGTACAAAAGGGCCACAAGGAATGTGAGGAGAGGCTCAAGTTGGATGTCCTATGATTGTTCAATCACACGTTCCAGGCTCTATGACTATTCAAATAAAAACCCGATTTGCATTCAAATATGCTCTCTTTGGATGTTAAAGTTTTAATATCTAAATATACTTCAATGCATGCATACACAAAGTAAAAGTCAAGGCCTACCAATACCGACATACCATGCAATGAGGGTCAAGCCTACCGAGTTTGGCATTTTTGTCTTAGGCCTACCAACGTCAATGAAAGTAAATACCACCTAATAGACTCAAATAAGGGCTAAGTCCTGGTAACTGTAACTAGAACTCAAACAAGATGGAAGAGTCAAGCCTAAGAAGTAGACTCAAGTGAGGCCAGGCAATCTACTATTTGCAACTAGAACTCAGTATGTTCCCCATACATTGAAAAATGGGGAATTCCCATTAATTAGTTGTTGGGATGGGAAGAGGGGTGAAAAGGAAGAGGGAAAGGGCATAATTAAACTAAGGGATAAAGGAGGGAGGGAGGAGTTTCAATTAAGAGGGACCTCTTAAGAAGGGAACATTAAAGGAGAAGGCATGTGCTAAAGGGGGAGGGGGAATGGTGGGGACCATTTGAAGGGGGCTTTCAAGAAGAAGGCACTACTAAAGGGGGAGGGGGAAGAGGGACCATTTAAAATATTTTAGTTAAAACTAGATATACTCTTTCACTCTATAGGTTAGTGGTAGGGCTCACATGTGGGAAAAACAACATTGTGGGTTCCAATCCTACCCTCTTAAAGAATATAGACTCTTCTTAGACAAGATAGGAATATAATAAAGTTGAGCAAGTATGTCCCCCAAATAAAGCAAAATTAATCCATGTACAAACATAGGCTAATTAACCTCTATGGTCCAAAACAAATAGGAATATAATAAAGTTGAGCGAGTATGTCCCCCAATATTTCCCAAATTTGAGAAGTGGGACAAACTACTTGAGAGTTTTCCTCACTATGGTTTCCTCCTGGCTTAAGCCAACCACTATCATGTCCCTTTCATGTCATACATTTCATACTCTATCAATGTTCAATTGAACATAGCTTTGCATTGAAATTCGTTCTCTTTGGAGGTTGAAGTTTTAATGCCTAGCATGTATTTTCAATAATAATGTGTAAAAAGGTGGCTTTTTCTTGAATTGATGTAGAAGATGAGCTCACCCTTTTATGCTTTTCATGTACCTCATACACAAAATAATAGTCAAGGCCTACCAATTCCCACACACTACCCAATGAGAGTCAAGCCTACCAAGTTTGACATTTTCATGGTAGGCTAGCTACCAACCTCAAAGAAAACAAGTCCTTCCTATCTTAAGTAGAATATAATCCGAGTGAGGAAGAACTCAAACTACACTGCACTTGTTTCTTTGGGGTTATTTTTGAACTCAATGTGGTGGTCATCATTTTATGGCATCAAATTTGTGGATTGCACTAATGTAGGCTAAAAAATTTGAAAGGATATTTACGGGAATTGATATTATGTTAGAAATTATAGGCTTTACAATTCCCAAATGTAGGCTAATATTTCCCCAATATGTCCCAAATTTTTCCCAAATTTGAGAAGTGGGACAAACTACTTGAGAGTTTTCCTCACTATGGTTTCCTCCTTGCTTAAGCCAACCACTATCATGTCCCTTTCATGTCATACATTTCACACTCTATCAATGTTCAATTGAAGATAGCTTTGCATTGAAATTCGTTCTCTTTGGAGGTTGAAGTTTTAATGCCTAGCATGTATTTTCAATAATAATGTGTAAAAAGGTGGCTTTTTCTTGAATTGATGTAGAAGATGAGCTCACCCTTTTATGCTTTTCATGTACTTCATACACAAAATAATAGTCAAGGCCTACCAATTCCCACACACTATTCAATGAGAGTCAAGCCTACCAAGTTTGACATTTTCATAGTAGGCTAGCTACCAACCTCAAAGAAAACAAGTCCTTCCTATCTTAAGTAGAATATAATCTGAGTGAGGAAGAACTCAAACTACACCGCACTTGTTTCTTTGGGGTTATTTTTGAACTCAATGTGGTGGTCATCATTTTATGGCATCAAATTTGTGGATTGCACTAATGTAGGCTAAAAAATTTGAAAGGATATTTATGGGAATTGATATTATGTTAGAAATTATAGGCTTTACAATTCCCAAATGTAGGCTAAGAAATTTGAAATGATATTTTTGGGAATTGATATTATTTTAGCATTTGTAGGCTTTCGTATGTTGAATAAAATTTGTTTGGCATATGGGAATGGGTTAGCCATTACAATTTCCACATGGTGGAATAAACTTTTTGCTCTTGGGCGGTAGCGATGCTCTTGACCCATGTGGCACTTAAACCTTAGACTCCACAAAGCCCCTCCCCCACCTTGTTTTAAGGCCCTTTCTAAAAGCTTTCTAAGTTAATTTGCATGTGAACAAGAAAACACAGTTTGCGTGCGATAAAAAAGGTGGCCAACGCCCTCATAGACCCGCATAATAGCATCTGAATTCGGCAACCATGGGCGCCCTTCGGCCACTCGCTCCTTTGGTGCTAGTTTTAGTGCTGCTTCCCCTACTTTTTCCGGCATCAGGTAATCCTCGTGTGTGATTCCACCCATAGAGTTCTGTTTCTGATTACTAGTTAGGATCGCGAAAGTTCTTGTGATTTTTGGAGCTCCTCTCTTCTGCCCATCTTCCAGGCTCCATCCAGCTTGTTGGTTTTGTAAATTGTCGATGCTTTGTCGTTCCGTGCGCATCCTAAGCGTAACAATGCTTCCTTTGATTGCAGGTATCGTCACCCCTTGTCCTGACATCTGCCAAAGTGTAGCTTACAGCACTTGCAACTCCACAGGCTCCGAGCAACTCACCGGAGCGTGCAATTGCTGCTTTCTGCACCGCGCTTACCCAAATGCGACAGGTTGCGAACAGCACCTTACAGATGGCAGCGTCTCTTTGTGTGGCTTCTAGTACTTGAAATTCAAAACAAAAATAAAACCATCGAAACTTGTTCCAGTGAGATTGGACTTTGTATTGTAATTTCACATTGTACTTTACCTTACATTCTTTAACGACGTCAAAAGTTGCTAAAGCAATAATCAATGTTTAATTATGACATAAAAATGAAATCTGGCCTCTCGTTAAGCCACGTGTCATGTTTAAATTTTTTTTTTCTTTCAATGATTCAAGAAACTGCATCCAAATCAAACGGTGCTTTTCATGTCTTCTTGTTCTTGAATGAAGAAAATGTCTCTCCGTCAAACTGTCTCATCCATTCCCTTTCGTCATCTCACGCTAGCCTCCCTCCCTTCGTCCATAAACACTCCCCCACCCATTTCCTTCCCTCCATGGGTCGTGCCACCCTCAACTTCGTCTTCGTGGTCTCCTATGCCCTCTTCTTTGCCACGTACAATTCACTATGACCATGCACACCTCGCATCACTCCTCCATTCCTTCGAATTTGATGAGCCTGATCTTCTCGACGGGATTGTTCATTTCACACAAAATGGATGAAGGAAATCAATTATAGAAGGGATCACAAACGATGTTGTGAAACAGGATGGAGAATTCTTGGCAGCATTGGCAGGAAGCGGGGGCGTGAAGATCATCACTACAACAATGCAAGCTTTTTTGAATCATTTCTCATGGAAAGGCTATAGTGCGCTACAATTGATTGGCATTCAAGTCTTCATCAATAGGTTTGGATTTTCTCTGTGTGGGTTGTGAAATGATTCTAAGCTGCGGCACTGAAAATCATGTCAAATAGAACATATATGATGAGGATTCCGATTCGCATGTCAAAGGAGCTCTGTTTATAGCTGTTCCTAGTGAGGTAGCTGGCATGCATCTTGTGTGGCAGCGGCACGGGCATCTGCCGTGGGAAATTCTCTTCCAACCTGTGATATGCCTCGCAAAGGAAGGCTTCAAAGTGTGCCCTTATTGGGCAAATTCAGTCAATTCGTATGCATCTTTCATCCTCTCAAACGAAGGATTGAGCGAGGTTTTTGGTACCAATGGAACCCTGCTTCAAGCCAAGGACATTTGCTTCAACAAAGCACTGGCGAAGACCTTGAGAGCGATAACAGAGCAAGGTTTTACAGTAGCGATGTTGTAGAGAAGATGGTGGCAGATGTGCAGGCAGCAACATTTGCTTCAACAAAGCGTTGGCGAAGACCTTGAGAGCGATAGCAGAGCAAGTTTTTATAGCAGCGATGTTGCAGAGAAGATGGTGGCGGATGTGCAAGCAGCGGGAGAAATTCTAACGTCTAGCATGAAGATTTGTGGGCCGATGGAGAAAGAAGTTATGGGATTGACGATTCTGAGCATGCCTTCTTCATCTTCTAGGGAGCTTGCATGACTCTGGTGAGCTTCTATGAGAAATTGGGAGCATTTTTCTCTAAGAAATTTAGAGTTCGACGATTGACTGATTCTCAAGTTTTGAGACTGTAGGTGCTCAACATTTTGGCAGCTTTCGAGAATCCATTGGCCCTCTCAGGGCTCATCATATGATCGAAGGTTTGAAGCATTCTTTTGCCATTTGCATGAATCTCAGTGATCCTAATTTCATCAATGTCATGGGCGTGCTCATCGATATGCTCAATCTAGCGTTCGTGGCCGAGTTGCAAAAGCTAATTTTCGATTATCAAACATACAATGGTGCTATGGGTGAAGTGTTTACAAAAAAAATGTTGGAGTCTATTATACAACATCCAAAACTCAAAAGTCTAAATTCATAGATAACATCTGAGCCAATGAACAAAGTTGTGGAGAATTTCAATGCAACTAGTGCACAGGGAGTTTGTGATACTACAGGGATAAGTACAAGGGCATATTGGCTCGTATTTAAGAGTTTAAAAAGCGGTATGTCTTTCTGTGGGAGCAAAAGTTAAAGCCCCATTTCCTAAACCAACTCATGTTGATAAGGCCATGCATGCACTCAATTTGGGCATACTTGATTTAGTTAGTGAGCCCCAGCATGTATGTTGTACATCAACTTTGAAAACAAAGGCTGGAGAGTCTAAAGAATTGGAATTGACAGTCAACAACAACTTTATGATGGATGTGCGAAGCCATGGTGAAGCTTTATGATATGCCTATGGAGGAATGCAATGGTACTCTTGATGAAAGTGAGGTGGTCAAAGGTTAAAAATTAGAAAGAGTTAGTTTGACAATGATGAATAGAATCCTCGACCTTAAAGTTGAGCTTGATGATGCAAGACAGTTCAATGAGAGATTTGGATGGTTGGCTGCCTTTGAGGTATGATGGAAATTTGAATTTTAATGCAGTAATGTAAAAAGACCTAGAATATTTTGAAATAACATGAGAGTTTTTTTTGCAGGTGCTAAAAGAGTCACATTCAATATTCAAGTGGTTTTTTGACCAAACCGATATCCCAAGTGTGATTAAAGGTCATAACACTGGTGAGCTACTTGAAGTTGAGGGCTATGGATCCTACCGTGTAGAATGGCATCTAGCTATTGATCTCAAGACTATTAAATGTATGTTTAATGTGGCACATGGAGCAAATACAAGCCATCCTTGTCCACTATTCATGCAAAAAAGAGTACCTACAAAGGGTGTTAAAAAGAATCAAAAGCAATGGTTCTCTGAGCTTGCAGATATAGATCAAACTAAGGCACTGGATAGGGATGCTTCAGAGAAAGATCCATCATGGAGCCCAATTCTTGAAATTCCTCTTGAGCGAGTACACATTTGTGCGCTTCATGCTATTGTGAGAATAATTAAAAAGTTGGTGCATCTGTACATCATTGATGCATATAAATTGAAGCCCCAACAAGAGAGTGAGAGGATGATTGCAAGAATTGAAAAGGTTCTCTCAAATATGGGACTACACTCTGGGCAAGTAAAGATTACAAAATATGAGAAAAGATCCGAAAAAGCAGGCAATGTTCCTTGTAAGCCAAGATTTGGTGGTTAACTCAATTGGTTCAATGGTGTACAGGCATATTGAAATAAGAGCAGCTGCAACACTAGCATTCCAAAAGTCCTTAGTGTCCCATGTAGTGCAAGATATTAATTGGGAACATCGAAGAAGAATATACAACTCATCAAATGCAAGAAGAAATCATGAAAGGTGGCACGCAAACAGTCATAGACAAGGGTGCATATGGGTGGAGACAGATGAAAATGATGGTGTAGACTCTTCCAATGTGGATGCCCATGCATAAGTTTCAGAATTTCTTTGTAATTTTGGCTTTGTGATTTGCAGTAAAGCCAATGTATAATGGCCATGATTTGCAGTACAAATGAGAAATTTTGAGTTATTGGTTATTAATTATAAGTATTTAGCTCAAGGTTGCACCAATTTTACTTTCTCTAGAGTTTTTATTAAAAATAAGTATTTTTAAAAATTAGGGTTTTGGGCCCTATATAAAAGAATGGGCCCTCATTTTCATTTCATTGTTTGAAGAGCTCTCCACTCCCACACCACATCCCACTTGCCCCTCACATTTCCACCCTTTCTCTCGTACCCTCACCCTTTATCTCGCACACTCTCTCCATCCCCCATGGCTAGGACCAAGATCAAGGCACTAAGGAGACTGGCACAGCAAGACCCAGCTCCAGACTTGGAGACAGAGAGTGATAGCCCCCACCCCTCTCCCGATAGTAAATTGAGATTTGATGTTTATTATTTCATTTTATATGTAAGTAAATTGAGATTGCATGTAAGTAAATTAATAGATTGCAAATACAATGAAATTAAATTTGAGATTGAACATACAAAGACAATGCAAAAAAAGACACTTTATTATATTGAAAAGAGGCCGATACAAGACTGATGCCCAAAGGCAAAGTATATGAACTCTAACTATCACCCAAGGAGTATATACAACATCCCTAAGTGCCCTTGGGCTTCCTAATATGGACAATAAATTGTATGTCTTTGGTGATCACAATGACCCTTTTCCTATGGATGTCAACCAGCTGGGTGTCATCCATGTGGTCTACTAGTAGGTAGGCCTCAACTGCATGCTACATGATAAGCAAGGCGTCTCTAGAAATATGCCATGGAGCCTCCACAACTTCACCCTTGTAATACCGGTACATTGGGCTATTGTTGAGGTCCTGCATGACCTCGTGTACCACCCTTGCAAAGCTTGCCATCGGGATAAGCAGATCGATGGATTTTTGAAACTTTCTGATCTTCCGAAGTGCCACATTCTCGGCTTGGATCTGTATCACCTCACTAGAAGAGGTCCTCTTTGCCCTTGATGTGGAGGGCCTCTAACCTGGATGTGGAGGGTTTCTTTGCCCTAGACCTGGAGTTGGGTGTCCTTGGGCATGGAGGCTAATTCCCTGTTCTTGACTTAGTCCTTTGCTCTGTCCTTCGCTATTGCTCTTTCTCGTGCTCCTCCTCTATGCTCTCTGAGTCATCGGCCTTTGTATCATGATCCTCTTGCACTTTTCTCTATCCCTATGTCTGCGGGCATGCCCCTTGCTCCCTCTCAGGCCTCCGAAATGGTAGTTCCTCCCTTCGATGGGGATCATCGGGGGGAGAGGCGGGGGGGCTATCACTCTCTATCTCGAGTCTGGAGGTGGGTCTTGCTGTGCCAGTGTCCTTGGTGCTTTGAGGCCATGGGGGATGGAGAGAGTGTGCGAGAGAAAGGGTGAGGGTGTGAGAGAAAGGGTGAGGGTGTGAGAGAAAGGGTGGAAATGTTAGGGGCAAGTGGGAGGTGGTGTGGGAGTGGAGAGCTCTTTAAACAATGAAATGAAAATGAGGACCCATTCTTTTATATAGGGCCCAAAACCCTAATTTTAAAAAATATTTATTTTCAATAAAAACTCTAAAGAAAGTAAAATTGGTACAACCTTGAGCTAAATACTTATAATTAATATCCAATAACTCCAAATTTCTCATTTGTACTGCAAATCATGGCCATTATACATTGGCTTTACTGCAAATCACATAACTAAAATTACAAAGAAATTCTGAAACTTATGCATGGCCACATTGGAAGAATCTACACCATCATTTTCATCTATCTCCACCCATATGCACCCTTGTCTATGACAGGTTGCACAATACCTTGCATGATTCTATCTTGCATTTGATGAGTTGTACATTATTCTTTGATGTTCCGAATTAACATCTTGCACTGCATGGGACACAAGACTCTTTGAATGCTAGTGTTGCAATTGCTCTTATTTTGATATGCCTGTACCACCATTGAGCCAATTGAACCATTGGGCTTGACTTAGTGCTACCACCCCCATGTTGGGTCGCTCTATTATATGCACAAGGTGCTTGCCAATGCAATCTTTCCATGCCCTAAGTGGACCACACTCCAATGCTTCCATAATTCCATGCAATGTATGGTGCATGAGCATATAAAATGTACTGCCAAATAGAAAAACAAAGTAGTAAATATAGGACCATTCAATATGCACATCTCAATGCCCACGTTAGAGATTACCATGTACTGTGTGAAATGATTCTTTCCCCAAGCTATCTCCATGTTCCAGCTAAAGTCATTCACAGCATTGATGAACACTGTGCAAGCTAAAGTCATTCACAGCATTGATGAACACTGTGTATCATCATCTTTAAATCTTTTCTTTTGTAGTAAAGGTACCAAGCTATTAAGAGCTAACCACACTCGAGACTTTTCCAATCTTTTTTGTCCCTTTCTCCCTCATTCACAATAGGCATTGTGTAACTTTCTCCTTACATCAACTCATTAGTGCGTTTGAGCTCGTCATTCTTCTTCTTTGCAGCAGAAAGGAATTTTAAAGCCTTAACACCACCAAAGCTTGGCTTACAAGAAACATTGCCTGTTTTTCCAGATCTTTTCTCATTTTTTGTAATCTTTACTTGCCCAGAGTGTAGTCCCATATCTAAAAGAACCTTTTCAATTCTTGCAGTCGTCCTCTCACTCTCTTATTGGTGCTTCAAGTTATATACACCAATGATGTACAGATGCACCAACTTTTTAATTATTCTCACAATAGCATGAAGCACACAAATGTGTACTCATTCAAGAGGAATTTCAAGAATTGGGCTCCATGTGATGGATCTTTCCCTGGAGCTTCCCTATCTGTGCCTTAGTTTGATCTATATCTACAAGTTTAGAGGCCCATTGCTTTTGATTCCTTTTAGCACCCTTTGCAGGTACTCTCGTTTGCATGCACAGTGGACAAGGATGGCTTGTATTTGCTCCATGTGCCACATTAAACATACATTTAGTAGTCTTGAGGTCAATAGCTAGATGCCATTCTGCTCGGTAGGATCTATGCATAGCCCTCAACTTCAAGTAGCTCACCATTGTTATGACCTTTGATCACACTTTGCATGTGACTCTTTCGGCACCTGCAAAAAAAACTCACATGTTATTTCAAAATATTCTAATCCTTTTAACATTACTGAATTAAAATTCAAATTTCCATCATACCTCAAAGGCAGGCAACCACCAAATTTCCTGTTCTAATTGCACACTGAACTATCTTGCATCATCAAGATCAATTTCAAGGTCCGGTATCCTATTCATCATTGTCAAACCAACTCTTTCTAATTTTTGACCTTTGACCACCTCACTTTCATCAAGCTTTAGTCCAATCTTCAGAGTACCATTGCATTCCTCCGTAGGCATATTATAAAACTTCACCATTGCTTCGCACATCCATCACAAAGTTGTTGACTGTCAATTCCAATTCTTTAGACTCTCCAACTTTTGTTTTCAGTTGTGTGAGAAAACCCTAAAGCTAATTGTATTCCCTATGGGCTGAATAAAAACTATAAACCTGTTATTTTCCCTATGTTAGAAAACCATAACCCTAATTTTTTCCACAAATGGAGTGGCAGGGGCAAGTTGGTGGGGTTGTGGGAGTGGACAGTCAAATTTATTCAATTTTAAGTGTAGGAATAAAAAATATAATGTAGGGTACAAACCCCAACCAAATTTTTTAATTTTAAACCCAGGATATCATGCATGTATACCAGGCATGTACATGGATTTGCAGCCCAAAATATGCCCTGGAAGCATTATATATTGACATCGTGCGACCAGTTTTCAAAAATAGGGTCTTGGTCGCACGAAGCATGATATTCGACATTGTGCAAATAGGGCCCTGTTTTTGAAAAAACAAGGCTCGGGTCACACGATGTCAGCTTCTAGGGAATATTTTAGGCTAAAAATCCATGTACATGCCTAGTATGCATGCAGGATAGCCTGAGTTTAAAATTAAAAAAATCAGTTGGGGTTTGTACCCTAAACCCTAAACCCTATTTTTTATTCCCTACCAGTTGAAGACAAAGCTATAATTTTTGTTGTTAAAATTGAACCCAGAATTATATTGACTTTGAATCACATAATCAAGCTGGCAAAGCTACATACCTTTTCTGCCTCATTGCGAACTACGTTAACTATATAGTGTCCAATTGGACTCCCTTTTGTGGTTGGTCTTAAACTTCATGCTGGCTCGTGTTAGCTTCTTCATCTCTCTCCCCGAATAATTCCCTCTACAAATTCATGAACTCCTCATCGGACATGTTGTACTCTGGTGCGACATCCTCGATTGCCTTTTGTATTCGTTGGATTGCCTCCAGATCGATGAGGCTCGAGTCATCGAAGCATGCAATCTCATTGATTACTGGATTGACTGGAGCATCAAAGTCAATGACATCATAAAAGGTGTCATTCGAGAGCTGACATAGCACTTCATCCTCTTGAAGGATTTCTTCCACCACTTCCAATAGGATAAGGTATTCCTCACTTATTGGATCCGAAGCGAGGTGTGGCTTGGTTGCTGCCTCATCTGGATTATAGGTGGAGGATGGATATGCATGGGTCAGATATGATGACTTCACTTTCAACTTGCTCTCAGCTAGGTTAATAGTATGCTCTTGAGGCTCCAGGTCTAGGTTTATGTCATCTCCTCCACCACTTATTGATGGACTTGCTCCACCACTTGTGGATGCACAAGGACCCTCGGGGTGCATCTCTCTCAATCAAATGAATTGGAAAAGATGAATCATCCTTGATGACAATATTGTACTCACAAAGAGAGATAGGGACATTATCCATGGCCCTACCTAGTGTCTTCTTGAAGTTAGCACTCTTGGCAAAAGAGCTCAAAATATCCAATGAAACCCATTGGTGAGGGGAGTTAGTAATCATGACAGATTGCCCATGGATAAGTGTGAGGACACAACGAAACTTGAGAGGGACAAAGGGAGCATGAGAGACATGAGTTTTTGGTGGGTGCAGAACACCCTAATCTTCTATTTCATCCATATATATATGTGTTTGAGTATTGTATATAACCGAGGTTAAGGTACAGTGGCCTTTAACCCCCATAACCTCCCACTTAAAGGCTAATGTCCCTTTAAGGGAGAACAACCAATGAGCATACTATCCAATGCCCATCAATACATGACAATACTCAAATTGCTGACTAGGTTATCATCTATATGAACCTTGACAAGCTCTATGCGCTTGTGCTCAAGTACCTCCCTTCTAATAAAATGGTACCTAACCTCAATGTGTTTGGTCTTTGTATGAAAGACCGGATTTCGTGCTAGCTAAATAGCACTCATGGAATCACTATGCAATGTTGGTACACCTATATGAATCCCCAAATCTCTCACTAGCTGATCAAGCCATATAGCCTCGTTGCAACCCTCTATGGCTGCAACATACTCAGTCTTTGTGGTAGACAAAGCAATGCACTTCTATGCACGAGACATCCACGACACTGCACCACCTGCAAAGGTGAACAAATAACCAGAAGTGGATCTCTTGTTACCCACATGCCTTGCATAGTCGGAATCTATGTACCCAAATACATGCATCTCTCCTTTGCCAAAGTAGATACACACCTACTTGGTACCCTTCATGTACGTCATGATCACTTAACTACCTCCCAATGCCTCTTTCCTAGATTAGCCATATACCGCAGCTAACAAATCCCATTGCAAATGCAATGTCCGGTCTAGTAGCTCTCATAGCATACATAAGACTCCCAATCGCTAATGCATACGAAACCTTGGCCGTCATGGCCCTCTCCTCATTTGATTTGGGACTATCTGCTTGACTCAATTTCACATATGGAGGCAATGGAGTACTAACTACCTTCCTCCCATCCATATTGAAATGCTGCAACACTTTTGTAGCATACTCCTTCTGTGACAGCCAAAGGAGTTTCCTACTCCGGTCACGCGTGATGCATATACTAAGAATATGACCTACAGGTCCCAAATATTTAATGTCAAAGGCCTCATGCAGCTTGGCCTTCAATGCATCAAGGTCATAAGTGTTCTTGCTAGCCAATAGCATATCGTCCACATAAAGTGCCAGGATTATTAGGCTATTATTGTGAGCCCTTTTAGTATAGAGGCAGTGATCAATCTCACTTCTTCTGAAACCCTGGGACCAAATGAAAGCATCAAGCTTGTGATACCATTCTCTAGGTGCTTGCTTAAGGCCATAGAGACTCTTTTTCAGCTTGCAAACCAAATGCTCTTGCCCTTTTCTTCAAAGTCTTCTAGCTATATCATGTAAATTTCCTCATGCAAATCCCCATGCAAGAAAGTTGTCTTGACATCCATATGCATAAGCTCCATAACCTCTATTGCCACAAGTCCAAGTACACATCTAAGTGTGGTCATCTTCACAACCGGAGAGAATATCTCATCAAAGTCCACACCCTTCTCTTGCTTGAACTCTTTAGCAACCAAACGGGCCTTGTACTTAGACACATCATCACCTGTGACCTTCATCTTGTAGACCCATTTACATGGTAATTCTTTCTTTCCATGTGGAAAAGAAACCAAGTCCCAAGTATTATTCTTCATGAGTGAACTCATCTCTGATTGCATAGCATACTCCCACTTGTGCTAATCCTTGCGCATGACATGCAACACCCCAGCTACACATGCTGCAGGCTCCCACTCTTTGCAAGTAGATGGATATAAATTTGTAAAACAAATACAAGGCATAAGACAGTTGTGTCAAAGTCCCCAAATAAATGCAAATACTCTAAAATGCAAATGAAATTTCCAAATCTAAGATCCTTCCCTTCCAATGTTTGGAGATGTCCATTGCATCCTTCCAATAGCATCCATGATTAGTGGGTTGCATTGTGATCTAATAATATTTCCTTTAAAGATGAGGAATCCATTCCCTATGCTCATCCTTAACATTCTTCAATACAATAGACTATTAACTACTTCTATATCTATCATTTTCTACTTCCATAGTTTTTGCCTCTATACCATACGATTAAAATTAGCTCTTTCTATCTCTTTCTACTTCCATAGACCCTCAAAATTATGTCTTCTCTTCTCCCTCCCTCCTTCCCTCCCTCCCTCCCTCCCTCCCTCCCTCCCTCTCTCTCTCTCTCTCTCTCTCTCTCTCTCCCCTTTAACTAAACCTCTCAAAAAAATAAACAAAAAATTATTTCAAAAAACATTGAATACTTTTCTCTCTCTCTTAGTTTGTCTTCCAAGGTACCCCTCACACAAACAAACAGCAAATTATTTTGAAATACTTAGTTTAAGATATGCTCTCTATATCTCCACAAACAAAGAAAACATTATCAAGATCATATCACTCTCTCTCCCTCCCTCCCAAAACTCTTTGATTAGGACCTCTTTTTCTTCCTTCTTTCTCAAATACTTCTAAAACCAAGCAGTGTGAAATACAATCTTTGTCTCTCTCCCTTAATCATCCCCTCAAATGGAAGAAAACATAACAGTTCAAAATATAATCTCTCTCTCTCTCTCTCTCTCTCTCTCTCTCTCTCTCTCTCTCTCTCTCTCTCTCTCTCTCTTCTCTCTCTCTCTCTCTCTTGCCTTCCTCTATCTACCCCTCCTATAGTATCAAAGAAACCAACAACTAATTTCCGTGTCTCTCCCTCACTCATCCCCTCAAATAGATTAAAAAACATAGCATTTAAAATATAATCTCTCTCTCCCTCTCTCTCTCTCTCTCTCTCCCCCCCCTTCCTCTATCTATCCCTCCTATACTAAAGAAGAAAAAAATGACTATTTTCTATCTCTCTCCCTCACTCATCCCCTCAAATAGAAAAAAACATAGCAGTTCGAAATAATCTCTCTCTCTCTCTATCTCTATCCCTCCTATACCAGTAAAGAAAAAAATGTCAAAAATAGTCTTGTAGTTTTAAATATCATCTTCCTCAATCTCTCCCTCTTCCCTGTCTTTTCTAACAAACATATAGACAAAGTGTAATATAAAAACATATCTACTTAATATAGGCAAAACTTTCAAGGAAAAATTACTTAATTACCTACAAAGTATGTGTTCCTTCTTCTAGAGTTGACTCTTTATACTCCAAAAAAATAGGGAAAGAGCCGAAAATGATAGAACACCAGTTTTCCTCACTCCTAAGCAGATTTAGGTCTCTCTCTCTTTCCCTTCCTCTATCTATCCCTCCTATACCAATGAAGGAAAAAATGTCAAAAATAGTCTTGTAGTTTTAAATATCATCTACCTCAATCTCTCCCTCTTCCTTGTCTTTTGTAACAAGCATATAGCCAAAGTGTGATACAAAAACATATCTACTTGATATAGACTAAACTTTCAAGGAAAAATCACTTAATTACCCGAAAAGTATGTGTTCCTTCTTCTCGAGTTGACTCTATATACTCCAAAAAGGTAGAGAAAGAGCCAAATTTGATAGAACATAGGTTTTTCTCACTCCTTCCAAGAAGATTTAGGTCACAACTTTAGGAGTTGACTTTCTATACCCCAAAAAGGTAGGGAAAGAACCAAAAATGAGAGCGTACATGTTTTCCTCTCCTTCACAGATTTAGGTCGCAACTTTGGTTTCTAAGAGAGAGTGAAATAAGGAGAGAATGAATGGAAGAGAAGAGGGACAAACAAAGCTTGGGCAAAAGTTTCTCTGAGAGATTTTTGAATGTGGAAGAAAAATGTGAGAAAAGAGGAGAGAGAATGACTAATCAAGAGTCAAATGAAGATATTTTGAAACTAGTTGCTAGAAAGTGGCGAGAATGAATGTTTGAAACGTTTTGGAAGAGAGAGAATAAGGAGAGAGTTGGTTAGGAAGCCAAAGTTTGGGCCAAATGGTTGAGCCAAATGGAAAACATGAGCATAGTTTTAGCTAGGGGATAGTTTGCCATGGGAGAAAAACAAGGAGGCCTGACATGGTCAGGGCAGGCCTGCCAAAGATAATTTTTTATTATGAAGCTCCAATGACGTTTTTGGGGTATTTTGAAGAAAAACTAAAATTTCCCCTAGATTTGAGGAGCCTCTTTTATAGAGAAGTCCACATGGCATAATCTCCTTCATGGATACCATAATCCCTTATCCAAGCCTCTAATATTTTAGTAATCTTTCAAAGGGCCCCTTTTTGGGTCCAAATTTTTTATAATGTAATTGGGGTGTTGAAAAAAATCATAAGTTTTGTAGGAAAAGAAGTCATTTTAAAGCCTTACAGTTTTAGATAAGGGTCTTTAGGAATACCACTTGAACACACATAATCTATAGGTTTTCCAATAATGCTCCCTCCCTCCCCTCCCAATGAGGTTGATGGGCATCAATACAAGAATTTATACAACCCTAGAGAATGCATTAAGGTAAGCATTGAAAAAATTGTCAAAATAAGCATTGATGATTCTTATCCTAAGATAGTCCCTCTTGCAACCTTGCAAATATTTCCATGCCTCACTTTGAGTAGATATATTATGAACTTTCTTAGTCTATTTGATGTAAATTGTGAATGAAAACTTTAGTATACAAGAAGCTATATGTAAACCATAATATAATCCACGAATGCATGAACTCTTGACAGACAAGTACAACATTAAAAATTTGTGTTGTGTGGTCAGTTATGTGAATCATTAGATGAATCTTCTGCATTATAGTTTAATAACACATGACACCATCATGTTCATCATATGCTAAGTCTTCTATGTCCTTCACATCAAATAGTAGACCCCACATCTAGGTCTGAGTAATGATCCAAAGAGCTTAAATTGTTAGCACTTTTTGGAGGCTCTATAGCCACCAGCTCATGAGATAGGGAAGGAGCATTGGACCTTCTTGCCTCCATCTCATCTATTGTGACATTTTGCATCTCTTCCTCAATGTCCTCATATTCAAAGTCACATTTCTTCCTTGGTACAACTTGAATCACATACCGCCATTTGTGTTCAAGTAATCTAGTTGAAATCAAACCTAACAATAACTCATTAGTTGCATCAACAACTAGAATCTCTACACATTAACAATCATTATTATGTGTTATCATAGTTAGCTAGGGTCCAAAAACTATTGAATAAGATTAGTACAAAAATATATGACACTGATGAGGTAACATAAATGTATCCATAAGTTCATCCCAAAATTTGGTTGAGTCAAAGGCAAAAAACCATTTGAATCTTTTGTCTCACAATTGCTTCTACATACAAGCTTGAACCATTTTGCATCCAATATAAACATGTCAAATTATAGAAATCTCATTTTCATGATAGATTGTATGGTTCCAATGTAATTTAGCTCACTTTCAACTATTTTGGGTATCATGTATCCCTTGCGCTAGCTCAACTCTATTGGAAAAAGACTTCTATGACTTCACGATCAAATGTGTTACACTTCAACTTCTTCAATTTCTCCTATATGTTTACATCCATGGTAGACTATTTTTCTCTTCTTTAAGCCTACCTTAAGCCTACCCTACTATTTGCAACTTCTTTACTCAAATTGGTATCTTTCCTACATGCCCAGTTTCCAAAATTTTTCAATGGTAGTCATTTTTGGCTGTTTGGTAGATACAATTCTACCCCTAACTATGCTCAATTCTTTTATTGGTGTTGCTTTTGTGTGTGTGTGTGTGTGTGTGCCTTTCCTAGCTTCTTCTCTTCATCACTCATCACTCGCTTCCCCGCCAAGGCATTCGGTTGCACCATGGTATTGTAAGCCTCCAAGAAGGCATCACACGGTGGTTAGCAAATCGTCAATCCTAGCAAAGCTACACTCACGTTGTCATCAATACCCAAGCATAAGATGCCATTTGGGTTTCAAAAGATTTTGAAATCTTTTTCATAATAGAATCTTGAAGAGTTCCATCAGTGTAGACAGGACGTCGTGCCTACTCAAGTTTAATTTGAGGGCCAGTTCAAGAGTTGGTAGG
The DNA here is from genome assembly GCF_047967505.1 of Dipteris shenzhenensis. NCBI lineage: Eukaryota > Viridiplantae > Streptophyta > Polypodiopsida > Gleicheniales > Dipteridaceae > Dipteris > Dipteris shenzhenensis. The sequence continues at coordinate 65,613,824 of NC_141596.1, forward strand.
TAGCGAGCGAGGCAACTAAAGGAGGATTCCATCAATGAGCTACTTCAAGCCGGACCCTCTCCCTGATCCATGCATGATTATCACATCAAATTCGATCGTGAGTGCATGCCAATGAAGTCTTATTTGACAGCTACATTGTTTTTCTATTCGAGAAAGCAAGGTTAGTTTTCTAAATATATATAGACAAATGCAAGTTGGCAAGCAACTTGATGTGACAAATTCGACACGAACTTTTAAACCCGAGAAAACCCAATCAATTGTCTTACATTTCATAAAAGTATTAGCCGCTCGAATATCATTTACAGGGAAAGCTAGATGGAAAGGCATGGTCAGTAAAGGCTGTCTCTTTACTGTAGGAGGAGCTTGGAGCATGATCAAGTTGCACGTCTATGTATAGTTTTGCTCCCCTATGTCTGTGGCACAAGAATGTGTCAAGAGATTATAAGGACAAAACGTTGCGTAGCTTGTGACACCGATTCAATTGATCGAATCAAGTTTGGAGAAACAACTGAGGGTAGAGCTTGACAAAAGTGTGTAATCAATAGCGAGGGGTAGTGTAGTTGATCATTGCCTATCGACACGGATTGCAAGTTGCCAATCAAGGAAGCATGGCACATCTCCCCAATGTTATCCACTGCTACTACTTTGAAAGTAATGTTTTCTTCAGATCTACAACATTAATTTACAGCCGCTTCTTGCAATCTTGCTCGTAGCAGTCGTTTGAGTCCAGAGAATTGTATGCCATCTTGAACCCCCTCCTATGAAAGTACAGATACTCAACAAGGTGCGGCACCTACTCCGATTGATTACCATTGAAGTTCGACTAAGAGTTACCTTAGGGGACAAGCTCGTCATCATGTCCTTTGTTGTTTTAATTATCAAACCAATGGGAGGGTTCGATGAAGTACGCCTTCCATAACCTGTGCAGTGCTCGAGATCCATTGTTTCCTTGATACTCATAGTTTGGGCTTTGAATGCAAACCTTAGGAAGCAATCAATTGCATGCAACGTCCTTGTGTCCATGCCGGTGTGCAGGAAAATTTCAAAATGTTCGCAATGCTTCTTTTGAAAAATTCAAATCAATAATGGCAGTTATACCTTCTATGGTAACTAGGAACTCTTTTCCTTTTTTTGGATCATCTGTTTGGAACATGTTGTTGAACTCCACTAGTATCTTATTTCCTATCTTACGATCTATTTTGAGGAGTTCAGCTAAGATTACATTGTAGCCAAAGTGGAAAAGTTCAAGGCAATAAGCTGAAATTGCTTCTGAGTGCTTATCTATTATAGCTTGTGCTTTTGTTCTCAACATCAATGGAGTAATGTATATGTTTTTTATCATTTTTTGAAACATGAAAACTATATGCATTTTTTATTAATAAACTTGATTTCACTAACCATTATCCCTCATTTCTTTGTCCCCATGTTCTGCCTTCCATTGTTCTACTTCATGTTGATTGTTGTCCATGAAATTACTAAGGTCTTGTAGTGTGCTCCATCCATAAATGTATTCATGTGGTTCTTTTCCAGCCATGTTTGTGAGATGCATCTGAGCTGTATACAAGAAATAAGTTTGTCCCTTTGTTCTTTTTATTGATTTCTCTTGATCTTGTTGAGCCAATCGGGTCTTATTTTTAAATTGATTCAAGATTTGCGAAATAGTAGCCTAGATAAATTAGAATATAAATTAATGTGAAGAAATTATACTATAATACGTAATATACATCATATGATGTTGCCATTTTTTATTATTTTTGGTTGTTCTTCAAAAAGGTGTTTGATAGATCATGCATAGTAGTGTATATGTCACGAGTTTCTTTTGTCTTATATGAATGAATATTTAATAAAAGGATTTTCTATTGATTACTTAATTATTTTCACCTCATGGAAGCACTGTAATGAAGAGAGATGGATTGATTTTATTTAAGATTCAGAAGTTGTTTTGAGTGGTAACTCACGAAAGCATGACATAGGTTAGGCCTCCTATAATTGTGTATGCTACTGTGATTGGAAAAGTTGTTTTGTGATACCATATGGAGTCTAATACCTTCTGTTTGTGTTTTGATCATCTCAGTGAAGATCTTGGCATGAATTTTTAAAATCTTGCTTGTTTGATTATCTATTTCTAGTGATAGGGCACTTGCAATAGCTAGTGCCATTTGTGGCTATGATTGTGAGATCCATATTTTCTATGATCATGACTTTTGATCCTATTGCAATTTGTTGTATGGAGTGGAAATCTAGAAAATGCAAATTCAACTACCCTAAGCCACCACTACCAAGAACAATGATACTAACACCTTTGGAAGGCAATACAAGACAAGATTATCAAATAATACAAGGAAATTACTGTGAAATTGATCTAGTGCCAATTGAATGGAGGAGTGGTTAGATCATATACAAGTAGACGTACAAATGTACATACTTTCCTTAAGGTCTAACCTATCTAAAACAACACTTTTCCTAAAAGGGAACCAAAAGACATCTTCACTAATGCATTCAACAAAAAAAAAACCCTTCTTGTGGAAATGAAACATGGATGTTTAGTATGTAATGGATCCTTATGCTGCATTCTTACATAACAAAAATGGACAACACCATTACTCAAAGCTTAAAACATACAATGAGAACTTGTATGTAAGAAAATTGTTATACACAAGAGAGAATGTGAAAGATGGGAAATGGTTTCTTGCATGCACAACAAATGAGTGCCCGGTTAGCATCCCTTATTACTCTCTCCTTACCATTACATAGAATAATAAGAAAATTCCAATTTATAAACACTAACGAGAAATAAAATCGGGCATTCATTCGTAAAAGGAAAAACCAATTACAAAACCTTGATAATGACTTTGCAAACTAGCATGTGAAACAATTACTAACAAGTATATAAAATGACAAAATATGTCAGAGGTAGGCCTTGCAACTTTTGCATCAGAATGCAACCACTCAACAACTCCATTCACAAAAGGAAGAAGCCTAGAATTCTAAAATTTGTGAAGTTTGTCAAAATCAAGGATGTAGAGAATTACTATTGTGAACAATTACTCCTATAATGCCCCTTTGAATATAATTTAAATGAGAAGGTGGTGTCTCCTAGAACTTGGAGAAATGCTTACCTTGCAAACAAATCGATGAGTCAAACAAACAACAAAAAGTATTATTACGATACAATGCCTTACTCAACAATGATCATAGCATGGTAAATCTTTCTTTACATGAGGATTTGCCCACCAATTTTGTTTTACAACAAACAAAAAAGATGAAGTGCAATATCACATAACTTTAGATATGCCATCAAAGCACACATAAACTATACAAAAAAACTTTACTGTACTTTTAAATAATAATACTACTTCCTAATGAAGAATACTTTAAGATACTACAATCACTAGATGAGGAGCAAAGAGCATTATTTGATGACATAATGCTATGCAAAAGAATTAAGCCATAAGAGAAGCCACATTTGTTCCTCACAGGGGGCACTAGAATCGGTAAGACATGCCTCTTGCTATTGATTGTGCAAGGGTTGTCAAGGGGCACTAGAACTAGTAAGACATGCCTCTTGCTATTGATTGTCCAAGGGCTTTCAGGCATTACAGTCAACATGTATAAGAAATGGGTTAAGAGTTGCCTACAATCCTCATGCTTGCATATATAGGAAAAGCAACATACAACATAAATGGTACTACCTTACATGTTTATCCAAAGAGAAGTTGGACACTTTCACATCACTCTATAAACAAGTTCAGCTGTGTTGTGTTGATGAAGTATCTAAAAGAATTATGGCCTTCGACAACATGTGCATGCACATACTAAAAGAAATCACACACATTTCTTTGGGGAGGTTGACATATTACTTATGGAGACTTCTACCAAGCAAATCCTTTGAAAGACTCTTGGTTGTTTAAGAGACACAATGACACACTAGAAAGTATGGCAAACACATATTGGCACACAAAACCAAAATGTTATGAATTCAAAACAACAATGAGGCAAAATAATGGAAGCTTCATAGATGCACTAAATTCCTTTAGAAAATGCACCCACAACACAACTCAAATAGACTACATATACATAACCTACTTCCATCAAGTGCCTTAGAGCATACATTCCCACACAAATGAATAAACACAATGACAACATCCTTCAAATAGCAAATGAAAAGAAAAACACACTTAAACCAATTGACCATTTCTCTGAATCGACTTGTAGAACTCCAAAACTATTGCAATACCCTAGAGTAACAAATGGGCTCCACACAAAATAGAAACTAAAGAGGGCATGTAGTAGCATTATGTTTAGGTAACATAAACCAGCAAGATGGTCTAGTTAATGGAGTAGATGGGATTTTCATGACCATATTTTCATATAATAATAAAAATATAATATGGATATGATCTCATTAAAAAAACGTAGGAATGCAAACTAGGCATGAGAACATTAAAGCATACTTACAAAACATCAACAAAAATTGGACAACAATACATCGTATAGTAAAAGAAGTTCAAATTTGGCCATCAAGACAAGCACGAGCAGTTCCCAATACAACCAACAATAGCAAGAACAATACATAGGGAACAAGGATTGACTATGGAAAAAGTAGCTTCCTCACACAAAGGGGTGCATACACATGGCTTTCCATACATTTTTCTATCACGGTTTACAAAAATAAAAAATTTTACCTCATAGAGCCATGAACCAACAATAACTTTGTTCTAGACAATGGGTTAAATAAGAGATGGAAAGGCTACTAAACACTTCCTAATGGGAGACAATAGCAAATATTACCATGAATACAAAACAATCTCACAAACTACTAATTCAATCGTTAAACACTAGATCACTTTCAAAGTGCAAAATAGACATGTCCAAATCAACAAGGTTAAAAAAATTATACATCCTATGCCTCAAGAAACAAGAACCAAAACACCATAAAAATATATGCTAGCTTTCTCTTTCAAAGTTGTAAGAAACCTATGCTAGTGGGTACTTGCACTTCCATACGCAATTCAATATTGATTGATATACTTAAACAAGAAAGATTTACAATCATCAACACTTATAGACCACCATCTCAATAAAATATGTTCATTTCATATCTCCAAAACATAATTACAAAAGCAATTCAACAAAACAATAAAATTGTAATAATTGGTGACTTCAACATTGATATGTGTCATCAAACTCATCAATCAACAAATTTGCATAAGATGATGCAAAGCTTTGACTTCAACTTGCAATTCAAAGAACCCACAAAAGTATGAAATTCCTTTGGACCACATGTGGATCAATTTTACAAACAACACAATTGCAAGAAAAACCTGCACATACTAGACAGGTCACTCCATTGTATACATATACATATAAGTAACACATACACATCTACATATACATATAAGTAACACAAAAAGAAACATTGTATTTAATTATAGGGCCATAGTGGAATAGCCACCTTGTTAATCCAAATGTTCTCCTTGAGTCTGTGCATGATTTTCCAATCCAAACATTCTTCTTGAGGTGTTCTCCTTCTTCTCCTTGTTAGCTACTACTCCTCAAGTGATAGTGATAGCGAGAGAAGGTAAAGCAACTGATGGCTACCTTTGCCTCGTCCCTACCACTATTGAGTCCTCTATCAATGCCCTTGTCTCTCAACAAGCAATCCTCATCCCCTTCCCCCACAACCTCCCTTAATTCTCACGGTGACCTCACACCCTTCGCTACTTCCTTCATATCCCATCGTCCCTCCTCACATCCTATCGGCTCCTCCTTTCCTTCTTACATTGATGAACTCGACATTTCCTTTTCCCCCCCAATAACTTACTACCAAAAATCTTTTGTACGGTAGTCCACACATGGAACCAGGGGACCAAAAGAGGGCAACAAGATAGCAACCTTTTAAATGAAAATTTTATTTTGTGAAATTCATTTGTTAATGTTTTTTCTATGTCTCAATACAATCCTTGCATGCGCTTTGGTTAGTACTGAACATCTTTTTGATGAAGCTAGAAATATATTAGCTTTAGAGCATAATCCTTCTATGGTCCAGTCCCTAGCCATAGAACCCTTACAAGAGGAACCTTCTCCTCTAGAGGAATTTTATGGAATTCCTTATTATGAATTCTGCTAGTTTGAGCTCAAAACTAAGGTTCTTGAAAACAGAATCAACCGAAATTGAGATTCTTGAAAACAAAATCACCCATCTTGATGACTCAATTACCATAAATCATTTGAAGCTTAGGCTAGGTAGTGTATGCAAATCATTACCCTTGATTGGGGAATCAATAGACTAACAATCCAAAATCGTGACATCATAGTAAGAGTCAATGTGGGGACAGGAGCAATAAACCCATTGTGCCTAGAGCGTTGGATGAAACCTCCTCAACGATGATCTCAAGCAAATCAGCACCCATGCAACAACATGCCTTAGTGGGAGATACACAAAGTAATGCCAACAATTGGATCCAAGCATTGGTGAACATTGACACAACTACCATACATTAGATCCCATCTTCTTGCGAAGGTCATGCAGGTAAATCATCCATCACACATGAAGAACCAATTGATCCAAAGGTGCCATTATTTATGGTTGACCTTGAATGGAATAATGACCTTGAAGAAGCTACGCATTCCAATAAGGACTCAGATTTTCCTTGGGACCTTGAAACAGAGGTTGAAAATGCTCATTTTGAAGACCATGTCTTTGAAAATGATTTAGCCATTCTCCATGCCCTAATGGCAATCAAACTTCCCAAAGTTGAAACTCCAAAGTTGAATAATAGTAGAAGATCCCACAAGAAAGCTGAAGGAGGACATCCCTGTAAAGCCAAGGCCGACCACTTCAGTGAGTTCAAACGAGTCCAAACTAGGATCGTTGAGTTGTATCTTACCAAGCTAGCTCCCACAAAATCTAAGCCACCTCCTCTTGAATGGTCCCCTGATAGATTTGAAGGAGTATGTACAACAAATGAACCCTTACTTGGGAAAACTTTGGTAGTGGAATAGTTACCCATAGTTCCCAACATAAGAAGTTTCGAAAGTTTAAGCCACATGTGCGGATGAAGCTCAGAAAAAGAAATTCCACTAAAGCCTTAAAAATTAGTTAATGATACTATGCCACCTAGTACCCATAGCCCATGTCAGGCTAACACCATCATAGGCTGATCTTTGAGAAGTGCCAGAGTACTTCAGGAACTACACAAGTGGTAGTGTCCCCATAGCAATGCCAAGACCAATAAGAGAATTTGATGTGCAAGAAATCTATAACATTGGAGAGACTCCAATCTATGAGGGACCAGCCAAAACTCTCACAATAAACCTCACCCTTGACAGGGAGGAAGAAAAATTGGTATTCATTGGGAAACAACTTACACAGCAAGATGAAACAAAGCTCAAAGCATTCCTAATGGAATACTGAGATTGCCTAGCAAGGTTATACAAGGAAATGAATGGAATTTCACCCAAACTAGCAGTACACATGATACCTATTAGGGAAGGTGCCCCCCTAAGGTATGTGGACCTTATCGAACAAATCCAAAATATGGCACCATGGTTTATGATGAGCTAGAAGAAGTCTTAGATGCTTCATTCATCAATGAGATAGAGCATATTGATTAGGTTTCACCCATCATCACATCGTGCCCAAACACAACAAGAAGCTAAGAATATGTGTTAATTTAAAGAATGTGAATGCCTCGACAATCGGGGATCAGTATCCCCTACACTTAACAAAAACAGTTTTGGAAAAGGTGGTCGGTTCAGAGATATACATCTTCTTGCATGGATTTAGTGGCTATGTCCAAGTGCAAATTGCTCCTGATAACCAATCAAAAATTGGATTTGCTGTAGAATGGGGTATATTTGCTTATAGAGTCAAGCCATTTGGCCTTTGTAATGCCCCGACCAGATTCCAGAGTGTCATGTTCATCGCCTTCAAGTCATTTCTAAATAAGTTCCTATAGGTGTTCTTGGATGATTTGTGCATCCACTCGAACAAAATAGACCACTTAAATATCTTGAAGAAATTCTAATTAATTGTAGGGAGTATGGCATCTCCCTAAATCCAACAAAATGCTAGTTCATGGTCACCCACAGAGTTGTTTTGTGATATTATTTCTCAACATGGGATTGTGGCATGGACAAAATCAAAATCATCATGGGATTGCCTCCTCCTACAAATTCCAAAGGTGTATAGGTCTTTATGGGACATGATCGCTACTATAGAAGATTTATCTTGTGGTATGCCATGATAGCTAGAATAATTTACAAATTATTAGTGGAATTCGACCAAGCCTTTGAGCTTTTAAAGTCGAACCTAATCACATCACACATCCTTCTATCTCCCAATTGGGATATTGATTTTCATGTTCATACTCATGGCTCCAAGTATGCAATTGGGAGTGTGCTTTGCCAATCTAGTGAACATAAGAAAGACTACCCATTCTACTTTGCTAGTCGACAACTCAATGATGCAGAGATCAACTATACTACCAAAGAAAGAGAAGCCTAGCAATGGTGTATAGTGTTAATAAAATTTGACACTATTTATTGTCAAATGATTTTGCCTTCTACACCGACCATCAAGCATTGCTTTATCTTGTGAACCGTTCATGTAAAACAAGAAGAATAACTAGATAGCTCCTCTTGCTTTAAGAATTCAATTCCAAAATAGTGGTCCGCAAAGGTGCCCAACACTACATTGCTGATCTCACATGTCTCGTGTCAAGTCAGGAGAAGAAGCCACTGGAGTAGAAGATGACTCGCTAGGATGCCACACTATTTCAAATCAATCCTATTCCAAAATGGTGTGCAGACATCATTGGGTACTTAATGGCAGGAAGACCACCCCCTAAAATGAAAGTAGTGGATGCCATAAAACTAAAATTTAAAAGCTGCACCCTATCAACTCATTACAGGACAACTATAGAAGATGGGCAAGGACCAAGTTTTAAGGATAATTGTAATGCCACATGAAATCATGCCAATACTCAGTGAAGTCCATGAGGCATTGTAGGTGGACACTTCCAAGGGGAAGCAATAGCAAGAAAATTCCTCCTCGCATGCTACTGGTAGCCAACACTTTGGGCAGATGCCTATGAATATGTCAAAAGCTATGATGTATGCCAATGGACTACTAAACCACAACACAAGGACTTCAGTCCACTAACAACAGTCATTGCATAAAAACTATTTGAAAAATGGGGGATTGATTTTGTGGGTTCCATGTTCCATCTAGCAGCAAATGGAGCACAGGCATACTACATCAATGTGGCCACATATTACCTTTTTTTTGGTTCAATTAGGTTCCAAGATAGATTAGCTTGGACTCATAAAGAGAACCTTGAAATAGTGCAAAGTGCTTGATTGATATTACTTCAAATGAACCTCCTTTTTATAGGTGAGGGTACTTACATCCATATGCTTGCTCACATGTGAGATATCTCCTCCATGCCATGTGGCATCTTGCCCTTTACTCATACCTTTGTTCTACATGTGCTCATGGCACCACAACTCTCAACACTCCCTAGTGTGCTCACATCCTTCCCGGATATTGACAATAGCCTCTATAGGAGGTGTCTCCCTTTTATGAAGCCTTTCTATTCCAGTAAAATCGATCTGTCCATCTTGTTCTATGTTCTTAGTGCTAGTGCCTTGGAAAAAAATTTGCAACTGTAGTGAAGCATCGTCAGAGGTCTCCAGTTCTTTATTAAATCTTTTCTTCTGTCTTTTGGGATGAGTTTAACTATCCCATTGTTTAAGTGATCAGGGAGAGAGAAAGTGGAGATACTTTCCTACCATACCTCAAGTAGTTTGGGGCCTATCCAATCCCAATAGGCCTTGTAGAATTCTATAGATAGGCTATTCTCTCCAGGAGTTTTGCCATCTTTCATGGCCAACATTGCTTCCTTGAGTTCGACTAAGGTTAGACGAGCTTCCAAGCTTTGATGATCAAGACCAGTGATGATAGCCTTTTGTCTTGAAGCATGGCATCTAGTTCTTTCCTGCACAACTCTATCATTTGCATGCATCATTCATGACAAGAGATTCTTAAAGTGATTAGCAATGTACTCCCTGTTCTCAGTGTCTGATTGAGCCCAAACGTTAGCCCTGATTACAAGGAGTGGGGTTTCCTCTAACATTCTCTTCTTGCATATAATCTTGAATGTTTCTTTGGTTGCCCTATCCAGCTTGCCAGCCCACCTCCTTCTAGTGTATAGTTTGGTTGACGAGTATCTTAAGCTTTCAAGTTTGGCTAGTTCGCCCTTCGCGAGATGTAGTTTGACCTATGCTTGCATGTCACTATTATGTGCCTGGGCTTCAAGAGCATTGAGCATTTTCTAAAAATTGGCTATCCTTTGACATCGAACTTTATCTCTGAGCTTTCTAGCTTGCTTAAGCACTTCTTGCATTTAGAGGACAGTCCTGAACCAAAAGTCACCTGTCGCGGACTCATCAATGAGTCTAGGAGCAATCCACAGCTCCTTCACTTTATCTTGAACACTCCCTAGCTAGAAAAGGGGGAATCAGCCTTAAACTAGGACGGGGCACTTTTACTTGACCCAAAGTCACACTGAAGGAGAAGTGGTTTGTGATCAGGGAATGCAAAAGTGGAAAAGACTGTGCTTTTTAAATTAGAAGTATCTTGAAAGAGGGCTTGAGAGAGATAAGCTCTATCTAAGCATGCTTCTCTTCTTGTGTCCCCAATCTACCTGTTGGACCACGTGAAGTCACCTGTTCCGATAGTGTCAACCAAATGAAGAGAATCTTTTAGATCACTCCAAGAGCGCACTTCAGATCCTCTTAAAGTGTTCCCTTTTCCCAACCATCTGTCATCACTTGATTCAACCATGTTGAAGTGTCCTAAGAGCATAATGTCATCTCTAAGGTTGGATAGTGACTGCCAAGTGGTACACCTCTCATGACATCTAGTAGATGTGTAAACTAAGACTAACAAGAAGGAAATGCCCTTGAGTAGGCATTTTAAAAGAATTCATCAGTTGTCAGTGTCAACAACCACATCTAGAACACTCTGAGAGTAGTGAGATAAAATTCCAACTACACACCCCCCTCTACCTTCCTCATGCACTATGGAAAGCCAAGTCCTCCTCTTGTCAACACTTATGAGTCAAGCATCAAGAGCTTCACTTGTTGTTTTAATTTTTTGTAGTGCCAGAAAAGTTGAAGAGATAGAGTTATTTCTCAACCAAGTTGCCAGCATACCTGCCCTACTGGGGTCTATGAGACCTCGAACATTCAGGGTCAAAAAAGAAATGGGTTTACTTACCATTCTTTTTCTACCCCTTTTTGGCCCCGGGGTTTGGGCTACTTGCATGTGCTAAAGGGCCTTTGGTTGTAGACAGCCTTCTCTTGCTGTGCGCAGTTACAATAGGTTTGCCCTTAACTACTTGTTATTGCATAACCATGTAGGTTAGCATCAGTGACCAAGAGGGGTGTGCGAGTGTAGGTTAGCCGCAAGGATTGGCAGTTCGGATCTCCAAGCGGTTGGGTCTTCAATGGTAGCTTCCCTAACCATCAGACGGTTCTGTGCGCATGCTATTACTAGCATTTCAATGTTATTCTATACACAATTTTTGTGCGAGCTATTGCTCCGGAATACATTGATCTTCGGTGTTCTGTCTCTCTTACATTATCTATATTCCATTCTCATGGATGTTACACATATCGTTTGTCTTTGTTTCCCATAGCATCTGCGCATATTTATGATGCTATACATTGGCAATCATGATGCGCATTCTTATCATCATGCAAGGAGTTCGTGATCTAGTGATTGAGCGCTTTTTGGAAAAATCTTTTGGGGTGTGGTGTGCTCATGTCATCCACTCCTTGCAGTCATTGCGGAGGCACTTCACATGGAGGGTTACATGCAGTTGCACTCACTTCGGAGGAGATTTGGGAGGAGATCGATGCGATAAGGAGCCACATCCATGGATTTCAAGATGAACCCCATCGAATGTGATCCGACCCCCAGCACCCTGCTTACGATTGAGCGAGTGTGAAAATCCCAGTGAAGAACCTCATTCAGTGGTCGTGTCAGTGAATTCTACGGTTGTTATCTTCCCAATAGGCATGCATGCGCACATGCTCTCAAGGACCTCTAGATCCCTTGACACCAACGATGTGACTATGCTGGCATAACAGTGATCCTGAGCATGGAGACATCAGTTTGCAAGAAGCTTCAAGAGGGGTCGATTGGCATCAGATTCCACCTTCTCAGTCAATTTCACCACCAAGGTTGCAGGTGTGGGTCTCGCTTGCACGCCAGGTGCTAAGTGCATCTTCATCTCCAACTGTGGTTTCCGTGGCTTCTCGCAATCTCTTTGGTCAAGGAAAGCCATTTGGAGGAGCACCAAACGTTGGAGGTGCTGTGATGGTTGTAGCGGGCCATGTCAAGTATGCCAAGTTTGCAGGGCGAAAGTTGGACGAACCTGATGCACATGTTTAGTAGTTTGAGAAGGTGTATGAAATCAACAATCTGGGAGTTGTGGTACTGCTCTGACAGGAGGCAATTTTTGAGTCAACTTTAGCAAGCAAGGCGGCATGTTGGTTTGGCAGAGTACACAGTGAACCATTTCACCACATATGACACAGCCCGCAATGCATTCTTGAGACGATTTTGTTGAGGAAATATGATTCCGCAAACTCTGGTAGAATGCATTGCTTGGAGCAGGGAGATCAGGATGTGGAAGGTTATGCATCCAAATTCAACTTACTCTTGCAAAGTGTGCATGCGAGGCAACGGCCTACTCAAGAGATACTCAATGACTACTTCATTTCGGGGCTATCATGGGATCTACGAACGGCATTGGCCATTGTGGATCGGACATAGACAACGCTTGTGGCAGTCATGGTGCAAGCAGTGCAAGCGGGGGATTCACTGCATGGGAGGACATCCAAGAACCGCAAATCCACAAAGAGTAAAACCAAGAAGAAATTTCCAAAATCTAAGAAGTCGGATGATGATGATGAAGATTCGGATGTGACCATTTGGATGGAAGCTCTAAAGGTACCAGTTCGAAGGAATCCGACTCGAAAGCGGAGATGAAGACTCGGAGAGCCTCTAAAGGGGGTAAGGGCACGCCAGTGGCTTTTGGAGAAGGATCAATACCTAAAGGCTTGAAGGGTATATGGTGCCTTCAGTGTCACAATCCTGGTCACTTTGCAGTTGAGTGTGCTATTAATGCAAATTGGTGCGCGATTTGCTTGACTAATACACACAACACAGTGGAATGCCACTATAATGGGCATGGCCAAAGAGCAGTTGGTCAGTACAGAAAGATGCGGCTATGTCTTTTATGCAAGAAGAGCCATAGCAACAGACTTTCCAACGAGGCGGAGGCGGGGGTCGTGGTCAAAATCAACCAAAAACCTGTCTATTTTGCTTGGACAAAGGCCATTGGTGGAATGAATGCCTGGAGGCTTACGAATGGGATCAGCAATGCGTGGAGCGAGAAAAAAAAGTTCGAGAAAATGCCCAACACTTCGATGGTACACATAGTTGATGATGATCCACTAGTGTGCCCGGAGATTAGTATAATCACCCATGCTAGTACCAAGGACTGACTCCCAAGAACGGTGACAAGTTGTTGGATTGACCAGCTTAGGAACACGCCCGATGCCAAGTCTGTGAGTTGTGACAAAGGAGCCACCATTGATGTCACTGGCAGAGTCCGCAATGATGCCCAATGAAGCACATAAGGTATAGTTTGCAGAACTAGTTGTCCAATCAGAGGTGGAGACTCAAGCCAAGTTCAAGCTACACTTACCAGGGAATGGTACGAAGGTGGTCGAACCAACTCCGTTGTTGGTCTCGCAAACCAAGCCGAGGTGGGCAACTTCTCTACAAAGGGAGCCGAGGTTGGAGTGCATTTGGGAGGCATCGATCCAGATTTCATTGGGATGATTGCTTAACTTGGCTCTGAGATTCCACCGGCAATTGTTGCATTCCTTGCACATGGAGTCTGAACCAGAAGAGGTGGAGCTATTTCAAGCTGATTTATGCCCAATTCTAGAAGTCCCTCTGACCAACATGAGAATTCCGGTTATATCCACAAAGGCACAAGGACATTTTTTCTCAAGTGCTGGTAGATGGCGATTTGGGGATCAATACCGTCACTTTGAAGACCTGCCAAGAAATGGGATGGATGTCCCGGGAGCTGGCGCCATTCTTAGTCCACATGGCTAATCAACACCAAGTTCGACTACTCAGAATCCTATGGGCCATTGTTCTAGACGTGGTGGGCATATCATTCATGGTGTCCTTCATCGTGCTCAACATGGAAGCTGCAACACCAGAGTATAGCATCCTTTTGGGTAGACCTTGGCTGCAGCAAGCAAAAGTCAAGCAAAATTGGGAGTAGAATGTCATTTCAGTGAGGAGAGGAAAGAAGAAAGTGCGGGTCACAATGGGAGTGGTGGCACCTTTGGTGGATGCGGTACAATCTGTATTAGCCGAGACAGTGAACATGGCAGATGGATTGGAGGATGACGAGGAGAAAGACTTTCTCAAAGCAAATTTGGAGTTAGTTTCTATCTTCACCATCGATGTGGAAGGCATTACGGAAAGTTACATGCATCAAAGTTTTCTGGCAGATGCGGCTAGCACAGTTTCAAAGGAGGCAACTGAGCCCTAGCAAGTAGCAGTGGATTTGGATCTATGGGATCTCCTACAGCAGGAGAGGGAATTCGAAGGATGAATGAGCCACATCACACGAGTTCAAGAAGATGCTCTAGATACGGTTTATCTCTATGAGATGATGGAGCATCTAAACCAATCAAAATCAGCACATTGTTGATGGCTAAATTCTGCAGTGAATTGATTGTTCTCTTTTTTCAATGTGTTTGCCTAGGATTATGCAGATATGAAGGGTCTAGATCCCAAATTTTATCAGCATCGGGTCAACCTCAAGCCAAATGTGATGCTGACAAAGATACAGAGGTATCGTATGAATCTGCACATGGCCAAGCAAGTGCATGAAGAACCAAAGTGTCTGCTATGGGTGGGATTCATCACACCAATTGAGAATCCATAGTGGATTTCCCCAATTGTCATTGTGCCAAAGAAAAATAAGATATTGTGTATTTGTGTCGACTACTGCAAGCTGAATGCGGCCATTGTACCTGATCCATTTCTCTTACTATACATGGATTCTATGATGGACGAAGTGGTGAGACATGAGGTGTACTCTTTCTTAGATGGATATAGCAGGTACAACCAAATCCGAATGGCTCCGGAGGACCGGCCCAAAAAAACGTTCATCACGCCATGGGGGGTCTATGTTTGCATAGTCATGTGGTTCGAATTGCAGAATGCTGCCTCGACTTTTCAGTGGCAGGCAATGTAGGAGATTTTTGGCTCCTATTTGGCAGATTTCATGCGGGTTTCTTGGATGACCTCAGTGTGCTCGACACATTCACTGAGCACCTGGAGCATTTGTGAAAGTGTTTCCAATGATGCAGGGAAGTCTCCTTCAGTTTGAATCCTATGAAATGTGTGTTCGCAGTCCACAGTGGCCAACTCCTGGGGGGCATGTGATAAAACAGCAAAGTCTTATGGCCTGATTGGCACACTGGGTTTTGCTCTACTACAGGAATATGATTTTGATGTGATTCATTGGCCGGGATCACAACATGTGGTGGCAGATTACCTATCTCAACTAGAGTCTGGAGAACTACCAACGAGAGTAGAGGACGAGTTTCCTGATGTGGAGCTAGCGGCGATTTTTTGGGCAGATCCGATCAGTGACAGAGGCAAAAATCATCCTAGAAGGACCATGGTCATGGTTTGATGAGATGCTCTTGTTCCTATCTACTAGCATCATGCCCAAGTACGTACATGAATAGACACTAGAGAAAACGCTTGGCATTGTGGAGCAAATCCTTTGAAGTAGTCCGAGGACAGTTGTACCGACGACACGCACTGTTGCAGTGTGTTCCACCTCATGAGCAGGAGGCAATGCTCATGGAAGCTCATTGTGGGGTTTTGGGTGGCCATTTTGCAGGTGAAGTCACAATAAAGAAAGTTTGCAGGCAGTTTTATGGTGGCCAACCATGCAGAAGGATGCCAGATGGTTTGCAAAAAGTTGTGAACTTTGCCAATAGTTGGGCGAGCCCACTGATTGAGATCACATGCCACTTAACCCCATATTGCCTCTAGAGCCATTTCAGAAGTGGGGTATGGATTTCATGGGTCCATTCACGCCCGCAGCTGCTCGAACAAGGAATTGTTACACTGTGGTAGAGCCATGAATTATTGTACCAAATGGGTGGAAGCTTAGGATTTGCGGGACAATACTGGAAAGTTGGTTGCAAAATGCTTATACCATGATGTGTTCACTCAGTTTGGGTGCCCAATTGAGATTGTAAGTGACAGGGGGAATCACTTTGTCAATAAGGTCATCAAGCGGATGAATTATTTTTATATGGTGATTCACAAGAAGTCTTCCCCCTATTATCCACCATAGGCTAATAGATTGGCAAAATCGACAAATCATACTTTCAAGCAAATTATGTCATTGTTGGTGAATGAGCACCGCATGGATTGGGATGAAAAGTTACTGGCAGCATTATGGGCTTACCGCACATCATTCAAGGTGGCCACAGGGTTGACTCCTTTTAAATTGGCATTTAGGCTGGAAGCAATTATGTCGATCGAGAATATTGTTTTTTAGTCTGAGGATTGCAATGGAGGACAGGCTTCTTCCACAAGACTATATGGCATTCTGGTTGGATGTTCTAGATCAATTGGATGATCTGCGACTAGAGAGCTATTATCTCACCTTGGAGGTTCAAGCACGGTGCCAGCGGAGGGTGGATTTGGCTTCGAAGAAGAAATCTTTTAAGCATGGGCAACTAGTTCTTCTATTCAACACTCACCTTGGAAGGATGCCAGGGAAGTTGAAATTGCGATGGTCGGGTCCATTCTAGATTTTTCATGATTGCGGGTCAACATCGTTTTATCTTGTGGATTTGCAAGGGCACGTATTTCCACATCCAGTTTATGGCTTTTGGCTTTGTCCATACCATCATGACGACAGTCTTTAGTGCCCATTTCCCATCTCTAATGAGGCATAGATTTCTTGGGTTTAGGTGGAGGCGGCAGTGTGAGAGCAGTTGTGAGAGAGGAGAGCACACACAAAGGAATAAGGAGACACCTAAAGTGGTGGAGCAAAAGCTACTCCAGCTTATTCCTCTATCATATATATGAGTATACATGGGCACTGTACAAGTGGGTGGGCACACTGTTCTTTACCCCAACAACCTCCCACTTAAAGGCAGTGTGCCTTTAAGGGAGTATAGTACACATATAATACAATCAGCCATAGGCTGAAAAACAAGATGACTAGACCGTCATCCTATGCCCATCAGCACTTTACAATGTGCAAAGTGCATAGAGGATAAGCTGCTAGCAGACATCAGGTCTGCAGGATAGAAAATGATAAGCTGTAGATGCCTATCAACCAAGATCCCATGCCAGATCTCACTGGGAGAGTGAACTCTCAACCACGTGCTCCTGTGCTACGTCCATAGCACCCGAACTATCACTGTGCAGAGAAAATGTCTCTGTACCACCTATGACCATAAGCACATAACCTACAATAATAGACCTCTGCTGGTCTACCCAACCTGCATCACCTGCATGCTGCTCCTGGAAGCATAAGGACCTGATGTCCACAACCGCTTCCCTACTGCTAGAATCTACCATAATCATGCTACCAACTCCCACTGCAACGGAAGCAAGAACCAGAAGTGTAGCCCCAATGGCGAACATGTGAGAACCAAGTCTCAACACAGTCATGGATGCATGAAGTACTATGGCTGCCATATCAACCATAACTTGCTGCTCAACTGATCTATGATCGTCAAACCTGCTGTGTTTCAAGTATGGAGCCAATACAGGCAATGGAGTACTCAGTAACTTCCCCCTCTCCATACTGAAACAACCAAGTATCTGACAAACATCATCAAGACCATGCAGCTCCCACTGCAAAGCATCCCTGTCCATAAGGAACCATATGGCAAGTAACCTCAGAAGGATAGCAACCTCCTGAATACTGAGACCATAACCTGTCTCACTGCGCATCACATCATGAGCTCTCATAATGGTATCAAACCTATGAAGCCAAGCTCGAGGGGATTGCTTCTGGCCATGGAGGCACTTACGAAGCAAACATATCAATGATTCCTGCCCATGCGCAATATGACCCGAGTCAATAACTGCAGAAACCACATCTGTCTTGGCATAACCAGCCAATGGATCATACCGGGCATCATTAGCCAAGGTATCCTCCTCACCATGCATAGCCTCATCCTCATCTGCAAGAGGCACTCCGCATCCTAGGAGTAAACTGTAACTGTCCATAAATAAATGTCACAAAGTAAGAGGCGCCACCTAGTGAAACGGTAGGCATAGGCCCACAAACTGCACTATGAACCAACTGCAATGGCTGAAGATACATCTCACTGATTGTCTTCCTCACAAAGGAGGATCCTGACTGCTGACCATCATCACAATCATGACATAAAATTTGAGAGACATCCATAATAGGAATGTATCTCAATGTTGTAAGGGCTTCCATACCTGCAGTAGACATATGTCCAAATCTGGCATACCATAAACTAGCTGATGGCTGCTTACTAATCATAAGCATCTTATCCTGGACCCCTAATACATGCAATGCATAAGAGAATCCAACCCGTGATCCCCTAGCCATAACCAGATTGCCTCTAGCAATCTTCCATGCATGATCACCCAAAGAGACATGATAACCTGCCTCAACCAACTGTCCAGTACTGATCTTGCTTGTAGCAAGTCCTGGTATATGTCTAACCCTCTGTAGAACAAGAATAGAGCCACTAGGCATAACAAGGTGGATATCCCCATAACCATAGACATCCATAGAATGATATCCCCATAACCATAGACATCCATAGACATCCATAGAATGATCAATGCCCATCAAACCACTCTCCACAATACATTCTTGATATGCACTGAACCATGACCTATGAGGGGTCATATGACATGAAGCACATGGATCTAACATCCAATCACCAAGAATGGGTACATCAGTGGCCAAGAAGGAGGTGTCAGACATAGACAAAAGAATGCCTTCATCACTGCTACTATCAGTGGAAACCCTGGCATCCACACCTTGAAGCTCAACATGCTTCTTCTCCTTCTTCCTGTCATTCTTAACCTTGCTCTTCTTCTTGTATTTTCTCAGCCATTTCCAGCAATACTTTTTCATGTGGCCATACTTTCCACAATAGAAACATCGAACACAAGTCCGAGAGCTAGACTTGCTCCTGGAATTCCCCCTTGAACATGACCTGTTTCTACCAATTGATCGACCTTTGGAGTGCATATCAAGGCTGTATTTCAACCCATCAGGACATTTCAGCCCATCATGCTGTAACATAATACTATCATGGTCATACATCCGGCATATACGAGTATAAAACTCATATGCATGGTAGTGTACACCCTGTACACCATCCTGTACCTGCAAGTAGACTGACTTCAAGAGTGATGCCTGAATGATAGAGCATGCTTTCATCCATGTCATCCCAATCACTCTGTTTAATGCTATTAGGCTTGATACCTTTGCATTGAATGGGCTTATGCTACCTCTTTTGCACTAACACATCATAAATCTGCTCTTTCCAATACTGAAAGTTTGATCCATCCAACCTCTCAATATCAAAGAGGGCACTACCAGCTATAGATGCCATATTTGTGGCACAATAGCTCACAACCAAAGAGCAGTATAGTGCAATAGGCAACCCAAATGACCAAAAATGTAGTGTTGTCCAGACCAATCAGGTCTCCAAATAAACTGGCTGATCCAATGCTCAAAAGCACTCAGCCATAAAGAGGCATAAACAAGAATATATGCAGCCCAGTAACCTGCCAATGCCTGGCAATCCAAGTAAGAAATGCACTGAACCAAATGAGCAATGCCTGCTCAACCAATGGCAATAGGAGCCCAGCTCAACTATCCATAAACATCAGTGTGGCATCCACCAATGCAAATCCATAATGCATCGAAATGGCATTTACTGCATCACCTCAAGTGTGCAATCCTTTGGCAACAAAATCAAGCATTCACCACTTGCCAAATGTGCCAAAGTGACTTGCCAAAATGCCAATAATGCCCTTGGACTGAAGTGAGATCCCAATCACTTTCTGTAATTTACTGTGAGTTCCCAATTCACTGTTGTGCAAGAGAAATCCCTACAACAATACCTCACAGCCACTTTGGGCAAAATAACACTCTGTCCCTGTCTTTGAACAGCGATATCTTTTCACTGAAAGACCGGATGCCAAAGCTGTAAACAGCAAAGTTGTAGCTTGTAGAAAAATATACAACTTGTCAGTTGACCTCAAGAGCCAAATCCTTGTGGATTCTCAGATATTCTCACCTGGAAAACAGCTTCCTGCACATTGGTCACAAATAGACAGTAGACTGCAACTTTTTGTGGTTTTGCAGAGGCTGTAACTCCTGCAGCTTATACCGGATCAACTTGCTTCCAAAAGCAAAGTTGTAGTATTTTCTGTGAACTACAACTTTCCAGTTCAGCACAAAGTGCAATTCCGCACCAGGAAAGAGATATTCAGTCCTGAAAATGACTGTTCTGTCATTTAAAAAAAACAGCAGCAACTATTCAATGACCTGTCAGTCAAGAATATCAATCATTTTCTCGCGGGCTTCAAAGCATAACCAGATATTGAACATCCAATTTCTGAGCAAAATACTTGCATATACTGTGGCATCCAATGCATAAACCGCTTTCTGGAAATTGCATACCAGAGAATAAAAAATGCCTTTCAAGAGTCCCCAAAATGCATTTACTGCATGTATATGGCCTCATTATATTGGCATTCAAGTGAACATCAAATTGTATGCATTTGCCACTCACTTATGCATCCAAAATGCATCACCAATGGCATATACCAAGTGACATTTACTGCATCATTTTGCCAAAATGCATCAACTTGCCAAAGTGTATCAACATGTATGCATTTGCCAATATATAGTCTGCAAAATGGCTGTCTGCACACTGATCACGAACTGTCCCTATTTTGGATAGTAAATAACTCTGTACTGTAAACTCGGATGACCGAGCTGTCAACAGAGAAAATGTAGCCCTGTTGGGCATCGAGCCTAAATCCTTATGGATTTGCAAATACTTGCTGTCAAAAATGGCATTCTGCTCACTTTTACTGTCTGAAATACTGTCAGATTTCCAGACTAAAAACAAAGAACTCACTCTTTTTCTCCAAAGTGGATGTTGTTGCTTTCACTGGGCTGCTCTTCCTTTGCTCACAGGAAGGATAAGGGTATGGAGAGAAAGAGACTCCTATCTACTCCATCTAAGAGCTCGCAGTGGCTCACGAGCCATCCGCAGTAGCTGCATCTACAAAGAGCTTCCCTACAGCCGTCTCCAAACAACGCTCTCCAATGAAGGCTCAGCCTCAAGAGTGCATCGCTCAAAGCTCCAGCCTTAGCAGCAGCAGCAAGCCTAAACGGTGCTTTTACGACCGAGCTCCAAGACACAAGCTGCCTCTAAGACTCATACGACAGCTTCCAACGATATCCACTCGTGAGTTTGCGAAACACCAATGTCAACGATCTCCAGCAAGTATCTACGAAGCAATGCCTCTAACAAGCACACAACGGCCAGCCACTTGCTGCAAAGGATGCATCAACAGCCAACGATAGGCTCCCACGAGACAACGTCAAGACCAACGCGGACAGCGGTCTCCTTCCAACGCTAGGTTGCTAGAGCACTAGAGCGCTGGAAGATAACCCAAAGTGATTCTTGCAGCTGCATTGTAGAGCAAATAGATTTGGATGATGTCTACCCAAAATCTCTCCGTGAATGAGAGAATCAAGCTCTCCAAAGCTCCTGGTAGATCTCTCGAAGCAGTGCCCATTCTCCTCTCACCGAGCTCCTTGTAGATCGAACGCCATGGGCTCTGATACCAGTTGTGAGAGCAGTTGTGAGAGAGGAGAGCACACACAAAGGAATAAGGAGATACCTAAAGTGGTGGAGCAAAAGCTACTCCAGCTTATTCCTCTATCATATATATGAGTATACATGGGCACTGTACAAGTGGGTGGGCACACTGCCCTTTACCCCAACAGGCAGAGCTATCGCATGAGGACATGTGGTAAAAGGGTTTGCGGCATGATGACAAAAGTCTTTTGCAAGGTCCTAGCTTAGCCGCCATGGAACTATCTATCGTAAGGGGGGGTATTAGCAATCTAGATTGTAGTTCTTGAGCATTTGTTTGCATGTACCAGTCGCTTGCTACTTTCTCTTGATCGCACTTACAATTCTCTTGAGTTCATTTGCCTTCTAGCTTTCATCTGCATTCAGTGCTCTCTCGGTCCTTCTCCTTTGCATAGCTATAGGGATGGCTCATGCTTAGTTTCTCCCTCTTCTGCCACTAGTTTACATTGATTCCCAGTAGATCGATGCTCGCCTTAGGCTATTACGTATTCGAAGTTTTAGCAGCATTGATAGGCAGAGGGTACCTATTCATCTAGTAGTGTTGGCACTTTGCCAGCAGTTGTCGGTAGAATCTACAGTGGAGCTTTTGGAGGAGCATCGGGAGCTTACAGTGCAATTGACTTATCAGTGCCTGTTCTTGCCTTTGGATGGAGGAATGATTGTGCAACCAACATGTTCTACAGAGGTGATGGAGGTAGAGTTTGGAGTTCATGCTCGGGGAGAGTACAAGCTGAGTGGGTGCTCGAATGCTCAGATGAGGGATCTCTATCAGTGGATACTCGAGTCAGTGTTCTTGCAGGCTAAAACTTATACAATTACTCCTAGGACTCAAGAAAATGATTGCAGTAGCTAGCTGAGCAGTGGGTGGTCCCATGGGAGCGGATTTTGAACGAGCGGATTCATGCAAAAGCTCTAAGGGTGGCAACAGCAGTGGAGAAGAAGCAAGCAGTGAATTCCAAGATTTGAGCAGATTTTGGAGATCCTATTCCCCTTGCATTTGGAGTCGATGGTGCCTCGATAGTCTATTGCCTTGGTACCCACTCTTGAGCCTAAGGGGCTTAATAGGAAGAAGCTGAGGGGTCTGCTGGAGGAGTGGCTACAAAGCAGCAGAGAAAAAAGCCTCGTCTTAGTTAGGGGGTGGTCTCTACCCTTGCATCCTTAACTCCTTCCCATGCAGGTGGCACAGCAAGTGTCTTCACTAGTGGGGTGGCATCCATGCAAATTACTGTGTCTACACCATTGGCATTACCAGTCATGGCAGAATGGGTGATGGTGACTCCAGTGACCACTGCATTGGGGATTTTCGAAGGATCTCTGCTGGTAGGTGGCTCCCTCGCTCAAAGGTGGATGGAGCAGCTTCAGTAGCCTTTAGCAACAATGACTGCGGTGGCTTCTACAACGGTAGTGGCGGTATCTGAGGCAGTGCGGGTGTCGGCCGGGTGTCGGCACCAGAGGTTTTCACAGCAATTTTTGAGTCTGCAGGTGTTTCTCCAATGTCATCAACCGGGTTTTCTTTGTGGGTGCAACCTATGAATGTTCAACTATAGTTTTGTTCCCACTTTCTTGCTCGGCTAGCCTCACAAATTGGTGCAGGGGGTGATTCTGCAAGAGTGACTAGCTTAGAGGTAGAAGTCATGTAGCTGTGGATGGAAAATGAGATTGTGGAGTCAACAGGAGCGGGTACGACAAGTGGAGGACAGGGTGGCAGTTCTTGAAGCATAGATTCAAGTGGCGGAAGCGCACTTGGAGGCCACTCAGTAGTTGCATTCGGAGTATGTTTTGGTCATTGAGCATGAATTATTGCACCAACATACTACCGATGCATTGGCAGAGTACTTAAGGGCCTTTTCGGGAAATGTTAGTGTCAATATGGAGCAGATGGGCTCACTCTTGGAAGCTCTTCAGGGAGATGTGTAGGCGGACTAGGATAGACAGGTGGCAAGATGGAGTGCGGTTGTTGTTCCACAGACATGTCGGGAGCTGGTTCCACACCAATGCCAACTCGAGATGGACAAAGATGCCAGGGGCTAGTGCGGGGTCCGATCCACAAATGGGTCTATAGGTGCCGACTGGTTTCTAGACCAAAGGGGTCTATTACATCTTCTAGTGATGGTGGTCGTAGATAAGGGGAAAGGAGTTGTTGCAGAGTCAGTGCAGATTGCAAAGGATTGGCAAGCGAAGTATGAGGATAGTGGCAATGGCAAAAGAGTGGATGTGTTAAAGCGATAGAGGCATTCACTATGTTTGTGGTTGGAATTGTGCGCCCATTCCTTCAGTCTATCATCACTACCTCCTCATCCTCCTTGATGGAAAGAAGTAGATAAGTTTTTGGGGAAGTTTTATAATAAGCACATGCCTTTTCCTGGATTGTCGGATCCTCCTTCTTATGAACTGATGGCAAAGGAATGATGGCAGCAGTAGTTACCTTCGGGTGCTTGGATAGATGAGGTGCTGCCCATGGAGCAGTGGACTGAACAACAGGTGGTGGATAGATCCAAGCCACATCCTTTGCAGTGGCTGATGGATCTGGAGCATGATCGTAGACTGAAAATGTGGTTGCGAAAGATGCAGCTAGAGAGTACTACGGCTATTGGTTTGAGTGGAGCGACGACACAGTTGTAGATAGAGTTACCTGAAAGTAGTGATGTGGGATTGAGTAAGGTGGGTGTCATTGATGCACCTATTTAGTACGTTTCTAGTTTGGATGAAGAGTAGAACTACAGTGATGGCTATTGAGTTCTTGCGATTCTTGGGCCAAATTTGATGGCATGGCACACATCTGCGGTTCTTGGCTCACATGGCAATCCCCTTGAATGCATTGGCACATGTGGAACCGAAGGCATTTGTGTGGAACATAGAGTGCAACCAAGCGTACCGACAACTCAAGATTCAGCTTTCCAGAGCACCGGTTCTGCTGTCTGCAGATTGGGAGAAGAATTTTCATGTGTTCATGATGCCTTGGATAGAGCTATTGGGAGTGTCTTGATGTAGGAAGATGCAACTAAATGGTATCACCAGGTCTACTATGCAAGTCAATGGCTCTCAACGGCCAGGGCCGCATAGACAGAGTTACCTGAAAGTAGTGATGTGGGATTGAGTAAGGTGGGTGTCATTGATGCACCTGTCACCTGTTTAGTACATTTCTAGTCTTATGGAGAGTAGAACTATGGCAATGGCTGTTGAGTTCTTGCGATTCTTGGGCCAAATTTGATGGCATGGCAGACATCTGCGGTTCTTGGCTCACATGGTGATCCCCTTGAATGCATTGGCACATGTGGAACCGAAGGCATTTGTGTGGAAACAAAGTGTGACCAAGCATACCAACAACTCAAGATTTAGCTTTCTAGAGCACCGGTGTTGCTGTCTCCGAATTGGGAGAAGAATTTTCATGTATTCATGGATGCCTTGGATAGAGCTATTGGGAGTGTCTTGATGTAGGAAGATGTGACTAAATGGTATCTCCAAGTCTACTATGCAAGCCAACAGCTCTCAACGGCTGGGGCCTCACAGAATAAAGATAGGAGATGTCCAAAATGCGGGTTGCTTTTGGACAGGCAAAATGACAGATGTTCAAAATGCGAGGATGCTTTTGGACAGGGAGGAGAAACAACAAAGGACGTTCAAACAAGCATTTTGACTAATGAGAGTGGATGTTTTTATGAGTCTTTTTGAATTGAGATGATTTGTAATTCATGTGTATTGAGTGAAGGGTGAGAATTAACTTACCGCACCTGGTTCTCTGTCGAGGCTATGCCTAAAATGATTGTTGCACATACATTATGCACCATGTAGGCATCTGACTTCAGTTTTGGGGATGTGCATGTTCGCACAGTCCACCCCATGAGTGCCATGTGTTATTGCATAACCATTCGAGTTACGATCAGTGACCAAGAGGGGTGTGTGAGGGTAGGTTAGCCATAAGGATTGGCAGTTTGGATCTCCAAGCGGTTGGATCTTCAATGGCCACTTCCCTAACTGTCAGACGGTTCTGTGCGCATGCTATTACTAGCATTTTGATGTCATTCTGTACATAGTTGTTGTGTGAGCTATTGCTCCAAAATACGGTGATCTTTGGTGTTCTGCCTCTCTTGCATTATCTGTATTCTGTTCTCGTGGATGTTACACATATCATTTGTCTTTGTTTCCCATAGCATCTGTGCGTATTTATGACGCTACACTACTATGTCTTTACTTGGCTAGGGAGGAAGAGGGAGATCTTCTTCAGAGTCATCTAGATTCTTTGTAAGCATATCATCACTCTTTATTACTTCATCCTCAAAATCCTTGTCCCAATCACCCCCCTGTTCTAGCTTGGGAATGAACTGGGGGCTGGGTTCACGAGCTGATTCTGCCAATGCTTCGAAAGCATTTTTCATTGGTATGTCGAGTGCAGTATTGACTTCTAGTACTGATGAGACAACCTATTTTGGTTTAATCGGGATGGCTAGGCGCAATATAGTTTTCGCCTACTTAGGAATCTCAGGCTGTTTGGCTGTCCATTTTTTCGTTAGGACCTTTAGACTGATTAGAATTGTTTTTGGCCTTGAATCATTTTAACGGACAGCTCTTAACTATGTGGTTAGATAGATCACACAGAAAGCACGAGTTGGGAAGGTTATTATAGAGAACCTTTTGTTCTCTTAGTATTCCTACCCTCTGGTTAAGAATTACTATTGTATCAAGCAACTCCTCCACTACATCGAGTTGCACACAGACCTGGGGTTTACCTCTAGGATTAATGAATTGTTCCCTTTCTACACTAACTACCTCTCCTAGACTACTGCATATTGATGCAGCTCGATTGCACGCACAATGAGAAGGCAAATCTAGAAGGTCTACCCAAATTGGGAGAATCGTTAAGCATGGGTTATCTAGACTGAAGAAGGGAGAACACTTGTCAAGATAAAGAGGCTAGTTGCACACAATCCAGAGACCATGCAGTAAGACTCTTGCAGCATGTTCAACTTTCTCGAAGAGAAAAATGAAGTAGCCTCTATGGAGGAAACAAACATTGGTTACTAGATTGCCTCTCCTACTTCAGTTGGTTCTAAACCAATTTTCAATGAAAGCGGCTGGGGACGAGGACCATGTAGATATCCGATAAGTGCGTGCAATTCGAGCCATTCAACCGTTTTGTGAAGAAGATCATCAACTTGAGAAAAAATGGTTTTACCTGGTTAAAAATGCATCCTCTCTCTTGGAATGCTTGAACTCTTCTTTTGAAGGCCTATGCAGCATCAGATGATCGATTTCCTGCTTATGTTCCATTGGAGGTGAGGACGTCAACTTTGCAGGGGATCTTATTGGATGGCTGGCCTTCCTCTTGGGTCGACTTCATAGAGCTGTGGGCTAGGTCCCGTTCCTCTCTTCTTGTATGCCCACTTGTTTGAGAGCTGCTAGAAAGTTTTTTCTTTCTCTAAAGGGGATAGGGAAGAAGCCCCCTCTATTCTGTGTTGAAGAGCCCCCACATACGAGGTGCCAAGTGTTGAAGCTTGTTCAAGGCAACTAGAAGACGCTGTTTCGATGTTGAGAGAACCATAACCTGTGGCCCTTTCAAGTCTGCTACCTCCACAACTGGCGATGGCAAAGGAGTTTCCTCAATCATTGGTTCCTCTTTGGGTTCCTTCTTGGGAACCAGCCGGAGAGGTCCATATATCTACTTCCATGTCCGACATTTGTCTAGGTTTGCACAGGCAAGTTGTCTACTAGCAGCGAGAAGGCAATGAGGTCTGTGAAGTTAGGGCTGAAGTATTCTATTCCAAAAGAGGGAATGAGGGGTGCAACCACTATCACATCTTACATGTAGATGAGGAATTCTCAATGAGTGATGAGGGATAGAGTCACACATTTTGTCAATGAGGTTATCCAAAAAATCTTGTCTGGCTTTATGGTAATCCATAGAAAAACCACACCCTACTACCCCCAATGGAATGGACAACCCGAATCCACCAACAAAATATTATGCATTTTCCTCACCAAGGTAGTAGAACCAACATAGTAGAACCACAATGTTCTGATTGGGTAGATAAACTAAATGCAGCCTTATGGGCATACCAAACCACACTCAAGGTCAGTACATGGAATATTCCTTTTCAATTGGTATACACCTTAAAGCTGTGGTCCCACTAGAATTTGTAATACCAAGCCTACGCATAGTAGTACAGGAATGCATGGGAGATCATGCATCCTTGAAAGAAAGACTCTATCAATTGGAGAAGCATACAAAGACCCCAGTTTAGTTTCCTACCACGCCATGACAACAGAAAGACGTAGAAGAAAGGCATGGTTTGATAGAAACCTTATAGCTAAATACATCAAGGAAGGCGACCTAGTCTTGCTATACAATGCCAAAGTCCACAAGCAAACTCAAATATCTAGGTCAAGGACCTTATCGAATAAGAAAAATGAATCCCATCGGAGCTGTGTTGCTAGAAACATTGGATGGAGTCCAATTCAACAACCATAAACGGGAGCCGAGTGAAGCGCTACTACATCAACATGCAATCCATGCCAAAAAATAATGAAGATTTGGAACCCCAAGTCTTCAATAGTTAGCACTAGATTGTTACACGTGCACTCACTAGCATATGCATGTTTTTGCACATATAGTTTACACTAGATTGTTTCATGCACACTCATGGGATTGTACACTGAAGCACAATCAGGGTGTAGGAGTCCCTAATGATTCACAATTGATGTTTGATCACAACATCCAAAACTCCTTATACTCTAACATGTCAAATCTTGCCACCTAGAAGCTCTTCATAGCCATTGTGAGCTTTGATAGTGTCCAACCAGTGTGGAATGACTCTGGCATCTATACATTAGTGAGCATGGAGGTATTTGGCCACCACCCCTTCACTATGAACCATAACAAGCCTCTTTACATGTTGTGTGGTAGAAAACCCTCACGACTTTCGGCCTCTTGCTATTTGCAATGATGCATTATTTGATACTTATATACTTTGCCCATTCCTTAAGAATAGTATATACCAGATTTTTTCATGTTTAAGGAATTATCTATTTGATTATGACTTGTGGGAATTTTTGAATATCTCCCTGACCTTTAACTACTCATGAATCTTACCTCTTGGCTTCATGCCATTACCGAAGCCTTTGAGCATGATTATGGAAAAGGGTGTAAGGGTCTCATTGAAGGTCCCCTACCATTGGATTCTTCTTTTATGGTTTCCCAGTAGCTGATCCCCTTTCCTAAACTGATAAGTATATGCAAGTGGGGCAAGTTTATTATGTTAAGAGGGAAATTTCACTCTTAAACACTCTCTTACTACAATTTGTTACTTGGGAATCATACACTTGCACTAAGGCACCCTTCTACTTGGGATTCCTATACTTTAGACATGAAGTCCATTGCTTGAAAAGAAGAGTATAAAGATGACATTTCCTTTATTGTAGAGATTGATGACTTTGTTAGGTTTAGGATTTGGGTGACTTTGGTAGGATCGTATTTTGCAAAAGTACCTTTGGAATTCCCCTTTGGAATTTATTTCATTTTCTTTGTTGAGGGACAAGTCCCAAGGTTAAGGAGGCATTAAGCCTAAATATTGATAATTGGGATTTTATGACACCTCATTTTCATGGTACTTCCCATTGTTATAATTTTGATGTATGCATAAATTTAATTATGATACTAGTAATTATAAAATGCCTATAAGTATATGGAGGTGATGGAGTCCCAAACAAGTAATAAGTAAGAATCTCAAATAAACCATGACTGTGGGAGTCCAAGGGCTTGGAGCAGCTTCACTTGTTGTTGACGGGACGGGTAGAGAAGAAGGTCTGTTGCAAGACAGGGGCTATGCAAAATCTCAAGATGATTCTACAAAAATGTCTATAGCCTCAACAACGAGACCCTTGCCAAACATCACAGCCATCTCCTCATGCACAAATATCACACTTTCATACAAATAGATCTACAAGTTTCAATGATCTAGGTGCAATCCCATCCAACATGAATGCTGGATAGAAAGAAATGTTAGCCTTAGCAATGAGACCCCCACCAAACCTCTTCCTCTGAAGATTCGATGACGAAGTCTACAGCCTTAGCAATGAGATCCCCTCCAAAATTCATGGCCATCTACCTCTCCTCAAGTGGATATAAGCTTCTTAGCTACATACCAAAATTTGTGCAAGCTTACAACATCAACGGCTGGCATGCCATAAGTTCAACAGCCACTGGGTTACACGCATGACATCCCAACTCTGAAATCAAAATAAGCCATAACTCGAGGACGTGTAGTAAAATGGATTCGGGAGTATGTTGTCTCTATGCTAACATGGACTTAGGTAGCACAACATATGTGTGTAGAGTAGCAGCAAAAATCCGCTTATATTTTCATAAGGCTAGGAATGATCCCTCTTAGGAATCCAACTTGCATGTTCTACATGCAAGTTCTACATACAATTCCTACTTGCAGTTTCTACATGCAACTCCTACATGCAACTCCTACATGCAAGTTCTACATGCAACTCCTACATGCAACTCCTACATGCAAGTTCTACATATAAGTCCTACATGCAATCCTACATGTGATTCCTACATGCATGTTCTACATGCGAGTTCTATATGCAACTCCTACATGCAACTTCTAGATGCAATCTCTACATTAGAGAGAGAATGTCTTACAATTCCTACATGTAGAGAGAGAAGCTCTCCAACATGTATACATACCCCATAATGGAATGAAGCCCATACTCTTTGGGGCATTGTGTTGAGTTCTACTTTGGTATTCCAAGCAATTGTCTCCAAGTGTCTATGCTTCCTTGCACTCCACGTCCAAAAGCATGTCCTAACCTTGCAACTCCTCCCCTCTCCTCCAGCCTTAAAACCCCTCTACTCCCTCTCCTCCTCCCTTCTCCTCCCAATTACTCCTCCCTTCTCCTCCCTTCTCCTCCTCCCTTCTCTTCCCTCCTTCTCCTCCCTTCTCCATCCTCTCCTCCTCCCTTCTCCTCCCTCCTCCTCCTCCCTTCTCCACCCTCTCCTCCTCCCCGATGCTCTTATACCGTCCTCCTCTCCTACTCCTATGTGCCCCATAAACCCTTAGTCCCTCAACCCTTTACCTCCATGATCTATGAGGGAGAAGAGTTCTCCACCATGTACTCTACCGTGAACCTTGGATCCTCCTTCTAAACCCTGAACCTCTTCTAAACCCTAGAACCTCCTTCTAAACCTTGGAACCTCCTTCTGAACCTTGAACCTCCCTCTAGCCCTTAAATTCCTCTGTTAGTGGTGTCTCCAAAAGATTGAAAAACACCTACACATATCCACTCTTAGCAATGGGAATGCCAAGGGCGGACTTAAATTTGATTGATGTCGAAAAATGAAGAGATAGTACAAAACATGCAAATAGCCGAGACAATCGTTTGTAGAGTAGAAATATTGCATATAGTTTGTATTTCAATAGAAGCAACAACAACCCACATGCAAGAGGTGGCGATCAGCTTATAACAACATCCGATGGTATTCTAACCTTAATCAAATAACAATCAGAAAACAGACATAGTCTGAGAAATGATGTGGTGGGTAAGGCCACTACTACATGCTATTAGGGACAGTTATAACTATCCCTACAGTTATAAAAATACCTACTACTTGCTATTGTAACCCCTTGGTTGAGGTTGGGGTCATCCTCAACATCCTCCTAAACACTTCAAACCCCAATGAATGCAAAAGCCTTCATTACCCCAATCATGATGATGCACATTGCTTTCACACATGCATGCACTATGTTTGCTTACCACACTTAAGCCTACGTCTCTCACCAAAATATGACCCAAGGTCCTAAGCTACACTTATACTACAAATGACAACACCAATATATCTGTAGGTGACAAAAAGTCTTGGAAACTTGCATATTGAGAATACCCTACTCTTCTTATGGAAGCTGTGGGAAAGAGGAATTTTGTGGGAGTTGTCTTGGTAAGATACAACTCAATGATCCTAGTTTGGACTCGTTTGAACTCACTGAAGTGGTTGGCCTTGGCGCTCTTGTGGAGGTTGAGAAATGGGAGTGGATGTTGATGTTGATGCTTGAATTTTGGGCCAGTTCGTAGTTCTTAGCACATCTTGTTGGGTTGAATCATCACCAAATAACCCTTTGTAAGTGTATTGCATCCAGATTTTGCCAAGAATTCTCTCTACGATAATATTTTTATTTGTCTATCATAACATAGCTTCCTATGTGTCTCTACATTATAATATTTTATTGCATTGGTTCTAATCTTGGCACATGACACATTATCCAGGCACCTAGGTGTAGAACATCTACAAAGATTGTGCTATTCTTATTTTGCAACCACACACTACCCATGGTTTCTTTCAAATGGCACTGATACCTTGATGCCTTGCTTTACAATTGTGCTAAACTCATTGTTTCCTATTGAATATGTTCAAGGATCCATGCCGTGTAATAGAGAAATGCTAGTAGAGTCAATTTTTGTTAATTCCATCAATGGATTGTTGCAAATTCACCCGATTTCCAAATTTACCAAGTGGACATAGAGTGGAGGAGACCATTTTGAAAACAAGTTCAAACCCAACAAGAAAGTTTAATTTTTTTGAAGAGTGTGTTGATCACTTGCATTGTTAGCCTAAGCCCCTTAGGATAAGTTGGCCTCGTTCTTTTTTTCTACACTCCTATCCTCACCACATTTATCTCCTATTATCATAATTTCTTTGACTCATGAAATCCCTTGGAATCATTACTTCCCTCCTTATCCAGGTCTGGGAAAATCCCTTCAAAGCCTACACATTCATCTTCACATTAGCCTTCTTTGATTATTTGATAATCCATAAAGAATCCTCATTCATCCTCCCCCCACTTGCTTATTCAACATGTAAATTATACTAAGAAGGAAGTGTAAGTCCAAGCTAAAGAATCTACAATTATGTTGCCTTTGGCATCACTTGGTCTTGAGGATTTTCTTCTGCTATTCATGCTATTATATCCACTTTGTTTTCCTTTCTTATAGCCTATTTTGATATGCTTTTAAGGAAGCCTATTGATGGAATCTTATGTAAACCTCCATTCCACTTTTATCTAAGGGGTCTAGATATGTGAAATCTCAAATGGCTCATTAACATGGTTGTCAACTTGCTCTCTAGGAAAGCGCTTTGAATACTAATGTGCAGGTCACTTTGGAGAAGAAATAGGATGATTAAACTTGTGCAAATGAGTCAAAATAGATTGAGCAAATGTGCAAGAAACTTTGGAGAAGAATTAAGAGGAACAAAGTTGTGCAAATAATAAAAATTGTTTGTAAATTTTGTGCATCTCTATTGCACTCATTGATAAATCTAATTTAAATACGATTTTTATTACAAGAGGGAAAAAAACAAATAAGAGAAATATGGTTTCATTTGGGGTTCATCACAATTCCTCTTCATATATCAAAGCACTATTTCCTTTTATGACCAAAGAATTGGACTCCAAAGTGGTGGGATTTGTAAAACAATGATCAATAAATAGATAAAGTACATCATCATCAGTGTTTGAATTAGTACATGTGACATTATGAAATTGCTCTT
Organism: Dipteris shenzhenensis; assembly: GCF_047967505.1. NCBI lineage: Eukaryota > Viridiplantae > Streptophyta > Polypodiopsida > Gleicheniales > Dipteridaceae > Dipteris > Dipteris shenzhenensis. Next base: position 65,647,410 of record NC_141596.1, read on the forward strand.
CACCTCTCATGTCCATTGTGTCTAGCTTTCAATCTTAGGCTTCAATAAAACACATGAATTAAAAAAAGGACAATAGGCTAAAAATATATATTCTTGCTTCCCATTTAGAGTATTTATAATTGCATATTCCAAAAAGAAAAGAGCCACCATCTAGAGGGGGTAGATTAGACCCCATGAGGCATCGCTCTCTCTTCTCTCTCCCTTATTTCTTTTTTTCCTTTGCTCTTTGCATTATGATTTTTTCATGGCTCATCAATTTGTGTTATGGTTAATCTTTGATTTTTGTAACAATGGTATCAACTCAAAGCACTAATACCACTATGGCCCATATTGGTCATAGCTTCAAAAACTCTATTGTACAATGTTATGACGATGGAAGGATTATATTGGGTGACACCATTATACAATAGATAATTTGGAGTGCAAATGGCCTCTTGACATCCATGCACTTACAACCAACCAAAATGTTTGTCCAAGGAATCTGAATTGCTGTTTGCAAGGTCATTTGGATTAGAAAGTTATAAAATGGCTTCATCAAGGGGGAAAGTTAGATGATTCTTATAGGATACCACACCAACCTCAAAAATTAAGAATAATAGGGTGCAATGGAATGTCAAAATCATCTTCCAAAAGGAGATCCCCATAAAAAAATGACATGGTCAGGATGGGATATGTGTAGTGTGAGTGCTTTTCTAATAAGGTTAGTATTGTGTGTGGGGAAAGTGGGCAGTGAGATATAAATGACCTTGGAAGAAGGTGTCTATGAGTGCATTAAAGTGAAAGTGCAAAGTGCATTCTATGGTTTGTGGGTGAAGAGCCTGGGTGATCAAGTGAGTTGATGCCATGAGCAACTTGCCGACCTCTTTCTCTTGTTGGGGATCCATTTTAGAAGATACTTGTGGACCCTACTATGCATTCTATAGCTTTTCCTTGAGATCTTGAATCCACTTTTTGAAATGGTGTGCATTTGTTTGATGTGCCACATATTGGGTAGTCGTTCTTGTTCAATAGCATGGAAATGCCACTGTGTAGTTTTATTCGACTATGGCCTTATAATTTTGAATTTCTATTTTGGCACTTGCATGAGCTTCCTGGCATTATTTCTCTAATTGATCAGCCCTTGTTCACTCAAACTCCAATTCTTCCTTTTCCTGGTGGCATCATGGCCTCCAAACCAAATGCAAGGCTAAAGGGCATGCAGTTGGTGGCAACTTTATATGCAATGCGGTAGGCCCATAATGGCCGCATAAGTTTATGTTCCCAATAGCTTTTGCTAGCCTCCACCATGCATGTCATTGTATTACACATAGTTTTATTTGTGCTCTTGGCATCACTGTGTGACCTAGGATAATAAGGCATAGATATTGTATGGATGATCATGAATTCACTCATCAAGATCATAATTGTTTCATTGATGAAACTATGGTTCTAGCATCCGCCTTTCTTGTGGCCTTAGCCTCTGCCCACTCTGTCAAGTAATCAGTCTCACGACAAAATATACCGCGCTTGTGTGCTCTTGGAAACTAGACTTATTGGGCCGATAAAATCAATATCCCAATTTTGAAGGGTTGATAGGTGAGCACACTGGTAAGAGGCATTCTAACCCTTTCCCATGGCATATTGGCTCTCTAACATAGATCACAATGTTTAACAAATTTAACCGCATCTCCAAAAAGGGTAGGCCACCATAGGCCTACTTGTAATACCAGGTAGTAATTTTGGCAGCAAACTGGCCACCGTCTATCGTGGAATTTGCTTCTTCAAGGATATTTAGAAATTCACCTTTGCGCACACACCATTTCTTGATGCTGTCTTTTTCCAATCGATATAGTGATCTGACAATCAATTGGTATGGGGCTACATTCTTGATCAATTTCTGTGCTCTGCCTTTGTTAAGGGGTCTATCATGGGGAAATTCATAAACTAGACATTTCTTGCATAGTACACGTGTATTCTTGTGGATAAGGGAATTGTTGATAAGATCATTGTTGGATTGTTGCTCTTGGTTGGTCATCCTCATGATTAAATAGATCAAATGTTTGTTACATCCTTCAAGAAGATTGAATACAATTATGTGTTCACTTTGGAAAAGATAATGGATCTTGTGAAAGAATCTTATACTTCTCATTCTGAGATTTATCTTGAAAGAGACTTATGATTTCAGGAGATTCATTCAAAGTGGTGAAGGTGAGGAATGTTATACAAAGAAATTGAATGACTTGATCTTTTAGCATCAATTTATCATAAAGATAAAGCATTTCAAAGTGCATATGTATATAGTAAGCAATAGATCTCCTCTAGATTGGATCCCATGGGCGGCTTACAATTTTTGTCATTCCTTCCAGTCCGTCTCTTCCTTACCTTGGTGCATGGCACTCTCTTTGAAGATGAGAAGAGGTCACTAAAATGTGGGTAGTTTCCATACAAGATTTGAAGGTTATATGTGTAATTTCTTTCTCAAGAGGATCGTCGTAGACATCCATTTTGGATAGCAAAAGTAGTAGAAAGTCAAAAGTCTATGTAGGGCAATTGACTTCCAATATTATGCAATGGATTAGGTCTCCACATGTGTTGTCTCTGTTTATCCCATGTGTAGGTTCTGAGGGTGTTGGTCACCTACAGTCGTGTCATTGCTCGTTGTGGCATAGGTGTTCACAAGTGTAGCTTAGGTCCTCGGGTCATGTTCTGGTGAGAGGTGTAGGCTAAAGCATGGAAATCAGATCTCATGCACGTGTGGGTGAGAAAGACGGCTTGATCATAACAATTGATGGAGGCTCTGCCTCTATAGGAGTTCAAGGGTTTAGAAGGGGATTTCAGGGTTCAAAAGAGGGACATGGTTGAGAGACCTAACTAGGAGTTCCAGGGTTCAGAGGGGATTGCAGGGTTTAGGAGGAGTCCAAGGTTGAGGAGTGAAGAGCTAGTCTCCTTCGCAGATTCGAGGGGTAAGGGTTGAGGAGGATGGACAAGGAAGGAGGAGGAAGAGAGAGGAGAGTGGAGGAGGAGGGAGGCGGAGAAGGAGGAGGGAGGAGGAGGAAGGAGGAGGGAGGAGGAGGAGGAGGAGGAGGAGGAGGGAGGAAGGAGGAGGAGATGGGAGGAGGAGGAGGGAGGAGGAGGAGGAGGAGGGAGGAGGAGAAGGAGGAGGAAGGAGGAGGAGGGAGGAAGGAGGAGGGAGTACAAGGGTAGAGAGTGCAAGGGTAAGGGCATGCTAGAACACGATAGTGTAAGAGAGCATGGACACAATGGAGATCAATCGCATATTTCGAAGGTACCTCTGTGGTGGGACCTCTTTTGTAGGAGAGATTTTGAACAGGAGTCCCTCCACTTTTGGGGTGGACCTTTTGGGTCTCTACACAAAGTGGGGAGACCTTTTGGGTCTCTACACAAAGTGAAGGGACTTTTTGGGTCTTTGCACAAAGTGGAGGGACCTGCAAAAGTGTAGGCTTTTAGTCTTTCTCTCTCTAGATTTAGTCTTTTTCTCTCTAGATCCTAATTTTGCAAGTATGATTGGATCTTTTCTAGAGAGGATTTCAGCTATCCTCATCCCTTACGATTTATCATACCATATTTTAGGCTCAAGGTATTACAAGCGGAGCTTTGCCGTTACTCTACACACACAATGCTCTCATAGTTGTTGTCCTAGACTACACTTCTGGCCCTTTCACAAGGTTAACACTAACAACCTCTATAGAAATTGATATCCATAGTCAAATCATAGCTCTAAAACACATGAAGATTGAACAATAAGCAATTGGCAAAACAATTACTACGTTCGAGTCCTCGTTTATGGTGGCATGTGTATTTTGCAACTAATTCTAAATACGGCATTCTTTAGGGATGTATATATAATGTAATAGGAACATCTGACCTAGATCAGTGGATATAATGTAATATATACTGAACTTAGAAGTCAGGGGACGTGCTCAAAATTTTAGAATAAAGCCATTAGCTGACATTAATCGTAAAGTGACAAGCTGGTTAAGCTGCAAGGAAAGTGTATATTTGAGACATTTTCCACACGTGAATGCCTTTCTTGAAATAGAAGAATTATACCTTAGGACAATAAGTAGTGCTTTATTTCAATCATTATTTTGACAATGAAGTGCTTTTAACTCTATAATTCAAAGTTAATGGGTTTTGACCTCCATATTTGGCTTTAAAAGATTTTGAATTCCATTCATTAGGCTAACTTCTAAGAATTCCATTGTTATCTAAATAGGGGGTCTTTATATTATTCTAAAATTTATTTTTTCACAAATACCAAGCCAAACCTCCTTCATGTGCACAAGGGGAGGTTGGGTAGTATGATGGTGTGCTACGTGTACTAATGCTAAGTGCATGCGTTGTGTTTCGATACAAGTATTAAAGGTGGTCTATGAGTAGGATTATCATAATTCTTGGAGAAGAAAATTTTCACGCGACCATCAAGGCAATTGGTGCCTAAACAAAAAGCTCTTTGGTGTACAACCATTAAACCTGTGACAATTGTGGCCAAGGATTGGCATAAAATTGTGCACAATTTTTGGTGGCTTCACTCTATTTAACTTTTTCTTTTTAGACTTGGTTACCTCCCTCTTTTTCAAGTGAGGGGAAAACGGCATATAGTTCACTTTGCTCACGTTTGAATTGCATTTCTTACCTTACCTTGCTATGTTTTAGAGTCTTAAAAACAAAAAACAATTTCAAGCACTGTACTTAATGCAAGCGGCAACACGAGAATCCAAGCATTGGCGATACAACTATGTAGTATGGTCAAAGAGAGGAAAAACTTTGAGAGGTGCCATTAACAACCCTATCTAGTCTAGATGATACACGATACAAAGTTAGATCAACCCGATTGAAGTGAGTAAATTGCTGTAGTGTAATTCATGGCTGCAAGTATAAGAAAACAAAATTACATGATCGTGTACAAGCCTATGAGCACTGATGCTGTCGAGAATGTAATAGCAATAAAGAGCACTTTACAATCAGCGCCACCCTGTATGTTGATGAGCTGACAACCACTAAGGGAGCTCCTACTAGGAGCACCCCATATGTATAATTGTATATGTACTGTGTAGAATGCTAATTTTAGGTCATGTTCGATTACATTTCTAACAGAACTTATTTGATAGGGGGAGAAGCCAGTACATTCTTGATTTCATCGAGTGGTAGTCTTGATGGTGCAGCAGTAGCAGCCTTTGAAGAGATGGATTTTGTAGAATTGAAACTGCCAGTGAAGTCTTCAACAGCATTAGCCATCTTGCCGTGTAAATCTCCTTGCAGGAAATTTTCTTCGCTGACGCTCATATGGGAAGCAATGCGTTTGTTCTCCTTGAAGCTGAAGTGCTTGGGCTTTTTCATCTTTTTATCTTTGTTCCCAGGAACTATGGGTTCAATACTCTCTAATTTGGTGGATCTCATCTTGGACAATTGCTCGCCCAGTGTTTGAACCTTGTGCCTTTCTTTGGTGTATTGCTCACCTACTGTCTGAGCGTTGGGCCTTTCTTTGCTGTTGCCATCATTACTATTGCTGGAAAAATCCAATGATTTCTTGATGTTCTTGTGCAAACCTTTCTGGGCAGTTTCCTTGTGCAAGCCTTTATGGGCAGTTTCCATGTCAAAGCTACTTCTGGAGCTTCCAACTCTGCTGTGAACAATGGATTCACACACTTCGTAGCCATCCTGAGTTCCCACATTTGCATGCCTGGGCTTCTCTTCTGCTTCAACGACAGTGTACTTGGTGCTACTTGCGGATACCATGGCAGATTCTTTTAGCCTGCTCTCTTCGTATTCCAGCCATCTACTCTGCTCGAGTGCATGCCGATGCTTCACTTTCTGGATTTTTTTCTTCAGAGCCTGCCTCTCTGATTGCAGTGATGTAACTTCATCCTCTGCAATTCGAGCTCTGCGCCTCCATTCATGGATCTGATTCGTTACAGAAAAAACGAGGCATGAAACGGGCATCATTTTGGTAACTCCACATAAGCAAACCTTTTTGATGTCATGTTAAATATAGTTTGCAGGAATTACATTCGTTTCTTTCCTACAGTTCTATGAAATGTGAGGCTTCTTAATAGCGCACCAGTTTTTGTCAGCAGTGAGATATTCTTCAAATCGACAACAAATCAAAAACCAAAGAAGGGCAGTGCCCCTGAAAAACCCATAACATTAGGCATGCATAATATACCGTTTCTTTGAGAGAGAGAACTTGGGCTTCAGCATGAAGAGCTCGCTTCTCCCACGTTTCTCGAGCTTCATGCAGATTCTCCATCTCTTCCTGCAAATTCTGTAAAATATCCTGCACTTGAGACCACTGTTCTGCCTCTGCTTGCACCTGCGCTGTTATCTGCCGGATGACCACTTTACATAACGCCTCCTCTGCTGTTGCCTGCACCAAAAACCCGATAACTGACACTTTGATTTTCGGAATCACAACCGGTCGCATGATATCAGGATTAAAATGCTAGTTCACGTGACTTGCCTGCTGTTCTCGTGAATGTCTGGCGCCCCTGGCCTGGTTGTGCTCACCATTTTCCCCGCTCAGCATTGACCTGTACTCCCTCCTAAGCAAGGCAGCCGCTGCTTTTGTCTCGGTGAGCTCGAAGGACAAAAGATCTAGCTGCTTTCTCAGGGCAGCCGTCTGTCAAAAGAAGCAAAATTTAGGCCAGCTTGCTCTTTCTTTATCACTAGTGGCCTTATCAAACTTAGCTACATGTTAATCTACTCAACGCTTACGCACTCTCTCCTTCGAGTCAAATTTTTTACCTCAATGATACATTTCTTCTCGTCCGCTGCACTGGGACTCAACGGTCTGTTCAGTGTGAACTCTTTTTCCGTGCATGATTCACGTCCTAAGGTCTCCCAAGCATCGTCCAAGGTGTAATGCGAAGCAGCATGCTCTAGCCTTTGATCCTCCTGTGCATTGAGAATTAGCGAAGAGAATTCCATAGTTCTGCCGAATAGTTGTGCACGAAACCCCGAACACGCCTCAAAATCAGCGCCTATTAATTCAACAGTAATATCTTCCACTAATACAGATCGTTTGGGACCGCTAGAAACTTTATATTCCATTCCTAATCAGGTAAGCAGGACACAGTACAGGCAGACAGGCTCTTACTGCGGAGGCGTCAGAAGCAAGCAGTAGATTCCGCAGCCGTTCTTGCAATGCATCCGTGGGATCTTGTAAAGGGCAGCCAATTTCGTTCGAATTCTTGGAAATGTGTTGTAATTTCTCCAACCTTCTCAAGGCTTCACGAGCAAAGTTGCTGTTTCTATACAACTCTGAGCACTTCAAGGTGTTTTGTATCTTCCCCAACCTGTCGTGCAGAGCCCCTGGCTTGTCAAGGAGGCAATGCTGCGGGCTCTTCAAGTAAGCAATTTCGTCATAATCCGTCTTCCCGTCCTGGCAGTTAAAACTCAACTTAGACCATCACAAACATCACACAGCATGAATACAATCCGACATTGAAAGGCGTTGCAGAGGATGGAATTCCAACCATGGGCATAGATCGAACAGCTGCTCGCAGAGCTTGGGCCATGCTCACGGCCTTGTCCATCTCAACGCAGCTTTGCTTCCATCGCCTTACAGCCAATTCTTTCTCGACTCGCAACAAGTTACACTCCGCCATCAACACCTCTGCCTGGAGCTTCCAATCCTCAGCACTCCACTCCTCCACCTCTGCACTAGTCGTGAACATAACATTGTCGTCGATAGCGCTCGAGCATTCGCTGGCAGCCCTCGTCACGGGCGGCCCTTCATAACTAAGAGGACTTGATGACGCTTCTTTCCATCGTCGCAGCTCGAAAAGATCAGGCGCCCTGTCGCTTCCGGTTTCGCTGATATCGCCATCGCCACCACTGCAGTCGTCAAACAGCGGGACTTGAAACGAAATCTCGGCTGTACGTGCAGCATTGTTGCGATCAGCAGTTTCATCCAACATCCCGCGATCGTGCATTCGAGCGGGGCGAGGATTATCATCGACGTCAACCAAGCCGGAAAGGAGGAAAGCGGGAGGGAGGGGCTGCTGGTCGTGTTGGAAGAGCCAACGGAGCTGGCCACGCAAGCGGGATTCAGAGGAGGGGGATTGGGCAGAGTGGATGTTCAAGGCAGGGATTTGGGATTCACGGGAGAGGCGAAGGGAGGGGCGACGGGGCTTGGAGCGGCGACGAAGGGAGGAGGAGGAAGGGGGAGGGAGGGGGAGGAGGGGAGGAGAAGAGGAGGAGGAGGAGGAGGAGGCATGGGAGGAAGGCGCCATAGCCAATAGCTGAGCTGAGCAGAGCAGAGGAGGGGAAGACGAAGGGGATTTATAAGGGTCTTATTTGAATGGAAGAAGATAGTGATGGGGAGCGGGGCAATTGTTGTGTTACGAATTATTCTTTATGCAAATCTATTTTGTGTGCCTTCGGAAGTGTTGTGCACAGGACTGAACAACAGGAACAGAAGAAGAATGAGAATAAAGAAGCATCTATTTATTACAGAAAGCCCATCCTTCACAGAAACATCACCTCACACAAAATGCTATGCCATCTTTTCCAAATCTCTTTTCACGACTTACTTATTTATTAGCATCCGTTTCTTGAAATGGGTCCTTTTTCTTTTTCGGAAAATATATTTTATTATATTTTGACTATGTCTCATTTTCCTTCTTTTGCACATGGGCCCTTTAGCAACTGTTCCTCTCTTTCTAAAGGGTTGTAGGTAGGAGCGGCTAAATTTTTAAAAGTGTTTTAATATATAGGCGTTCATATTCATATGTATACAAACACACACACCCACAGGGAGGGTGCAAACACACACATGAATTTTACATTTGGAGTGATTTAGCAGAAAGCCAAAAGGAAGGGCGCAAGACACACATGAATTTTACATTTGGAGTGACTTAGCAAAAAGCCAAAACGGATTTAGAAGAGTACTATCCAAATTCCAATAAAACAAAAATTCAACGTAGTGAAGTGAGTTATGCACCAATATAGACTTCCTCACACCGTCTTTCTATATAAATTGTATGCTTTGGAGGGTGCTAATAGGAAAATTCCCAGTGAGGGCACGGATATCGAAATGGAATTCAAGGGTGAGTCATTTATGCCCATTTTGTAACTTGTGCAGGGAGACCCATTTGCACTTGCTATGGGAATGCTTTTTTGCCAACAAAGAAGTCCAGAATGAAGTCAAAGCGAGTCACAGATCAGTTCCAATTCACATCAAAATGAATTGGTGATCTGCCATGTTGGAGGACAAAAGTAAGGTAAATGAAGCTCTTTACAAGGTGTGGCAGTTTGATACTACCCTTTGCACATGGATGAGTAGTTACTAGGATTTTGATTGTAGAGGAGTTACATAACGGCTTTGCACATCTATGAACATAAGTGCGCTCTGTGTGTGTGTGTGTGTCTGTGTGTGTGTGTAAGAGAGAGAGAGAGAGAGAGAGAGAGAGAGAGAGAGAGAGAGAGAGAGATGCTGACTACGAGGCTACTTTGGCAATAGACAAAGAGCATGCCAAGAGTTATATATATAGGAAGGGCTCTGGTAGTATCAAGAAGCACAGGGTTTCTTGGAGAGGGTAGTGGCTATACAGTTGGATTCCAATGAGTTCAATCGAAGCTTGATGCCATCAAAACTAGCTTGAAGCTTAAGAGGCCACAAGGATTTGAAGTTCTAGGAGTGTTGGGACATTTGGAGAGCTCATGGATGGCTTCCTTTGCTTGCCTCATGAGTGAGTGGGACAATTCCAAGCCTGTCTTGGATGTTGTTGAACTGAATTTTGTGGATACCAAAAGCCTCCCTCTCAGGTCTCTCTAATTACGCATGGTTGTTAATTGCCTAGGTCACATTCTTCCTTCGGGATCTCCTCAATTTGTGCCTAGACTTCCACTTTCAAAGCTGAGTTATGATCCCTATCCAAGTTAAGCTTTTTCTTTGTCAATTAGCTATTTAGGCCCAATAGAGTGAGGAAAATATATGTCTAAGTCAATTAGTGCAATGATATGTTTCCCATCTTCTCAAATCATAGACAATTTTTCAAGCGGTAATACCAACTAATATATTTAAATTTCTCTTGCACAAGCTCAACTTGCCAACTTAGGTCTTCAATTTCACCCACTACATTGGCTCCATGATCGTCAAGATGAGCTCCATAAACCTCTTCTTCTTTGAAATAACCTCCATTATCCCCTTCATCTCCTGTGTCTTTACCATCACCTCCTCCCCTCCCCTCCCCTTAATCATTCTCCCTCCAAACCTTGCCATTTCCCCTCAAATGTTTGTGCCTCCCTTCCAAATTACTTGGTGTCCATGAAGCCATCCTAATTTGTGACTACAGACGATCAGGTGGGCGTTACGAGGGAGAGAGGGAGATCATGCATATATTGATGACACATAATATAACATGGTAATAGGTTGTGGTAGGCAGCCTTTCCGTCGTGGAGCACATTACTGGTTACTCAAAATTGAACTTGAATCCTAACTTTTTATCAACTTTTTAAATGAAAAAGGCGAATGAGTAAAAATGTGGACATGAAACACGACGTAGGGTCCGTTAGGACCTGATCCTCCCTGTAAATGTCACGGGTTGGCCATATTGTTTGTCCATCTTGGGAGTTGAAGCCCAATAAATACATGAATAAGCCGACTCACAAGAGCTTATGATCCTCATTGCAACATTGCCACATGGACTATAATCATATGAATAAAGGTGTCCATATCTTTTGATCTTGCATCTAGCTTGGATTTCCTTGCTCCCTCCCATCGAAAACATGCATCGAAAGAGAGGAGTGTTGTAAGAATTCAGATTGAAAAGAAGCAATTTTAATTGGACCAATAATTCAAAATATTTGCATGACAATATATAATATATAATTATTATAACCACACATAGTTTGGGCGGGAGTAAGTCAAAACATCGAGCGACTGCGTTCGAGTGAGCCCAGAGTTTGAGCGATGCTTGTGATGAACTTTTTTTGAACCTATAGTAGCAATAGTCTTTTACTAGAAATGGTTGAATCTACATGACCATATTAGAGATTGTTCTTACTTATTTTTCGTATGATTCTTGGCAACATACAAAGATAAAACCTACTATTGGGGATAACTTATAAGTCCATACAAGTTAGCAATGATTCAATGAATACCAAATGAAAACTTATTGGCAACATACAAAAAGAAAACCTATTATTTGATAAATAATAAATCCATGCAAGTTAGAAATCACTCAATAGATACAAAAGGGGAAATGTTGCAATGTCTACACCTCGAGGTAGTCACTCAAAATTATGTAAGGTAGCACGTGAGTTGAACGGGTTTCTTTATTTTGTGGACTTACATACAAACAAAAATAGTCCCATCCATGATATAGAAGCTCCTCCTATAAAAATCCTTCACAAAAAACTATTTGCACTATGTAGCTCATCCATTTTTATGCTACCCGTATGATATGATCCATTTTGTACACAAAATGATAACATGAGAATAAAATGTTTAAACTATGGAGCTAATAAATTATTGATCACCTTATGACCATGATGCTAACAAAATATTGATCACCTTCATATGTCCATGACCATGTATATACTTGTGGGAGGGAGGGAGAGAACCAAGGACCTGAACTCTATATGAGAAAAATTTAAGAAAATATAAGAGTTTGATAAGGTTTAGCTATGATGAAACAAAGATAAGTACAAACTTTTTAAAGTTGTAGAATTTAGACACTCTAACATGATAAATGGATTCATTCACATCATTTCGATCGTTTTGACTACAAACATGACCATATTTGGAGTTTGATTGACCAAGCTATGGCCCAAATAAAATTGGCAGAAGGAGCCTCCCAAGAGGCCGCGATATCACGGCCTCTTGGGAGGCTCCTCCTCCCATTATCTTTTGCCTTGAAAATGGAAATTTCACAAGAAAAACACATACTCTAACCCCTTTCTTCGACCCCTCCTTCTTCCTTGACCCTTGCAAAAACATTGCACATTTTTCAAAAATTGTTGTTTGTATGTAAGGCAATTGATTCTTCACAATATCATGTGTAGTACAACAACTATAAAAGTAAGCAATGCATGCTACTTTTTGAATATAAATCATCACACTAGAATGTCAATGTTATGAAAGTCCTCGCTCGAACTGTCACCTCGCTCGAACATAGTCGCTCGAATTCTGGTAATCCTCTTTGGGCAGGGGGGCAACGCGCTTCCTCCCCCAAAGAGTTATAATCCAAGGGAACGGACCCCTCCCCGTGCACCGAGAATATAAGCGCCAATAATATAAACGCCAAGAATATTAGCGTCGAGAATAAGTCTCGCGAATGGATAAGGTGTTGGCATATTACCTGAGTGTCAATAGTCAATCAAACGTGGTAAGTTCATTGCAAGTTCCCTTCCTCCTATCTCTTTATTGAGCTTTGAGCTCGAGTTTCCTCCACCAGCCCATCAATGAAACTTGCAGGCTTTGAATCCATTTGCAGCATCCGGATTGATGGAACACTAGATATCTAGATGTGTCCACCCACCAATGAAGGAATTAAAAGGCATAAAGTTCTTCTGAAAGCAAAGAATAATCTAGGAAAAAAGCAAGGACAATATGTGTCGGATTCTTTTTGAATAGAATGGGATTTCAGAGGGGTGTACACCTTTTGTCCTCAAGGATCTTGCTCAGCCCACGATTTCGGAGTCATTACCTTATAGGCCTGGACTCTTAAGCGCCACTCTTCCCTTTCCTAGCTTCTCCTCTTCATCACTCGTCGCTCCCTTCCCTGCCAAGGCATTCTATTGCACTATGGATTTGTAAGCCTCCAGGAAGGCATCGCGTGGTGGTTAGTAGATCGTCAAGCCTCTAAACAACCATATGCAATATCATTTTGATTGGGAGCCTACATGTTGCATGGGACTTTGGGTATCACGGCTCCGTCCGTTCCTAGTTCTCTGAGCTAGATATAGTTGCTCTCTCTTCTAAGCTACCATCGCTCTCTTTGGCCATCTACTTGATGTTCGAGCTCTTTTCAAGCCTTGCAAGACTTCCAATCGATCTTCTCGTTTGAGAAGGCTCCTTCAACGTTGCTTTATTCTTTCCCTGTGAAGACTAGAGCACGTTTCTTTCAGAAGATTCGGCTCATAAGATTCTTCTAGAATCCATCAATTGAATTCAACAATTCAGCGTCAAACCTTTGAGTCAAACCAATAAACCAATACTAGAAATCAAAAAAAGCAATTTAAAAATAAAGCAAAATTTAGACCCTTAGATCTATAAAGATCATTCCAAAATCAATGGCTTAAAATTATACAAGTGGCTCAACCATGGCTCAAGAAAACTAAATATGCCCTTAGGCTCCTACCATAAATAAAATTTGGGGCCTTAAAAAAGGACATTGATGTTTAGTGAATTTTTTAAGCCACAAGGGAAGCAAGGAATGGAGAGGAAAGGATGGATCATTGTAAGGAGATGTAGAGAAGATGAATTTTTAAAAATTCCATAATTGAGGAAAGTGGACGGAGGTGACCAAAGTTGAAAAGTATTTTCAGGTTGATGAGGCATGCAAAGAGGTAGATGAGGAGATTCGACATGTTGTCTTGGTAAAGTAGGAGGCTTAATTCATTTTTTTCATGAATGTCAAAGAAGGGCATCGATGTGGGGCAACAAATCGAGGTAGGGAGAGAATATACTAAAAACATAAGAGACAAAGAAAAGAGTAGATCAGTTAACCAATTGAGTGATAAGTTGGGAGAGGAATCGAAAGAGGAGAATCCAAGGATGGAAAACGCACAGCTAGCTTGAGGGTGGAGAGAGAGAGAGAGAGTGTGTGTGTGTAGGAGGTGGGGGGGGGGGGGGGGGTGAATGCTCTACCTCTTGATCAACATCACATGCCACTCATCTACCTAAATCGTTGAGTAAATTGAGCATAGAGCCAAATCACTTGAAATTATATTTCTTGAGATTAAGGACATTTTAAGATCCCACCTTGAGACCCAACGGAGCGGGTCTCTAACTTATCATAAACAGATCATGCTACTCGTTTTGTTGGAGGATGCAATTTTGTGCACGTGAGCACAGACGCCATGAGAATACCTCGCATGAAGTGAACTGAAGGCCAGCACTACCAGCCGCACATTTTGGGTTGGGTGTGCACTGGCTCTAACGACTTGTTTTCACGTAGGGGTGAATGTGACACCCTTGCTCCTCCTCAGTGCCACTGGTGGTGGTGGGTTGTACAACAACCACCTGCCTTTGTTGTTCCCACACATAGAATGGAGATAGAGGTAGAAGAGCCAGCGCAGATAATTAACATAGAGGCAAAGACAGAAGACATTTGCATGGAGGTCAAGGTGAGTGACAGGAGGTGTTTGCCCTGCTCGAGACTGCAGGTTCACCTCTCAAGGCTGCAAGTTTATTTCTCTATGCAGGTCGCACCCAGGAGGCCCTTTGGATCCAAGGAAATTCGTTGGATTCATTCTGCCATCGTTCGCTCAGAGTGCTGTTTGAGGTTGTGGCGTGAGAACAGCACACAGGTGGCTGTCTTGCAAGAAAATGGCCCATTTATCCCTACGTGGAAACATGTAGTAAGAGTAGCTCCCCGCATGAGCTAGTAGCTTGTTTTCAGGTCCCCATGAGCTTGGATGCCTGTTGGACTCAACATTTGACTTCCAGGCCAGCCTTCCCAAAATCCTCAGCTCTAGCCCAGCCTTCCCAAAATCCTCAGCTCTAGCCCAGCCTTGGGCTACTAGATTGGAAGAACTGGTTTCAAGCTTCATTAAATACAAGTTTGAGCTTATTAGCATTTTCTTGCACATTATAGACTGTGCAGTAGGTTTAGATAGTAGGTTTAGATGGTGGACTTTGTCATTTCCTGGCAGGATTTGACACAGGGGAATGCTCCCACTGCAAGACTATGTAACTCACTAAGCAGCCCTCCCTAGCACTAGAGCTGGCACAAGGAGGCCCTCTAAGAGGGCCGTCCCCATAGGGATGCCAGACTACCGTCGGAGGTAGGTCTAGCTGTCTGGGGAGCGTCCCCATAAGACTGCCTTCACCTTCTTTATTGTCTGCATCGCCCTCCAGTGAAGAAGGTTTGGGGGGTAGGGAGGGGCACCCCCCACATCTCCATTCGAGGATATGCTGGTTGTTGGGAGCCTCGCGCCTTTCCTGAGCCACACAAATTCTACAGGGTTAATAAAGCGACGTGAATGGGAGGGGGTAGGCGAAATGTACTATTCGATCAGACTCACATCACCAGCTGTAGTCAGCATCTCTTTCATCCTATGGGGAAGGCGAGAGCTTTGTCTGTTTCCACGCAGCGTGAAATGGTCCATTTCAAAGCTAGAAGGAGCAGATGGTGAGTTCCCACGTGAGAAAGGGAGTGGGCAGGAAATGGCCCATGGAGCAGATAGTGGCAGAATGGATCCATTGTTTTTTGATGGATCCGTTGGGTCTTGCTGCTTGCATCGTAAGCTAGACCTCCAGCCTCGGGCAAAGCATCCATCCAATCTGCTCTCTCTTGTAGGTTCCACAGGCTCCAAAGGCAGAAAAAATAGGGTCAGGCGGAGAAGAAACAGAACAATCGCCTTTTGCGTGTGAACTGAAAAGGGGGTGTTGGTTTGGCAACCTCATAGCCTTCGATGGCTGCTGAGGGGCTTTCACCCCTGTGTGGAAACAAGTCATCAGACCCTCCATGCAACAGGGCTGAGTGAGTTCCCATGTGAGGTGGCCATCTCCGCATTCAGTTCCAAAATCGGATCCACCACGAATTTGTGGATCCGTTTCGCCATTCAAATGCTGGCACCCGGCCTCCGTGGAAACTGGTCGTTATCCGTCCTGCCTAGCGAGGGTATGCGGACGGCCTCTAAACGACAGCCCTATACGAGATACATTTAAGTGGCACTCTACCTTCAGCCTCAAGGTACTTCGCCTCAGTTCATTAATGTCACGCTGATGCAATGACACAATGCTGAGCAGTGAAAATAACTTATCGACACTCTACGCGCCAGAGTTCAGTCGCCGACGGCCGTCCCCAATCAGAGTCGAGACACAGTTTGTTAATTTAATGAGCTCTCAGAACGGTCTTGGCATCGTGTGTCGGTTCAACTCTCAAGTAGCAAGTGCCAAGTAGGTCTGGCAATCGCAAATTAACTGCATATCATCGCTACGGATTTCCCTGCCATCACTCATTGAACCCTTTTCCGCATGCTCCACGGTCCACCATGCAGACTCCACCCTCCCAGCTTTGGCATGTTTCATTTAACGCTCGCCTGCTGCTATTGCCTTTTGTTTTGTTTTGTTGTGAGAGCGGAAGCGGTGTCCGGGTGTAAAACACTGGTGTACACTCAGGTGACTGCAGCCTAGAGTATAGACTACTACTATAGAGTGTGGGTCGTGGTCCGTGGTCCTCCGTGGACACTCTGTCACCGATGGGAGAATGAAGATAGGATTAATAGAGAAATTTGAAAGACTGTAATAATGCTTCTGACAGGTCTGCTCAAGTGTATATTTTCACTTTTCGAAAATTGGGCTGCGTTGATGATGATGGGAATTTGATGTGCCTAGCAAAGGTCTCCAGGCTCGAGCCCCGAGAGCCCCGAGGATTTGCTTCCACATTGATGGGATTTGAATTTGCAACGAGGATCGATTAAGGTTTCCAAAGGCCTCGTTGGAATTTTGCTTCGGTTCGAGGCGACTCGTCACCCCACTCAAGAGTCCAGTTTCCAGAGTCCCTAGGACCTTTGCTCAAGACTTCAAAGATAGCGTCTCTCTCCTTCACAACTTGATATCGAGAATATCGAGCTCGCAAGTTTTGAATCTACCGATGAAAAGCCAGGGTCTTCCAGATTTGACTTCTGTAAATGTGCTGTTTTGAAATACAAATTATCACAGTCAAGCCCAGGTCCCGGAGGCCCAGGTCCCAGACCCCCTACGCCTGCTGTCCACGAATATATTAGGGACAACGGAGTTGGAGAGAAATAATGAGAGCGTTCGGTAGGGCTCGGGAGTCGGAGGATGGAGTTGGCTCAACTTAATCCTTGAGGCCAGTCTCAGAGCAAAAATTATGATAGGTTTAGCTAAACATTGGATTAATTAAGAATACTTAACAATCAACAGATCGGCCCAATCGGCTATTGACGTTTTCCCTGGCATTGATTGCCAATGCCCAATGACGGACAAAAGGGCGTGACCACTGACTGATCGGACGTGAGAGGAGCGTGCAGGAATTCGGACAATTAAAAATTTACGTTCAGGCAATTCTGTAGAAAAAGCTGCCAAACATCACGACGATAGAGAAATTCGACCCTCGAGCAGTTTCTTATAAGTTTTTCAAAAATTTTATATTGTGGCCGACCAGAGAATCACGTACACTGGTAGCAACTGAAATTATTAGGAACAATCTGTGCTGAAAGATTTTGTTTGGTATCTTGAGCTCAGGGATTTTGCATACTAAACGAGTATAATCAGAACTTGTCGTTCTGTTTTCTTTTGTTGACGATTAGGTTGCCGCAGCGCATTTTGCATTCTCTTATCCGAGATGGTTTATTTTTCATGATTTACGAAACTGCTGTTCTTGAACATCGGAGAAGCAGCAGCAGCGAGACATCCGAAATTTGAAGAAAATTAATCACTTAAAAAATGCAAAAACAAAATTCAACGCACTTTACATGAGAACCGATAGAGATTTTCCTTTGATTTTTAAAAAAAAGCATGGTAATGCATCCAATATAGAATTCCTCATAAAAAAGGCTGCAATGAACTATCCCGAGGAAGATCCATTAAATTAAAAGATTTCAAAGAATTGGGCAGCAAAAGCATTTCGAGTAATGAAGGATAGGTGAATTGGTCATAAGAAATTCCATGAAAAGATTCTTTAAAATCTCTTATGCCTCTTCATCAATCGTTGGGGAAAATAAAAAGTAACCCATGGCCTATATAGCTAACATCCAATAGAGAACAATTCAGAACCACATTGAACTCAACGTGCACTCAACGTGGAGGGACTTCTTGTAGAGTGGAGGGACTTCATGTCCACAAGGACACTAAGAGTATGAGTTCCCACCCACTTCTCAAGGGGCCCATATGAAGTCCCTGCAAGGACACTAAGAGTATGAGTTCCCACCCAATTCTCAAATGGGCCCTATAAGAAGATGTCAAGATTAAGAGTAGAGGATTGAACACTATACTTAATACCTTCTACAACATGCTAGCGAATGCCCTAGCCTTTTGAATTTGGGACATTTTCATGACAATGGTTGATAGAGAACAAACTAGGTTCAAGGAAGAGAAAATATCCTCAATGTATCATGCATGGTTCTAGACAAGGCTTATTAGGGGTCTCCTAGAGTAGAACTTGGATTTAAGAGATCCTCCCTTAGCTAAATGAAGGTAGAGCACCTCGGGGTGTGCCACGAGAGGGAAAGAGGGGAGGCGAGAGAGAAAGAGGCAAGAGTGCAACCATAGGAGGAGGAGCAGAGAGGTGGGAGGGAGGAGGAGCAGACCGAGATGAGAGAGGAGAGGATTAACTTAGGGAGGGGGGATTAATTTTCCACAGGGTAGCATTAAAGTTAGCCTAATTTTTTGTAAGGGGTGAGGACGAACTAATACTATTAGATTTTGGAATTTTTATTTGAAGGGGGGACATATAATAAGGAAGTAGAGAATTTGAGTTCTCATCGCCTAGCATTTGCACGCATCACCCAGGTTCGATGAGGTTGGAAGGACAATGAGCAGTTTGTAAGGCTATTTGGATGGCCAACCATGGCCACATTTTGTAAGGCTATTTAGACGGTCAATCACGGCTAGTGTGGTCATGAGTCATTGTTTAATAAACACCTTCCATAGACAGAATTTCCCTGAGTGCAGAGGAAAACGAAAAGGTTCAGCTTTCGCTTTGAGGAGCAGCTCGATCTCCTTCTCTCTCATTGGGTATGTGACGTGTAGATTCTAAGATGCTCAGGCACTGTATTTGTTTCCCTCTACATCTCAAGGAGTAAGCTCAATAGATTAGCATCCATGCTAGTAGTTACAATAGCTCCCAACTGTACATAGCTCGAGGTTGAGGTGGAAGAGAGTAATATGGTCACTTGCAGAGAGGAAGGAAAGAAGGGCAATGTGGGCAGTAGTGGAAAAGCTAGGTGTGAGGCAACGTGAGGTTGAGCATGCGAAAGCTTGTAGAAAAAGGTAAAGCAAGATGGGCACTGGGGAGGGGAAAGTGGGGCAATGTAAGGGGGAGATCACCTGGCTAGAACGAAGGTTTCAAGATGCCTAGAATGAAGGTCTCCAAGCTCCCTCCATGTGGCAAGCATTCAATCCCATGCTAGCAGCATTGAACACAAGGCTGAAGTAGACATTTGAATGGTTTAGAGATAAGTTTAAGGAGAAATTCCAAGGATGGCAGGCCATGTGTCATCCAACACATCCTTATTGTGTATTAGATCTTAGTCTTTTTATGGACTGTGGGTTGAAGTCTTGAAGTGGTTTGTTGAGAAGGGTGGGGTTTGGAGACCTTAATTGGATATTAAATCTCACGGATAGTGAGGAAGTCTTTTTTTTTTTTTTGGGTGACAAAATGCAAATATATCCAAATTTGGCCAAAGGCCCTAAAATTCTCCTTCTTCTCTCCAGAAAACCTGATAGACTCCTCTATCACCATCCGGCCACTTAATCTTTCAAAATGAGGCTTCGGTAGATGAGTGTTCCTGACTCTGCATAGGTTCACAATGACAACTCCCCTTCCTCAACCTTTCTTCTTTTGACTATCTATGCAAAAGTCCATATGTGAACAAACACACATGCTTCACTATTCCGTTCGTTCATGTCTACATCAATGCACTCATATATGCCTCAAATTTGTTATTTATCTTGCAGAACATCCAATCTTTGGTCTTTCAATCCAAGTTGGAAAGCGATAGAAAGTGCTGCCCATAGTTGGCCACCATCTCAATTTCTACCAACGCATATATTCTACCTTCTTGTCTAACATGTTGTAGGGGGAGCTTGGAGTCGCCCACCCCACGACTTCAGCCCATGTGTCATAAACAATTCGGACATCCAAATAGGGATAGGCATATTGAGAGGTGTGTGTGGCAAGACACGAAGGGAGTGGCAATGCCATGGATAGGAAGGAAAGAGCTTCGAGAGGCTTGCTATGTAGAGTACCTTTGAGTGCAAGGAAGTGTCTTTCTTTGCTCGCCTCATGGGCATATCTCCCAGGTCAAGCTCCTCCTACCACATGGCAACTCTTCCTTATGAAATAGAATAGAAGAATACATGGTAGCCATATACATGTTAAAAAATGGTGTAGTAAACATTTGCAAAGATGAGACAAATGGCGCATTTAGAAATATATGTATGTCTATCTATTCCTATATATGTATATATCTAGAGGCCAATTAAACCTTGATATTGCCTTTAGGTAGGAAAAACATTTTTCCAAGCATTCCATCTCTCTCTCTCTCTCTCTCTCTCTCTCTCTCTCTCTCTCTCTCTCGCACTTCCTCCATAGCCCATCTATCTTAGCCTCCTTATATAGTAGAGAGCACTCCACTGCTTGGAACTTGTTCTATCTTGTCGCATCCCAATCCATGTGTCGTTGTTGCACTCTCTTTCTACCTTAACAGAAAGCAACTTGGGAATAGCATATATTTGATAGTGTGCGCAGCTTTGAGACACACAATCAATGGTGTAAATGTGGTTTCTTTCTCGTTTGATTTAATGGCCATAAGTCATGTGAAGAGGCATTGAAAAAGTTCACAGAGTTTAGACATGCCTTCACCAATGGTTTGAAAGTCGTTAGGTAGTCACGCTCTTGATGTTAATAAGAGAGATTCCAATAGAAACTCAGGCATTCATTAGTTGATTCCACAAACATTGAAAGATATTCTCCACAGCATGGAAAGCAAAGCCACAATAGAAATTGGTCTCGATGACACCATCTTGCCAGGAGGTACATCTTTGCCAAATCCTTTCTTGCCCAAAATGAAAACATCAACATTGCCACATATTGTTGGTTGAGTGCACAACAATATGAGTAGAACTAAGCAAAGCCATTCACACTCAACCCATGCATGCATCATCAATTCGAAAAGACTTGGAGACATACCATGTCATTAGCAAAGGCTCATCTTGATTGTTATATCAATAGGTTTTTGTTGGTGATTGCCTAGGAATTGTTGTCCATTGATGGTGATAATCTATGTTGCAAGGAGGGTGTTGAGAAATCTCATGGTCACAAGATGGAGCTTTGAAGCTACAACAACCTTTAGTGTGCAACATCTTGTGGCTAATTTCAAGCTTCCTCCCCATCCACCTTTCTGCCATGTAAAAGGCGCATGGGAAGCTCTTCACACAACTCAAATGGTCTTCCAGGTTTTCAAGGCCTAGAATAATCGATGGCAACTTGGATGAGGATGTGGCACTGTATAATTTGGAGAGATTTAGTCGAGCTAGGTGTAATTGAAACAAAACAAATTACATCCGATAGTTTTTGTGATAATAGTATTACATTGAAATTGAAACAAAATAAATTACATCTAAAGCAAACATTTAACAAAATAGTTTACATACAAAGATGCTAGCACTTTGTCTTTGTGACACTTCTTCAAACACTTTTAGCACTTGTCAACACCACCACTGTGGTAGGATTGGGTGTCACTTTTTGCCCTTGTTAGCACTTTCTTACACTTTTGTCCTGGTATTAATTTCTTACAATTTTGACCCGGAACTCCTCAGATGCATGGGACAATAAGAGCACCTCGTAACCTTTTTCATAGAAACTTCTTTCAAGGCACTAGAAGAGGGTACTCATCTTGGAGGGGAGCTCAATCGAGCACAACATTTGACAGCGGATAGAGAACTCAATGTGGTGGTGAGCTCGAGCACATTGACGCATGCTCTCAGTGTGTTAGAGTCGATCACCAAGTTGAGTTCCTTCCCCAGTGCCGAAGGTTGTGCGAAATTACGAGAGGCTCATCTCCAAGTTGAGTTCTCTCCCAGTGCCTGACGGAGCAATGACGACCTGTTTCCCTTGGCTCCCCATCCTGCAACATGGTTGGTTATCAAGGAATTGCTTTCTTCCTTGCAACTTCTTTCAAGGCACTGGCGGGTTTATCAAGGAATTACTTCCTTCAAGGCACTAGAAGAGGGAACTCAACTTGGCGGTGAGCTCAATTGAGCACAACATTTGATAGTGGACAACGAACTCAATCTGGTGGTAAGCTCCAGCACATTGACACATGTTCTCAGTGTGTTACAGCTTATCACCTAGTTGAGTTCTCCTTTCCCAATGCCGAAGGTTGTGCTCAATTATGAGAGTCTCATGAACAAGGGAGTTCTTTGCCATTGCTGACGGAACAACGACGACCCGTTTCCCTTGGCTCCCCATCCTGCAACTCCCTTGATCATGGCTATGGCTGGTGGAGTGTTGCACGATGGAGAGCCAAGGAAAACAATGGATCCCATGACTTGGACAGCATTATAAAGGGGCATCGAGGTTGCAACAAAAGATTTTTCATAGGGGTAGAAAAGGGCTTGGAGAGAGCATGGAAGGGAATAGGAGAGAATTTTTTTTGGGTACGGTGCATTGTTTCTCTGTACTTAAGGCCTTTATATAGCTAGACTTGCCGCCCTCCCACTCTTTTCCCATTCATTTCTTATGTTAGTTCTGTGACTCCTGGTGCCTGTCGCTGCTAAGAGCACACAATCCACCCGCTGGATTTTGCTGGTAGCCCAACGTAGCATAGGCAGTCATCTACATCATCGTCTCACCGCTGGATTTTGCTGGTAGCCCAATGTAGCGTAGGCAGTCATCTACATCATCGTCTAGCCATGGCATGCGAATAGATGGTTACCATGCTAGAATTTCTTGGTCATTGGAGCCAAGATCATGATAATTCAATAGGAAGAAGGGGGAGGAGTGGTGGCACATGCACCCAGCTTACTGGTAGCCTAGCTTAGCCTAGGCGATCATTTACATCATTGTCTAGCCATGACGAGTGATTAGATGGTTGCCATGGGAGAATTTCTCGATCATCGGAGCCAAGATCATAATAATTCAATGGGATGAGGGGGGAGGAGCGGTGGCACATACACCCAACTTTGCTTGTAGCCCAGCCTAGCGTAGGCGGTCATATACATCATCATCTAGCCATGATGTGCGACTAGATGGTTGCTCATGACGTGCGATTAGATGGTAATTCTAACAATGTGATATGTTCTTACAGTCTATCTCCATTGAAATTCCAGTAACATCAACAATAGTTTTGGAGATAATGGTACTACATTGAAATTGAAACAAAAGAAATTACATCTGATAGTTTTTGCGATGATAGTATTACATCGAAATTGAAATGAAATAAATTACATCTGAAGCATGTTAACATTTAACAAAATAGATTACATACAAAGATGCTAGCTCTTTGTCTTTGTGACACTTCTTTAAACACTTTTAGCACTTGTCAGCACCACCACTCTGGTAGGACTGGGTGTCACTTTTTGCCCTTGTTAGCACTTTCTTACACTTTTAACTTGGTGCCTTGTATGCGGGAGACAATATGAGCACCTTGTAGTGCTATCATAGGTAGGAATTTGTTACAATTTTGACCCGAAACACCTCGTATGCATGGGACAATATGAGCACCTTGTAATTGAAATAACCTTTTTCATAGCAACTTATTTCAAGGCACTAGAAGAGAGAACTCATCTTGGAGGTGAGCTCAATTGAGCACAACATTCGACAACAGACAGGGAACTCAATGTGGTGGTGAGCTCTAGCACATTGACGCATGCTCTCAGTGTGTTAGAGCTGAAAGTTGAGTTTCTTCCCGAGTGCCGAAGGTTGTGCGAAATTACGAGAGGCTCATCTCCAAGTTGAGTTCTCTCCCAGTTCTTGATGGAATGATGACGACCCGTTTCCCTTGGCTCCCCATCCTACAACATGGTTGGTTATTAAGGAATTGCTTTCTTTCTTGCAACTTCTTTCAAGGCATTGGCGGGTTTATCAAGGAATTACTTCTTTCAAGGCACTGGAAGATTGAACTCAACTTGGCGGTGAGCTCAATTGAGCAGAACATTCAACAGTGGACAAGAAACTCAATTTGGTGGTGAGCTTCAACACATTGACGCATGTTCTCAGTGTGCTACAACTTATCATCCAGTTGAGTTCTCCTTCCCAAGTGCCGAAGGTTGTGCTCAATTATGAGAGTCTCATCACTAAGGTAAGTTCTCTACCATTGCCTAATGGAACGACGACCCATTTCCCTTGGCTCCCCATCCTGCAACTCCCTTGGTCATGGCTATGGCTGGTGGAGTGTTGTAGGATGGAGAGCCAAGGAAAATAATGGATCCCATGACTTGGGCAACATTATGAAGGGGCATCGAGGTTGCAACAGAAGATTCATCATAGGGGTAGAAGGGGGCTTGGAGAGAGAGCGTAGAAGGAGGTAGGAGAGAATTTTTTTGGGTACGGTGAATAGTTTCTTTGCCCTTAAGGCCTTTATATAGCTAGACTTGCTGCCCTTCCATCTTTTCCCATTCATTTCTTGTGTCAGTTGTGCGACTCTAGGTGCCTATCGTTGCTAAGAGCACAAAAACCACCCATTGGATTTTGCTGGTAGCCCAGCCTAGCGTAGGCAGTCATCTACATCACCATCTAGCCATGACGTGCGATTAGATGGTTGCCATGCTAGAATTTCTTGGTCATCGGAGCCAAGATCATGATAATTCAAAAGGAAGAGGGGGGAGGAGCGGTGGCACATGCACCTAGCTTACTGGGTAGCCTAGCCTATGTTGGGATAACTATGGTCAAGGGCTTGCTCTATGGTGCATGTGTGCACCTACGGGAGTAACATGTGTGTGTGTGTGTTGTAGAGGCACATCTAGTGCTATGATGTGTCTAATGTGTGACCTAAGTGATGATGTAAGCCAACAAAGGCCCCCACATGGGAGGTTCCCTTTGATTTAGGCCAGTCCCCCTGACATAGGGGCTGATTGCCACTGATGTAGGGAAGGTGCCTTTGATCTAGGCCACCTTCTCTCCATTTCTATACGAGAGAGTCACCTCTCTCACAATCTATAGTGAACAAGATGCATCTATTTGATCCCACATGTTTTTACATTTGGTATCAGAGCCTTAGGTACTAGATCTTCCCTAGCCTAGCACTAGATGCTCTCTCTAGCATGAATTCCTTGATTCTTTCAAGATTCCATCATCTTCTCCATTTTCTCCATTTCAAGCCCGATTTTGGAAGGCTCCCTTCTCCCTCTCTGAGGCCTCATTCCCCGAACCCCGTCTGAACAAGAGATTCCTTGTCTTGGGGCGAAACTATGATCCAAAGGAATTAAGCATTGGTAGTCTCTATTGTGCGTGCCGACAAGAAAATAGTCCGTCGATCAGCGCAAAATTTTGATGAAATTCTTGACTATACTCTAATTCCTTCCAGTCACAGGTGGGCGACACCACAAGCTACCTTGTGTCCGAATCTGAGCCCCAATGGTTGTTCTAAAGAGGAGTAATCACCAAAACTATAGTTCAAGAAGGTGCACTTCTCCTGGATGAAATAGGCCTCATTGCGCCTCTTCTTGCTGGTAGCCCTGGTCTATTATACTAGTGTTATTTCTGCTTTAAGAGCCCATTCAGTTCATGTTTTATGCGTCTGAATTGCACCCTCCACCAATCTACCTGCTACTAGTAGAATTCTTCATATTTTGGTCAAAGGGTGTTGAGCAATCACCATAAGTTTGGGGCTTCTATTATTTACTGACAAATTTTCATTGTTTTGATTGTACTTGAGTAGTAGAACTCAGTCATGGAGCTCATGAGTGTCCTTATACTTTGCATTTAGAATGATGACTATGTGATTCTCTTTGACTATGATTGATGAGTACTTGAATTGTAAACATGACTAAGCCCGAGCAAGTAGAGAAGTTTGATGGAACTAGTTTTCATACTTGGCAAACAAAAGCTAAGTTTGTGCTTATGAAAAAGGGGATATGGAATGTTGTGAATGGAAAGGAAAAGAAGCCTACAAAAGAAGAAGCTGATTGGTTGATCAAAGACAAGAAGGCTCTTGCTATTATTGCTTTGGGATTAAGTGACTCATACATTCACCACATTCATGGCTTTGAAACTTCACATGAAGCTTGGGATCATCTTCACATAGTATTTGGTGCACAAGGGAAATGCTTCAAATATATCTTGCTTATTAAGTTCCTTTGGCTACAATTGGAAAAGGGAGTGTGTTATTCCATGAAGAACAACAACTCCAAAGAGAATGAAGCATTTATTGTGAACAAGGGCTACATCAACAACAAAGCAAATCTAGCTAAAGGAAGAACTCCATCAGCAAAAGAAGCATCCAACTTTGTGGTAGGAGACAAGGACTTTGCCTTTTGAGCAACTTGTCTTTGAATTTTTGTTTATCATCACTTGGTCAAATTTTGAGGTTCTCTGCTTGGAGTTGTACTCCAAAAAGAATGTCATTTGTTTTGTCTTTTGTAAATCACCTCTGGTCACCATATGATGTAGGCCATGTGATATGTGTTGGGTCCATCCCAGTTTTGTAAACCTTGACCCTTGGGCACCTTTGCAAGCATGAGATCCTAGACATAGATTTATCCTTGACCACCATGAGATGGCCATGTGTGACCACCATGAGATGGCCTGAGAAACTATGAGACTAGATGTATCCTTGACATTGCAAGAGGAAAACCCTTGAGGGGGGGTATGTTGGGATAACTATGGTCAAGGGCTTGCTCTATGGTGCATGTGTGCATCTAGGGGAGTCACATGTGTGTGTATGTGTGTTGTAGAGGCACATCTAGTGCTATGATGTGTCTAGTGTGTGACCTAAGTGATGATGTAAGCCAAAGGCCCCCACATGGGAGGTTCCCTTTGATTTAGGCTAGTCCCACTGATGTAGGGGCTAATTGCCACTGATGTAGGGAAGGTGCCATTGATCTAGGCCACCTTCTCTCCATTTCTATAAGAGAGTCTCACCTCTCTCACAATCTATAGTGAACAACATTTTTGGTTACATCTTGTGCTCTCACTCCTCTTCCAAGATGCATCTATTCTATCCCATGTGTTTCTACATCCTAGCCGAGGCAGTCATTTACATCATCGTCTAGCCATGATGAGCGATTAGATGGTTGCCATGGGAGAATTTCTTGGTCATCGGAGCCAAGATCATAATAGTTCAATGGGATGAGGGGGGAGGAGCGGTGGCACATACACCCAGCTTTGCTGGTAGCCTAGCCTAGTATAGGTGGTCATATACATCATTGTCTAGCCATGACTTGCGACTAGATGGTTGCTCATGATGTGTAATTAGATGGCAATTCTAACAATGTGATATGTTCTTACAGTCTATCTCTAGTTTAATGCTAGTTCTCATTCTAAACTATTGTTATTATAGCTTGATAAACCGATTGAATGCTAATCTAAGCTTGTGAACTAGATGCAAAGTCATTATTATTATAGTCCAATTTTAGGTCACTGCTAATTTGAGCCTATGAATTACATGGTCCCTCATGCACAGTCATTGTTATTACAGTCTGATTCCAGCTCAATTCTGGTAACATCAACAATAGTTTTGGAGATAATGATACTACATTGAAATTGAAACAAAAGAAATTACATCTGATAGTTTTTGCGATGATAGTATTACATTGAAATTGAAACAAAATAAATTACATCCGAAGCATGTTAACATTAAAAAAAATAGATTACATACAAAGATGCTAGCTCTTTGTCTATGTGACACTTCTTTAAACACCTTTAGCACTTGTCAGCACCACCATTGTGGCAAGAATGGGTGTCACTTTTTGCACTTGTTAGCACTTTCTTACACTTTTAACCTGGTGTCTTGTATGGAGGAGACAATACGAGCACCTTGTAGTGCTCTCATGGGTAGGAATTTCTTACAATTTTGACATCGGAACTCCTCATATGCATGGGACAATATGAGCACCTCATAATTGAAATAACCTTTTTCATAGCAACTTCTTTCAAGGCACTGGAAGAGGGAAATCATCTTGGAGGTGAGCTCAATCGAGCACAACATTCGATAGCAGACAGGGAACTCAATGTGCTGGTGAGCTCCAGCACATTGATGCATGCTCTTAGTGTGTTAAAGTTGATCACAAAGTTGAGTTCCTTACCCAGTGCTGAAGGTTGTGCACAATTATGAGAGGCTCATCTCCAAGTTGAGTTCTCTCCCAGTTCTTGACGGAATGATGATGACGACCTATTTCCCTTGGCTCCCCATGCTGCAACATGGTTGGTTATCAAGGAATTGCTTTCTTCCTTGCAACTTCTTTCAAGGCACTGGTGGGTTTATCAAGGAATTACTTCTTTCAAGGCACTAGAAGAGGGAACTCAACTTGGCGGTGAGCTCAATCGAGCACAACATTCAACATTGGATAGGGAACTCAATCTGGTGGTGAGCTTCAACGCACTGACACATGTTGTCAGCGTGTTACAACTTATCACCCAGTTGAGTTCTCCTTCCCTAATGCCAAAGGTTGTGCTCAATTATGAGAGTCTCATCACCAAGGTGAGTTCTCTGCCATTGCCTGACAGAACAACAACGACCCGTTTCCCTTGGCTCCCCATCCTGCAACTCCCTTGGTCACGGCTATGGCTGGTGGAGTGTTGCAGGATGGAGAGCCAAGGAAAACAATGGATCCCATGACTTGGGCAGCATTATGAAGGTGCATCAAGGTTGCAACAAAAGATTCATCATAGGGATTAAAGAGGGCTTGGAGAGAGCGTGGAAGGAGGTAGGAGAGAAATTTTTTTGGGTGTGGTGATTTGTTTCTCAGATGCCCTTAAGGCCTTTATATAGCTAGACTTTTCACCCTCCCACTCTTTTCCCATTCATTTCTTGTGTCGATTGTGTGCTCTAGGTGCCTATCACTGCTAAGAGTACACAATGCACTCGCTGAATTTTGCTGGTAGCCTAGCCTAGTGTAGGCAGTCATCTACATCATCGTCTAGCCCCATGATGTGCGATTAGATGGTTGCCATGCTATAATTTATTGGTCATCCGAGCCAAGATCATGATAACTCAATAGAAAGAGGGGGGGGGCGGTGGCACATGCACCCAACTTGCTGGTAGCCTAGCCTAGCCTAGGCGGTCATTTACATCATCATCTAGCCATGATGAGTGATTAGATGGTTGCCATGGGAGAATTTCTCGATCATTGGAGCCAAGATCATAATAATTCAATGGGATGAGGTGGGAGGAGCAGTGGTACATACACCTAGCTTTGTTGTTGGTAGCCCAACCTAGCGTAGGTGGTCATATACATCATTGTCTAGCCATGACATGCGATTAGATGGTAATTCTAACAGTGTGATATGTTCTGATAGTCTATGTCCATCTTAATGCTGGTTCTCATCCTAAACTATTGTTATCATAGCCTGATAAACTGATTGAATGCTAATCTAACCTTGTGAACTAGATGCAAAGTCATTGTTATTACAGTCTAATTCCGGCTCAATGCTAATCTGATCCTGTGAATTAGATGGTCCCACATGCACAATCATTGTTATTATAGTCTAATTCTAACTGAATGCTAATCTGAACCTATGAATTAGATGGTCCCTCATGCACAATCATTGTCACTAAAACAAGCTCGGTGGTTGTTTGGGATTAGTATACTATTTGGGATTTACATTTTCCCATGTTTGGGATTTACTGAAACAAGCACGGTCATTGTTTGGGATTTACTAAAGATTATATTTGTGGGGGTTGCAAGTAATCCTAAACCAACAAAAATGCATTTCGTTGTCAGTGCCTCCTTGCTATGGCCAGTGCCTACCTCCTGTAGCCTTAACTAGTGTTTGAGCTAACCCAATCATGATTGCATGATCTTCCAACTACCGAGTTGGTTTAGGACAATCACATTACGTCCAAGCCAGCCTATTTCTAGTGTTTGAGCTGAACCAGCCACACAGTTGCATTATATTAACCATCGGGCTGGTTTAGGACAATCACATAACTAGTGTTTGAGCTGACCCAACCACAATTGCATGATGTTGCAACCACTGAGCTGATTTAGGACAATCACATTAAGTCCAAGCCAACCTGATTCTGGTGTTTGAGATGAACCAACCACATGGTTGCATGATATTCCAACCACCGGGATGGTTTAGGATAATAACATTAAGTCTAGGTCAACCTAGTAAACTATCCCAAAGCTCAATCACAAACAACCACTGGGCTGGTTTAGGCAACCACTGACTTGCATTGTATCAAGAAATGAAACAAGTAAACTATCCCAAAGCTCAATCACAAATAACCACCAGGATGGTTTAGGCAACCACTGACCTGCGTTGTATCAAGCATGTGTATGATGTGCTCGTCAAACATCTTACATCCCATTTGCTTTCTATAGATGTCCTTGTTATTTGGAGAAACTCTCAAGAGATGCTTGAAGAGTGGAAGCAATGCTTGATCATCCCAATCCAAGTAGTCTATGGGCTTCAATAGAATGCAAGAAAAGGAGAGACAACCTAAGTGCAGATGTCATTGCAATAGTGGTGACATTTTGGCATGAAAATACAAGGTTTTGGTAGGGTTGTCACTCTATGAACTTTAGGGTGCAGGCTAAAGCTTGTGAAGACTCGAGAATGGTATTTATTAGAATGACTTAATGTTGCTTCCTTGAATGCTACCACCAATCGTGACATCATAACATGTTTTCTTCGCTCTGATGCAATGATTGAATGCGTGCACCTGTAATAACTATTTCTTGTTGTGTTGCTCTGCAAGGAGTCTTCTGTTCCTTGTGCCGTGACCAAGCTTTTTAGCTTTTCTATCTTGCAGCCTCTATTTGCTTCTCTTGTAAGCCATGGCAAGCTGCATGTTGCCATGATGAGACGATCAATGAAAGTCGACAATGCTAATCCAAAACAGAGAGAAGCTAGCTTGTGAGGCAAGCAAAGAATAGAAGACAACTTACCCAAAAGAAGACAATGGCAAACCAAAGTTGACGCAAGGTCACGCTGAGGTGCCTGTGGGTTGTAGGGCATTTGCAAGGTGGGGGCAGGTTGCAGGTACTTAATCTTCCAAGATTTGATGGATGGGAGGTGTGAAAATTCAAAATTCGCAGAAGTAGCAAAGTTTCAGCTATTGGTTTTCCCCCCTTCGATGATACACGTCAGTAGAATTGGATATCCCAAACAAGTGCAATGTGGCCTAAAATGCTTCAAAACACAAATAGGTCAAAGGGCACACTATCAGGTTTGATGCTGTGCATTATTAAATGCAATGACCTTTGGCATGCTTATGAGCCATATAGAAAGCAAGTGCATGGAAAAAGAAACAATTCAAAATTGTAAATAGTGTTGCATTTATTAAAATATCTTTCCACATGCACGAATTGCACTTCTCCAACTTCTTACATTTTAGGGTGAATCTAAATACCAATACCAACAACTATCAATGTTTGAAGACCACCATGCACTAGTCCCAATAGTTTGCATTCCAAATTTTCAATTCATTTTGGTTTTCAACAAATAAAAAAAAGTTATGGAGCATGCCCTCAAATGGGTATGCATCACTTTAGCACAACATTGAAGGCCCGTTAACCCATGCATAATGATCTCATTTAGGTGTGTCCTTGGGTTAAGGATAAGATCTCGTAGTGTACCTTAGAATGATTACTTGGTTGCATGTATGTATAGAATAAAATTTTGATGTTTTTGAATAAATTGCTATATCCTATAGTCTTCAGGATGCATGCTTCACATGCAACATAGCACTTGTAATGCTTTAACGATCTTATTCCAAATCGTCATTCCATAATTTTTGGTTCTCATGTTCAATTTTGGAATGTGTACTACAACTTGAAGGAAAATTTTGCCGAATTTCATTGAGCAATGCATAAGTTATGGCGGGAAAGCATAAGCTGAGTTACAATTTCTCATCCAATAGGCTAATTTCATGAATTATTCTTCAGAACCATCATGAACCAACATGACATTTTTCTAATAGAAGTTGGTTGGTTGACCGCGGGTTCATGAAATTAGCCTATTGGATGTATGTCAGACCCGCTCATATCGGTACTCTACGTAAAAATTATTCAATCTACAGAAAGGAAAGTATCCTAGGAGGTGCATTGAGCATTTTGCTTACTCAACGCTCAATTTGGTTAGGGCAACTATAATTGTTTAAATTCTATTCCTTAGATTCTTTGAGTTATGGTTAATATTGCTTAAATTCATCATTTTAGAAGCTCATGCTCCCAATTTTCAGAAGTATGCAACATCATTATAGATTGCTTATGACTAGTCATGAATTATATAATATTAAATTCCCTTAAGAAATAGACTTATAAGATGTTGTGTTGAAATATTTATGTCGTCACAACTTTTAAACTCCTTTTGCCAAATTCTAAAGGTTAATTTAATTTTATCCTATACTTTCAAGATGAATATTTTAATTCCCTTCACATATCTCTTTTATATTATATTATATATGACTAATCAAAGTCCTTAGGCCATCTTCTAAAGGTTAATTTAATTGTAGCCTAGACTTTCAAGGTGAATATTTTAATTACCTTTAAAATACATTTTTCCATAAATTTTTAGCAAGAAGCATTTTCTAGCACTAATTCCCCCTCTATATGAACAATGTGCTAAAGAGCGATTGCCCGTGTTGTACAAATCCTAGTTCAAAAGAAAGGGGCATTTCTTCGATTGCTATAGTATAGTGAGCATTAGTTGCCCAATTTGGAGATGTGTAATACTAAGGAAATATGAATTTTGGATAGATTTTGACTCCTCTTAAAGGCATCAATGTAATAGCACTTTTCCATGCACATCTTTCCCTCCACACTTTGCGTTATCACACTTTCATGCCTACCCCCTGCCTACCCTAACCTGTGCTTGTCCTAGGAGACCCAAATCTTCCACCCACATAGACCAAACACACATTCTTGAGCCCTTTGCTAGGTACATTGTGTGGGGAGTTCTTGGTTCAAGCAATGCCTCCTATTCAGTCCATTATCAGTAAAGGAAAGAACAAGGCAGATGAAGGTGCACCCTCTCCAAAGGTGAGTTTTTGGTATTGGGTCTCATTTTAGTTTCATCTCCATTAGTTTCTTGGTCTTCAGTATTGAGTCAAATCTTCACAATGCTCCTTTTTTTTTTCTAGGTGTGGTATGGGCTACAAAGTTGCAAGCCGCTGGCATGCTCCCAAGGTAGAAGCAAGAATGCTAAAGGCCTTTTGAAAAACAAAATATGACTTCAACTACAAGTACTAAATGTGTATGGAGGGAGAGAACCTGAGGCGGCTTATTGAAAGTATCTCTCTGTAGTGACCTTCTCTATTTTGATATGATATTGTCAGAATCAAATCCAACACAAGCATGTGGAACTACAATGATTTCAGATCCTCCTCAAATTAATTTATTTGCAAGTAGTGTTGAGTGTATGCTATGGTACCAATTTCTTGTAGGAATAGATGTTCTGGTGTAAGCTTATTATGTAGATTGTATGCTTTGGCAGGTGCTTCGATTTCCTCACAAAAGGAGGCATCACCTAAATGATGCATGAGAATCCCAATCAATGCAAATGCAAATGCTTGGGAGGGGTTGATGGGCAATGATGGCCTGCCTGATGAAAGCCCTGACTCTCCAAAAGAAGGAAAACCAATAGCCACACATAAGAAGGCTACACTAGGGGTACACCCTAGAAGAGCCACACTCCAACCCCAAAGAAAGAGATGGGTTAGTTGATCTTGGGCTCCATATTTCTAAATCAAATTTAACATCTTCTTTCATGATTTTGTTTGACATCTCATTCATGCATTGACTAGAAAAACTAGTCTACATAAACTAAGGGAGACGCCCCTTAACACGTTCCATGTGATTGGTCGGCAAAGGAAACTGAAGAACACATCCTAGAAAAACTAGGGTGGACCACCAAGAAGAAGAAGAAGACTGGCAAAGGTGAACGTCAATGTGCCAAGGTGGAGATCATATACCTAAGTCTAATGCTAATACTATTCTTATTTTTGAATCTATAGGTAGGGAAACAGTGGCTAGAAACAACACAATATATCTAAATGGTGCAGCACGAAGTGGAGGCACAGATGAGGTTAATGTTGACCCTATAGTAGTAGTAGCACGTGTGAAAGAAGTTGGATAAGTAGGAGAGGTGTCTGAAGATGAGGACGAAGGGGCATCTAGTTGCTGTAAACCCAAAGCTTGCAAACGCTTATAAAACAACTGCTGTAAACCTATGGATGGTACTATGGAATGAAACCAACATTGTTTTTTGGACAGCTTACCCTTAGGTATCCAAGGATACATACTTTGGAAATATCACTCTGTATATTTTTGTAATTGACACTCTGGATACTTTTATAAATGAAACTCTGAAATCTTTTATAATTGATTTTCTTGATACAAAGGTGTGTGAAATTTAGGCTCGTAAAGTAGAGCACTTAATATTTGCTAATTAAGACATTAGAGTAGTCCTATTTCATCGTTTTATCCACGTCACTATCCTTCATTTCCATGTCACTTTTTTTCCAAAAAAGAAATTGATGTCTAGACTATTTTATAGTGACACCATATTCACATAGCCTTGATTAAGCATCAAGGTATGTTTTTGAATACATATCATCATGTGAAGTCTGATCCAAATAGCTCAACTTTAAGCAGTCACGTATTAAATTGAGATCCAAGTGTACTTTGGTCAAGTAAAATAAGATCTGGTAATAGTTTGCTCGGGCAGACCTCATATGAATCTTATATGCTCACAAAATATTACGCACATACTATGATGCTAAAAAACCAATTGTCTTTCTAGAGACATTTAAGTATTAACATGGAAGTAGGTCGACACAAAACCAGGTTTTACAAACTAAGTAGAGCAGCATAGATCATGGATGATGGTGGTAGTCTAAGAAGTCCACAAGTCCATAAAATGCCTAAAAGATTTTTATTAAAACTAAAATACAATGACATTTTGCAGGCTCAAGGAAATTCCAAACTCCCGACTATCTTATCAACCTCTCTGTAGCAAGCATCTGATAACTCTTGCTACTACACTATTGCAGACCTCAATCCACACTTGGACCACCAACTGCTTGCTTTTCTCTACCAACTTGTATGCCCATAGTAACTCCTCCTTTCACTCAGGGTCCTCTTCATCTTAGTCTTGGTGCTCTATACATCTTCGTGCCTCCATCATGTCCTACCAAAAGAAACCTACATCATGAGCTTGACAAGTACCTTAAAGGAATGGGAAAGATGATAGCCAAGGGAAGTAATATTCACCCTCTGTGTGACTCAAAGTCATACATCCAATTGCGAAGCATGTCCTACTTGTAGCTATTATCATCCCTCTTCTCTAGTTATAGTTTTGCACAGAGATAATCCAAAAGTGTTCTCAGGTAGAACATGAGCATTCCAAAGTCTTTTGGGTATGCCAGAGATTTGTAGTAGGTGGATCGCTATACAAAGGTTCGAAGCTCGATTTTAGAATGGGTTCTTAGTTGTGTCTCCACTACACTTAAATATGGAGAGAGTTTATTGAGACTAGCCTTCTCATTATAGTTTCATATGAGCTGACATATCCATCTACTTTCACATGACCAGACATGTCCACCTCTCAATGGTCTCACTTCATCTTTCAACTGAGGTGGATAGTCTTATCTATCAGCATGTTTTCTTCACTGCATTGGGACTCTAGAAAAGATATACAAAGATAATGTGTGAGCAATGAAGTCCATACATGGAAGTTACGGAAAGAACCACAAATACATGGGGTGATGTCACAAGATTCAACATGAAACAAAATAGTAATACTTAGGCACATCACACCAAGGATGTTTTATCAAAGTTATACTTATATATTAAAATAAAATCCTAGCAAAAGTTTATGGAGCAAATTTTGATAGAACATATCAAAATTTTATTAAAAAATACAATACAAAAGCCAATACAAATTTTTGACACCAATACAGAAGCCATGCATCACATACATAGCCCTTGACTTTTTTGAAGAAGGCTCTCCAACATCCCACAAATTTGGTGTTAACTTGTCAGTTGTTTCATGACATTTGCAATTCAAGGAAAGTAGACTCAAAAGGCTTAAAAATGAGGCTCAAAATGTGATTTTATTACATCATTGTAACAAATGTATATTGCCTTCTATTAAAAATTTCAACTCCAAAAGCTTTAGTGCAAGGTTCATCTCTAACTCTGGATCACAACTTTGTCAAATTGCATCTTCACATGTGAGCCTCTCTAATGGGTTTTTTGCCATCACCTTATGACCAATGTGTGTCAAACTACAACTCAAAAGTGCATTGTCAAGGAACATGAAATATGTATGGGCATCAAAGAAAAATTGCACCACTTTGCTGAGAATAAAATTAAGGACATACATGTTGGGGAAGAATCAGTTGTACCCAATCTTTCTCTCTCATTTAGCAACCGCTTCATTTTTTTGAAGACCCTTCTATGTTTCCCTAGAGTTTATTGTGCCATACCCCAATCAATGATTCCAACTTATAGCACACACCATTTATAGTAAACTTGAGCAAGGTGTTACCCGAGTGCAAGTTTGCTTGGAACCATTGGGCCTTATGCACAAGGGTGCTAATCCAATTAGGAGAGAAACCTCTTCCATGGTGCATATTGGCACAAAAGAGGTTCTTCTCTATAACACGTCTTGTGAGCGTTTTATTGCATCCTGTAGCTTTCCATTTGCCTGCACCATCTTCTCTTCTTCTCCTTGCAAAGTGCACATCAACAGAACACCTGAAGGACCCTTCATTAAATGGCAATTAGAGAGAAATGTGATCTAGGGTTCCACCATTGAAGTATGGTGTGAGAGTCTAGAGGGGCTCCTCTGAGATGGAAAATCATCCTAGATGAAAATAATTTCTTGTATTTTCATGGCCACCTCTCATCGTGCTTCTCATCTAAGATTCCTAGTAGTGCCCTTGTATTGCTTGCCAACATACTACCTATATTGTAATAGACTAGGAGACCCTAATGGATATGTTTCATATCCAACCTTTTCACCTTGGAAGATCTCATATCAAATATGGCACAAAAAATACATTCCTTATGTAACTAGGTCACTAGTGTAGATTTTTGTGCCTCACTTCCAAGCAACCTTGCTTTCAAGACTAGAGTGCCTCCTTTCTCATCTTGCTCAACTTGCACCTCTAACATTCCAAACATTAAGCCTAACTTCTTCTTCCAACTTTCAATTCTATGTTTCTTCTTGTAAGATTGTAGGACTTTACTTTTATGCATAGCCCATAATGCATGCCATCATTTCATCTACAATGCATTGACATCATTGGCAAATGTTGGCCTTACATCGCAACTTTTCCCACACTATATGTAGACATTACCAATTTGGGATTCAACCCAAAGCAATGCATTAGAATCCCAATTCACAATGCTGGCAATCTCACAGGTTTGGGCAAATTCTTATAGAATCATGTCCTGTACATCCTTGGTCAAGCAGGTGCTTTGAGAGTAGACGCTAAGATGATAAATAGTATACATGAGAGAGAGATCAAGGCCACAAAGAATGCACTCTTGGCAGGTATAGTTCCCTACTCCTTGATTAATTGCCAAAAGGCCCTAACTACTCCAGCAAAACTATTATGGATACCATTTGGTAAATCATTGTAATGCAATGATGCAGTCAATTCTATTACATTTTCTAAGTAGTGATTTATTATTAGATTGAGTAATCTCTAGTCTAAATGTGATTGTATGCTTTATTCTTGAAGGAATTTTTAAATGCAAACCCACATACACACACACACACACGTGCACGCATGAGAATGTTGGTAGAATTTGCATTTGAATCAAGTCATATAAGGTGTAGTCCCGAAGCAATATAGCCTTATGAGCACTCTCTTGACACGGACTGTGATTCCCCACGGGGGATTCACTAGTAGTAATAAGGAGACGTCACCTGCATGCAATAAATATAATTCCCCTTATCTACCCCCTATTTATGGGACCTTACCTTGAAGTGATCTTTCGCAACACATGAATATCATGATTAAGTCTTTTTGACTCAATCATATATATATATTTTTAATTCTTGAAAATACATACGCATGTAGCGTACCAATGGAATTGAGGAACTTGACTGAAGGCCTCCGAAGAAAGTCTTCCAGCATGCTTTTTGGCATTAGCATGCTCATTACAAGCAAGTGCAAAGTGTTGCCCATCAATCAGCTCAAATGTGCAATGAGTTAGGAAATGGAACTTGGCATCCTTTATACATCGGTTTGGATCTGCCATTATACTTTGTCCTTCCTATAAAGATGGAAGCTATTGTCCAATGAAGTTGGTGAATTCTAATCGAAATTATTCAGGTTTCTTAAAATTGATACTATTTTTTTTGTCTTTGTCTGGCCAATATGCCATTGGATGGACGACCACATTCGACACTACTGGCTTCTTTCCATCAACCAAGGACTTGTAAAGCTATTCAGCATAGACTAGGTCTAATGTCCTTATATTTGTGAAGATGCTTACTCTAAGACGAAGATTTAGGTTTTTCATTGACATCATTTTCGGCTTCTAAATGTGAACCTATTTCATCACCCTCCTCTTCTTCATGCTCTTGCTCTTCCTTGCCTTAGCCTTTGTTCAAGGGAACGAAGAAGTAGAGCAAGATTTCTCAGTGCAATCAGAGAAAGATATATGGTGGCTTGCAGCATTTTGAGAGTCCAAAAGAGTGCCATGAGACATTGATGTGGGTTCTAGATAGAACAGGAATCCCATCGATGAGGAAGGGCAAACATTGATAGTCGATGGCCATGGAACCTTTCAAGTTGAATGGCATCTTGCTGGTGATTTGAAAACCCTCAAGTGCTTGCATGGTTGTGATACAGGGGCAAATGCAATGAACACATGTCTTTATTGCATGTGTTCGTGCAATATAAGCAAAAGGCTGGCTTACAATGGGAGAATGGCATTGTATCTTGCAGCCAAACGCAAGCTCCCAATCATGACAAGAAGGATCCAAAGTGGGATCCCATCTTGCCCATCCCACTTGAAAGAGTGCACATATGTACTTTACACGTAGAACTACGCGTACTTGATAAGTTGTTGTATTTGCATCTTGTTTATGCTTGGAATTTAATCCCACAAGAAGTATCAACACAGTGCATTGCAGAAGCTGAGAAGTTGCTGTCAGAGATGGGATTCCATGGAGGACATGTCAAACTTAAGGAGGATAAGAAAATGTCTGGGCAACACAGAATCTTCCTGCAAAAGTGTCCATGGGTGGAGGGAAGGCAAGGAGATTCCTATCAAACCACAATCTCGACAAAGACAAACATACATTGTCTCAAAGTAGTTTGGGTTGGGAATATTGGAAAGCATTGTGTGAATGCATGACCAATAAGGCTTCTCATCCTCAAGTAGCAACTTTGAGAGCTAAAGTATGGACAAAGGTAGATGCATTGATAAAATTGCTTCGCCAGGTTCAAATCGATGAGATGTATTATGAAAGGTTCAGGATGGCTGTGAAAGAGTTTATGCAATTAATGGTGAAAGCATGAGAGGAGTCGCATATTATGCATTACATGGTAATCTTGGCACCATCGTAATATTTAGCACTTGATTTATAAACAGTTTTTGTTGTGTTGAAATGATTCTCATCATGTTTGCAGCATATTCTCTATGCACACGGACCATGGTTTGTACAAAATTGGGGCCCTTTGTCCATTTGGAATACACAAGGCATGGAGAAGTTGTACTATAGAGCCAAGGCAATCTACTTCAAGAACTCAAGGCATGGTGGTGGTGTCACTCGTAGCCATGCATTGCATGAGATGTTCAATTGGTTTTTTAGATGTTTTAGTAGGAAGGACTTTGAAGTCTGAAAAGGCAAAGGCATCAGAACTTGCAAAAGCAGTTCAAATTGGGGGATTTCTGATTTTTGAGCAATATCATCTGAGCATTTGAGCAAATTGGATTAGAATGTAGTCCTTTTGTGTCAAAATTTATGAAAACAATCCAAGTGTATGGACCCCTTTTGTGAATAAAGGGGGTCATATTGCTTAAGAAAAGAAAAGGATATCCTCATTTCTGACTAAACAAGTTTTCTTACTCTTAAAGTTCATGAAATAAGGCCATGATTATGAAACTGTTTCATAAATGAAGGGTCCATATCCTTGTAAACTAATAAACCACAACAATCAATAACCAAAAAATTAATCTTAAAGTAGCTAGACCCCTTTTTTGACTAAAGGGGTGTATAGTCCACAAAAAAAAAAAAAAAAAACATTCGACGTTAGAAAAATCCAGTATTCTGCATCTTTGTTACACTAGCTTAATTTTAAATCAAAATATTTTCCACTCATAGTTTTCTAATTATTCTATATTGACAATTTCAATATGTTTCCAACCTACATCACTACAAATGAAGATATGATTTATCATGTAAAAGACACGTTCAAAGTTTTGTGATTGTGAATTCATCCTACAAGGCGTCCCATCACAATTATCACAATTATCAAGTATCAAGTGTAGAAATAGCCCAAAGTTTCCATAAGGAGTAATGAAAAAGACTCCAAAACATTATTTTGGTGGTTCAAAATCTCCATCGTAAAAAGTATTATTATAATAGTCCTTTCAAATTTTGTTCAACATCATGAAGGTGTGCAATCTGTGAAAACCAAGCCTTGAGGCATGCAAGATAATGCTGTGAAGATCTCTTTTGTATTCAAGTTAGCTTGGTGACCAAAAAAATTATCTTTTCTATCCATAGAAGTAATATGTAAATAATATAGCCCAATTTTAAGTCAAATACACTCACAATATTTTCTATTTTGTTATTTGTTGTATATTCCAATACATGTTCCTATTATTTCAAATAAGTTGTCAACCTATGCAAATGAAAACGAAGACATGATTTATCACATAGAAGACATGCTCAAACTTTGTGATGTAAAATCATCCTTCAAAATGTCCTACCACAATTATCAAGTGGAGAATAATCAGCATACTATCCTTGTGGTTCAAATTACTTATGGAAAAAAGGATTTCTTATATACAATCCAAGGTACAAAAGGAAATGTAACAAATATAGTGAAATTTTAAGTCAATATTTTACACTCATAGTTTGGTATTTTGCCACTAGATGTGTTGAGTTCATGTTATTTCAAATACGTTTCCTACATATGTAGGTATGTATATATGCATGCATGCATATATATATATATATACATACGTACATACATACATCATATAGTGTTCAGAGTGTCTTTAGACAAGTGAAAAACACAAACACATCTCCACTCCTAACAACAAGGTGTTAGCAGTTGAAGTATAATCAGAAAGTAATCCAACCATTTAGTGCAATAATCAGTAGCACCAAGAATATATTGATTACCTGAGAATTTGGCTGCAAGTTTGATTGGTCCAATAAAGTCCAATCCCCATTTTTGAAAAGGTCCCAATGGAAGAATAGGTTGATGTGGCATTCTATCACTATCCATTGGTCTATCATCCCTTTGACATGACAAGCATGATTTGGCATAATTGTGTGCATCTTTTAATATTGTGGGCCACCATAATCCAACTTGCAAAATTTTCTTACATGTGATATCACCTGAGAAGTGGCCTTCTGCTGGCCCTCCATGTGCCTCTGCTAACATAGCTTTTTGCTCATAGTCTTGGACACACCTTATGATGACCTGGTTAATGCCTCTTCTGTACAACACTCCAGCAATAATAAGGAAAGGCCTGAGTGTAGTCTGCTCAAATAATTAGCTATGGCATGCTATTTTCTTGGTCTATGTACCATAGTGTAATCAAAATCCTGTAACAAAAACATCCATCTTGCAAGCCTTCCTGTTAGTTGCCGTTTATTGGCCAAATAAATCAAAACTTGGTGGTCAACATGAAAATTTACCTTATTAGCCAGTAAATAATGCCTAAACTTATGCAATGCATAAATCATACCAAGTGCCTCTCTTTCTGTGATTGCATAGTTTCTCTCATGTTTGGTTAAGAAGGGCTGGATAGATCCAACCCAATCTGTAAACAGACCGACTCGGTCTGTTTTACAGACTAGTTGGCCTCTGAACCATTTTGGTGTTTTCTATTGCATTAGGACTGTACCAACTACTAAATCTAAAGCATCACAAATACTTCAAAAGGAAGAGGCCAATAAGGGGGTTGTAGAATAGGTGCCACCATAAGCATCTTTTTCAAAATGCTGAATGCATATTCTTGAGGATTTCCCCAAATGAATGGTTCTGTATCTCTAGTCAACTTTGTGAGAGGATAACAAATATCTGCAAGGTATCTTAGAAATCTACAATGCCATTTGATTTGGCCTATAAATCTTTGAAGTTGTTTGATGTTTTTTGGGGATTTTGCATTCTGAATTGTTGAAACCTTATTGGGATTAATCTCCATACCTTGTTGGGAGATACTATGTCCTAGTAGTATTCCCCTCCCAGCAAAAGCATACTTTGCTGGATTGACACTGAGACCAGCAAATCTACATCTAGCAAAGCATAATTCTAAGTGATTCAAGTGTTCCACCCCTAGGGCGCCAACTCCCTTTAGTAAGAAAACCTATCAAAATCTTGAGTATGAGATCAATTTAAGAATATGCCATGAGTAGAAATCATTCAAATTAACATTGTTGTGTTCTACATTAAAAGAGCTTTAAATATGTCTTTATGCCTTGAAATTTGGGTATGGGTAACACATGAAAAAGCTACATTAATTTGAAAGGATAAGGGTTTTCACATTTTAGTGTATTTTTTGTTTTACACCCCCTCATCCAAAAGACCTCCCACCCCCTGGGCCTTCCATCTTATGAAAAATATGTACAAATCTTAAAATCTTACATATTTTTGAAGGTATATAACTTATATTTTGTGGGAGGGGGGACATGAAATTTTCATATTTTTCCCTTGCATATTTGAAATTTTTTAAGCAAATCCATGCATATTTTATATGGACCTTGTCTCACCATACCCTGGATTTCGAACAAGGGTAGTAACATATTATATATTGAGTTGGTGCCCCAGGGTTCCACCATCTTTCCAAAAACTGAGAAATCATCCAAAAGTACCTTCATGAAGGATGTCAAGTACTCTGCAAATACCTCTTGTATACATTTTTGAAAAGTAGGTGGAGCATTCTTCAATCCAAAAGTCACCACATTGGATGCAAACACCCCATTCTCTAATAAAAGCAGTGTTATCTCTATCTTCTGGAGCCATTCTTATTTGGTTGTACCCACTGAAGCCATCCAAAAAACTATAAATTTAATGTCTAGCTATGGCATCAAGCAATGAATCACAAAATGGTAGTGGGAATGGATCAGTGATAGTGGCTGCATTTAATTTTCTATAGTCTACACAGATTCTCAATTTCCCATTTTTCTTTCGAACAATGACAATAGGAGATAACCATGTGACATGGTTAGGGGATATATGAGACTAACTCTTAATAACTTGTCAATCTCCTCTTTGACCAGCTTGGCATAATTTGGATTCATTCTATATCTGCTTTGTATGATTGGTACTGCATCAGTTTTCAGATTGATTCTATGTTGGCAGAATTTAGGATCTACCCCCTTCATATCAGTGTAGTGCCATGCAAAAATATCTTTGTACTGCATTCTTTGAGTGCCATTTTAAAAGGTGGAGAGAGATTTGTTCTTACCATAACTGGTTGTGGGTTGTCATTGTTTCCCAAGTTCACCTCCTCCAAGGCATCCTGCCTGCTGACCCTGGCACTTTTTTGCATATGTTCTTCATATTGTCTACTTCCATGATTTCCTCATCTGCTGATTTAGAATTGATATCTCTTGGTGCATCACCTTTGCTTGCATCAGTAGCCTCCCTTTGCTTGCATCAGTAGCCTCTGTTGTATATTTTTTTGTGAAAATCTGATCCGACTGGTTTTTGATCATTAATCTTTATAACATCAATGTCAAAAATAGGAAATACAGTGGGGTTTCTGAGGAAAATTTCTTCCTCATCTTCATCAAAATTTGGAATCATATTGATTCCCTCTACTTGTTTTTCTTGGAAAACACCTTCTGGAGGATAGGTTGATCTTGACTTTCTTTTTCCCTTTCTTGATAGTGATTCTCTCTGAGCCCTAGTCTTGCTTCACCTTGGTAGAGCATGTCCTACCCAATAACATTGAGTAAGCAAAATTCTTTTCCTCCATTTTGAGCACTACAAATGTGACTGTGAATGTTAGTCCCATGATTGTAATCTCTTGCCCTCGCAATATTGCAAGAGGTTGGATTCTCCTTTGGTCAGCCATCCTCACGTGGAATGGTGCTGCT
Organism: Dipteris shenzhenensis; assembly: GCF_047967505.1. Classification (NCBI taxonomy): domain Eukaryota; kingdom Viridiplantae; phylum Streptophyta; class Polypodiopsida; order Gleicheniales; family Dipteridaceae; genus Dipteris; species Dipteris shenzhenensis. The sequence goes on from NC_141596.1 coordinate 65,691,683, forward strand.
GGAACCAATTCATTGTGGTAATTTTTTTTAAATATATCCTCTGATAGGATATTGACACTTGAGCCTCCATCAACCAAAACTTTTGGAATCCTCTGCCTTGTGTAGTCTACATTAATGAGTGGTACTTGGTAGTCCACATCTTCAACTGTTGATGTGTAAATATTTGGAGTTTCCTCCTCATCATTACTTGGTTGTTGAGCTTTTGTTGGATGTGACTCTTCTGGATGCAATCTCTTACAAATTTATTGTTTGAAAGCTGGAACTAGGTTTAGTATTTGATCAAGAGTAATTTGTACCTTGGAGTCCATTAACTCTTGGAAAAAGAGTGTGTTGTCTTCATTTTGCATGCTTGACTCTTGTTGCATCTCTTGGGGCCTTGTCATAGTATCCAAACTTCCTAGAGTTGTTTTGACATGTATCATAGTCCGTGGTTTTGTCGGTGCAGTCATATTCTATAATTCTGGGAACTCCGGCTCTATTCTGACTTGAGGGTTCGTTTTGTGTTTTGGAGTCGTATTTAGACTTGAGTAAGCACTTTCTATATGTTGGCTCTTCCCTGGAATCTGTGCTGATGTATTGCTACTGCCCTATAAAGCTATAGCTTGATTTTTGTGTTGTTGTTGTGGTGTAGGCGGACTATCTTCGGACTGCAATCGGCTCTGTGTGTACTGTAGTATCCCTTTGCCTCTCTTAGTCAAGTGTTCTTTTCTAACATCTTGTGAGGCGTTGTTCTCTAGCACTTGTTGCAATGCTTTGTTCCTGGTCTCAGTTTGATTTGGCCAATTCATTGGCTTGGCTGTTTCCATTGGGGCAGCTGCTAGCCCTGGTAATGGCTTTGTATTCTTGGACCTCGTAACGGCCAAAGCTTGAATATTTCTTTGATTGCGTTGATTGTTGTGGTTGTACTACTGACTGATGGGTTTTGGATAGACCATATGTACTCATGGAGGAGGCTGTTGCTGGTGATTTTGATTGGTCCTTCCATCGTATTGAACAATGTGCATGCACCAAAGCTCACATAGTGGACCAGGGGTGGACCTTGCCTATGGCCATCAATACCACAGTAGGTGCAAGCTTGGTCTTGAATTTGCCTTTGCTTTGATGGTTCCCCCATGGTTGTTGATTGGGCCTTCTTGGGCCTGCATTTTGATACCTTTATTGTGTTGGTCTTGCCATTGCTATTTGATTAGTAGGTATTGCTGGTGCTTGATTCTGTTGTTGTGCTGAATGTAAGGTGGTACTCTCCCTTTGTAATTGGGGTTGTACCAACATGTCCCTTTGTCATGATTGTCCTTTTTGCAGAATTCACATGGAACCTTTTGTGGTTGTGGGGGTGGCTTTAAGCTTTGCACAGTTGGTCTTTAATCATCTTCTCCAACTTGGAGATTTTGTCTGCTGCCTTTTTTGCTGTGGATTTTTCTTTTAGCTTTTGCTTTTTCTCTTTCTTCTTTTTCTTGAAGTGTTCCTCATCATCCTCATCATTTTCTAATGAGCCGTCTTCCTCATCTTCAGTATCTTCTTCTGCTTCACTATCTGTGTCTGGTCTCTGAGTCTATTTCTGAATCTGAATGTCTTTTCTTTTTTGTCTTCTTGGATCTTGATGCTATACCAAGTCTTCTCTCTGCCCTCTAGGCAACTTCCACCATATTGTTAAAATCATTTGCTCCTCCAAGATGGTCCCTGCCAACTATTGCAGTTCTCAGTTCCTTGTTTAATCCTTTGCAAAAATAGTCTCCCAGTTGCTCCTGGGTGGGTCTTTGGTTTGCTATTAGCCTTCTATTGAGGTTTCTAAACATCTGTGAATAGTCCTCAACCATGAGGTCTTTTTGTTTCATTGTTCTCAATTTTTTCAAGATGTCCTCTAGTGTTTTTTCTTTCCTAAAATGACTTAAGAAAGGATTCTTTAATTCATCATGTGGCAAAATGTGCGATACCATACTGCATAAACCAATTCATTGCTTTACCATTGAATGTTGCTGCAAATTGCTCCTTCTTGCTATCATCTGAAAGTTGTCCAAATCCACTAGTTGTCCACCTTGTCTCAAATTGCCCAACATGGCTGTTAGGGTCTTGACCTTTCTTGCCTGTAAACTTTGCAGCTTTGACCAATGGGTTCTACATTTTTTGTTGAGCTGCTAATGCTGGAGCTTGAACTTTGATAGGCTTCTTCTTCTTTGGTGGTGGAGGGAGGGGATTAAAATTCAGTTGTTTCCTTGCAGTCACAAAGACATTGGCTGTAATATTAGTGGCAAGTGTTCTTTGTAGTAATTCATGTGTTGGACTAGATAGCATTAACCTTGCTAGCTCAGTTTTTGCCTCTTGCACCTCTTGGCTATGCAGGAAATTATCAGAGGAACTTGTCCCACTAGGGATATAATTAGAGTCGTGAAAGATATCCTTTAAATCAGGTGTTTGCGAAGCAGCCTCTACCCAAGCTCTATTTCTTGTAAAATATGCAATACCAGTATGGCGAGGTGATGTTTCCTCTCGGAAGCTATATGACATGGGCTAGTCGTGCCATGAAAGGGAAGGAGAGAGATGTGATTATAGTAGCTTACTGGGTGGTCGAAATGCGTTGCTGTCAGCTAAGCTTTGCGTGCTGCTTTCACAGTGAAACTATGATGTCAGTGATGTGATCTTCTTTGGTGACCTTGATCTACTATGCTTGTTTTGGTGTCTTGTTGATGTTGCTTTCATACGTCGCTATTCCAACAAGATTCCCACTGTCAGCTGTCTTTGCTTGTTGTTGCTTTTGTCGAGGTCTTTCTTTGTGAATTGTGGCTTGAAGCTTTGAGCCTTGCTGGATTGAAACGATTGCTCTTGCAGTTGATGCTTAATGACAACTATATTGAGCCTCGTCAAAGCTTGCTTTGGCAGAGTATTGCTTTACAATATGGATGTGCACGTATTGTTGAATTGTCTCGCTGTGAGGTCTTCCTCTACTAGTGTATTCACTAGGCTAGAGTTCGGGCAACGTGTGAGTTTCTTAAAGATTTCCTTCCTAGCATTCGAGCATTGCTCAAGTACTACTGCTTTTTGACACTAGCTACCGTATGTGATTTATGATGATTTACGATGTCGTTTGTAATCATTGGCGTATTCGCCAGCTTTGTGCATCCAGGTGTGATCCTATGATGCCATTGGAAGCTTTGATTTTTTAGAGTTGCGGTTTTTATGTTTCTCTATTGTTGTATCATGTTGTAATTGACAGTGTCTCTTGTTTTGATGTGAGCGAAAATCGGCAATTCTGAGTAGGAACGCTGATAGGATCGCCAATAGTGCTCAGAGTGTCTTCAGACAAGTGAAAAACACAAACACGTCTCGACTCCTGACAACAAGGTGCCAGCAGTCGGAGTATAATCAAAAAGTAATCAGACTACAAAGCTATCACGAGATGTATAAAAATAACAGAGAAAATCTTGCAAAGGTAGTATGTTTCATGTATGTTATGTTTTAGCAGAGAATACATCAACTCAACAACTCTCTCTTCAACAGGAGTTGATACAAGGTTTACATAGCCATCCGAGATCAATCCGACTATTGTAAGGCAACAATAAGTTTTAAAATGTAACAGTCATAGTCCAAAACATTATGTGGTGGATCAGGCCACTAAGGAGTGCTGTTAGGGATAGTTACAACTGTCCTTACGATTACAAAATGATCCCACTACTTTGTTCTAGTAACTCCCTTTTACCAGAGGTGTATTTATCATATCCCATGGTAAGTGTCCATGTGGGTGGAGGCTATGCCTTCAACACATACATACATACATACATATATTTCATGCCAATATATTATATGAGCAAATCCTTCAAAAGATATTCTAGTAGCTTGACCATACATTTCACCTAATCAACTTTCATTTGAAAAATACCGTGAAGATATTCCCAACTCTCCACTTATCTCTAGTGAGGCAAATATAAAGTGGTATCTATTGTTAAATCAAACAAAAACCATATAGATGGGTATCATCTAGTATAGAATAAGCTACAATTAAATATTGAAATGATCAGATGATGATTTAGCATATATAATAAGAGATCATTAATCATTTGTCTACCTCATTGGATGTCTTACCTTTAGATTTATGACAACATTTCAAATTCAAATTCAAAAAGGTTTTATCAATTTCAACAACACTTTTTTACTTTGTGCATTTGGATTTGCTTCGCATTTCCCGCTTCAAAGTCTATAAACCACAATTTCTTACTTGCAAAGTCAATGGAGTATTTAAGCTTTGAAATGTCCATATCCATCTTCCAAGTCTATAAATCACAGTTTCTTACTTGAAAAGTAAATGTAGTATTTAATCTTCTAAATGTCCATATCCACCTTCAAAATACTCTTCCAATATCAAAGTCATAATCAATACTTTATCAACTTTATAGTTCATAGTTCGTCTATATACATACATACATATAGTAGTTTTGTAGGTTTTGGACGTCATAGCTATAGGAGAACATAGGAAAAACCAAATTAGAGAGCAAACGACTTTGAGATCAACAAGAGGACCCCTTTCGCACTATACAACCAGCAGACAATCCATGGCATGTAAATAGTTCCAGACAAGAAAGTCTTCACATATGTGAGAATTTTGAATATGGGAACTGATATTGTAAAATCCTCTGATATTAATATATGATACATTTTTTTTGGGTTAAAAAACAAAGACCAAGACAAATATTGATTTGAAATGAAATCAATTACCATGGATGTATCATGTGTATTCATGTCCCATTTAAGCTTTGTTCTCACAACTCCAGTTGTTATAATTTCTTCAAAATTTGTCGTGTGCATTTAGATATGCTTCACATTTTTTCAGCCTCAAACCTATAAATCACAATTTCTTACTTCAAAAGTCAATGTAGTCTTTTTGCTTTAAAATGACCACATCCCTCTTCAATATAGTTCTCCAACATCAAAGTCACTGTCAATAACTATTGGCTTCAGTTTTTGAGCTTTTAGAGTTCAGTAGCAATCGAACATCACATGAAATAGAATCAAAAATCTAAAACAAATATGGATTTGACATGAAATCAATTACCATGGATGTATCATGTGTATCCATGTCCCATTTAAGCTTTTTCTATGGTCTCACAACTTGAGTCAGTAAGTTCTCCTTTGGGACACCTACAAAGCGATACACAATGGCCCTTTGGTGTAAAAGTGAGTGTGACGACTCCTTTGCAAGTTAGTATGAAATCTAAGTTTAGTGTTAAATCTATATTAGTACTAATCGATATACCTTGCTATGAACTAATCAATATAGTTTAATATGAAATCTATATTAGTACTAATCAATATAGCTTGCTATGAACTAATCAATATAGTTTAGTATGAAAGCTTTATTAGTACTAATCAATATAGCTTGCTATGAACTCCAAATACTTATAATTTACATCTCATCATTTCATAACTCGATCCTCCTTTTAATAAAAAGACCACAACCCCTCCACAAGCTCTTACTATGCTTTGGACATAGTGAAAAACAAATCAATATAGTTTAGTATGAAATCTATATTAGTACTAATCAATATAGCTTGCTATGAACTAATCAATATAGTTTAGTATGAAATCTTTATTAGTACTAATCAATATAGCTTGCTATGAACTAATCAAAAGCATCAAAATAATTAAAGATACACCTTTGTAAGACTAGAATGTATCCAATTATACAAATTCAGTTTTTGCTGTTCTAAATTCCAAAATTCTACAAGGTTGTTGCAGGAGCATGGCATAAAGCAGCAATATTCATGCAGTCATACCCCACAGCAAAATGGACTTGCAGAAAGGAAAAACATGCATATTGGAGAGGTATCTCGTGCCATGCTCAATGAAAAAGACCTGCCAGATTATTATTCGGCTGAAGCAGTTGCTACAACAGTCTACATAATGAACAGGATTCCCACTGCAGCAATACATGGCATGATGCCAGAGGAGAGGTATACTCGTAGGAAACCAAATATTTCTCATTTGAAAGTTTTTGGTTGCATTGCCTATGTTCATCTGCCAGATGAGTTGAGATCCAAGTCGGATCCAAAAGCTGATAAGTGCATCTTTATTGGTTATTCTTTGCAACAGAAAGGGTATAGATGCTATAACCCTTCTACTCGTAAGTTTACAGTGAGCAGAGATGTTATTTTTGATGAGATGAGCAGCTGGTATAAACTAGTAAATGTGATTGATGATGTAGATGCACAAAATGGTAATGCTGCACAGAATTCATAGCAGCAATCACAAAATATTAGTGGACCTATAGTGTCCTCTAGCAATGGTTCACATACTTTGCCATGGACAAGCAGATTGAGATCAGGAGAATCTCCTCAAAGCAATGCAGATAGTGGTATGCAAGTATCACAAAAGGGAAAAGAGAAAGTAGATCAGCCCATGGTTGATGTGAATGCAGGTCACTCTTATGTGGATGGTGAATCCAGTGGTTCAGAACAAAGCCTTGATGATGAGTTGGGTATTCCTTCTATTGTTACACATGGAGTAAGGAAGACAAGGGATGTTTTGAGAGCACGTGGTAGTGAGCCTATTTTGCACAGGTCTACCAGAGTTAAGTATCCTATGGATAGGCTGAAATATGATGGATTTACAGCCATTCAGTATGCCTATATGGCCAAAGTGATACATGAACCAGAACCCACTTCTTTTAAGCAAGCCATGGGAAAAGAAAAATGGGAGAAAGCCATGGATGAAGAAATGGATGCCTTGGAAGCAAATGCTACATAGGAATTGGTGCCTTTGCCTAAAGACAAGAATGCAATTGGCTGCAAGTGGGTTTATAAGGTGAAGCACAATGCATATGGTTCTGTGAGTAGATACAAGGCAAGATTAGTTGTCAAGGGGTATGCATAGATATATTCAGTCCGGTTGCAAGGATGGCAAGTGTAAGAGCAGTCATTGCTATGGCTGCATCAAAGGGATGGTCTTTACATCAGATGGATGTAAAGAATGCCTTCTTGCATGGTGATTTGCAAGAAGAGGTCTATATGGAGCAGCCACCAAGTTATGTGCATGCTGTTCACATCTTGAGTTTGCTTGCAGGTTGAAGAAAGCCTTGTATGGCTTGAAGCAAGCACCCAGAGCATGGTCTGACAAGATAGGACATTATCTTGTCACTATTGGATTTCAGATTTCCAAGGCAGATTTCTCACTTTATGTGAGAAAAACAGAGAAAGGCATTATGCTGCTTGTCATTTATGTTGATGATTTGATCATCACAGGTGATAGTGATGAAGATATCCTTCATGTGAAAATGCTATTGAAGCAAAAGTTTGAGATGAAGGATTGCGTTACTTCTTGGGCATTGAGGTGATTAGATCCACAAGTGGGATATGACTCTTGCAGAGGCAGTATGGATTGGACATGCTCTCCAAATATGGGATGACAAGCTGTAAGCCTATTTCAGTTCCTTTGGAGCAGAATGTGAAGCTGAGTTCAGATGTAGGTGAGCTTCTGGAAGACCCTACTATGTACAGACGCATAGTAGGAAGTTTGATTTATATGACTATTACCAAGCCAGATTTGAGCTATGCTGTTGGGTTGGTAAGTCAGTTTATGTAGGCTCCAAGGAAACCGCATTTGGATGCAGCTAGACGCATATTGAGGTATGTGTGCAATTTATCTATCCCTTGTTGCTTTTCCTATAGCCCTAGTTCATTTTTGTCATTGCCATTGTCATGCACTCCCTACTTTTGGTTTGTTAGCAGTGCCTCCATAGAGGTACTGCTATAGTGGACAGTTGAAACTATTTTATGTTTCATTATTTTTAGAAAAGAAAAGTTGCTTTAGAATTCTTTAGGGAGGTAGCACAATGGCCCCTCCTTGACCCACGAGTCAACAATGGAAAAACTCAACATACACTCAAACTAAGATTAGAACACAAACTAGATCCCTATTTACACTACAAAGCTTCAAAATACCCCAACAAACCCCCCCCCATGGAGCAAAGGGTGGTGAGACTCGAGGTAAAATGTAACCGATCTCATATTGATGTTAACCTTGACTCCTAACTAGGGTAGAAAAGGATATCTCACGAGCCTTTATTAAACAAGGGGCAACGTGCCTAGAGCACTCGTCCCAAGTGGTTGAGTTGTTCCGCTTTCAAAGGGCCTCAAATTAGCAACTTTCTAGTAGCTAGAGCTTTGCCCCTAGTGGGGCACTGTTAACAAAGGCTCTCTGAGAGAACCCTAATAAAAGTCACTTGTCATAAGCTGTCTACATGTTGTGTTGGCTAGAAGGAAGAATCAAAGAAAAGTGGCGAAAAGTCAAGAACGGAGGAAAGTGGTCGAAGGTTTGGTTGGAGGGAGGAAAGTAGTGACTTGGGAGGCACATCGTCATTTATAACCACAAAACCAATCAACATACGAATCAAGCTCCATTGTCTTCCTTTGTTTGTTGTTTTGCCTAGTTTCTTGATTCTGCAAGGAAATCCTGTGTGCCTGGCAAGTAATCCACTGCTGCTTCACAATCACTGGATTACTTTGAGCATCTTCTTTATCTGTAAACACGCCATTGCTGCATCACAGTTAGTCAATTTGCCCTCTCCCCGTGAGGCCTGGAGCTCGTTTGCTGCTTAAGTATTGGATTGTAGTTGCCAATCTGCTGCCATGACAGCCCTCTTCTTCAGCTCTTGCAGCCTCCAGCCGGCCCTTTCCACCCCTTCTCTCATCGCCCATTTCTCCCCTTCCCCCTCCTCTCTTGCCTCCTTATCCTCCTTCACACGTTTGCCTTCCCCAGCTCCTCCTCGTCCTCCCATCTCCTCTCTCTCCCCCTTGCACCGCCCCATCACCATGGGCTCCTGGCTTAACAAGCTTGGACTCGGTGGAAGTAGGCGCTCCGCTGCCCAAACCGATACTGCCGGTATGAGCATCGCCCAAGGTCCCGACGATGACGTCCCTGCTCCTGGTCAGCAATTCGCCCAGTTCGGCGCTGGCTGCTTCTGGGGCGTAGAGCTCGCCTTCCAAAGAGTGCCTGGCATCTCCAAGACGGAAGTTGGATATACGCAAGGGCTTTTGCACAACCCTACCTACGGGGATGTGTGCGAAGGCAACACAGGCCATTCGGAGGTCGTAAGAGTGCAATACGACCCGAAAGCGTGTAGTTACGAGGACTTACTGAACTGTTTCTGGGTCCGTCATGACCCAACTACACTGAATCGTCAGGTAGCCAAGTCTTCCTGGAATGAAGTGCAAAATTTGTTCATGAGTTTTTAAATAAAATTATAATTTTTGGCAGGATGTCAGCTGGGAGAGTATACGCTTAAAGTGCATGTATCGAGCGGCATTATGTCTGCGTGATTAAATCCCCGAGCTTGTGATGAGATTCAGATCAATTCTCTCTGTAGCTATCGCGTTTTTATGAATAGGATTTGATTTTCCATTGCAGCATTTGATCGACAGCTAGTTTACTTCTCTGGAATTCTCCTGCTGCATTAGGATTGAGTTGGTTCATTGAGTTTGATTATTAGGCTTGGCCCTTCCAAGATCAGTTGTTTAGTTTTGCCCAATTCAACATCCTCCTTGTAGGGACAAAAAGAATTGAGGTGCATATCCAAACTGTGGTATTCAGAGTAGGAACTCAATGTGGGTGGTTTGTCTTATCCAGACAGCAGTTATCAGCATAATTGTTGAGATGAAGGATTCAGATCAATTCTCATTGAGCTGTAGATATTGCAGCTTTATGAATAGGATCTGATTTTCTATTGCAACATTTAGTCTTTACAGCTAGTTTGCCTCTCTGGAATTCTCCTGCTGCAGTCAGATTGAGTTGGCTCATTGAGTTTGATTATTAGGCATGGCCCTTCCAAGATCAGGTGTTTAGTTTTACACACCTCAATATCCTCCTTGTAGGGGAGGGGGGGAAAAGAATTTAATTGCTTACCCAAGCTGTGGTGTTAGCAAAAACAAATCCCTCCATGTACCTGGCTTAGACACTTCATGGTGGGGTTTGTTTCTGCTAAATGGAGGATCTGGTTTGCCTTAGACACGCAAGTAAATTGATTACCCACTTCATGTCGGTGCACAGCCAACAAGTGAATGGGTAAAAAAAAAAGTTCAGCCTAGGACTTAGCATGGGAGGCCTAATCCTATACTTCTAGGCCAAAAGTTGTTGTAAGGGTTGAAGAGTACTGTCTCCTCTTCCATTATTATATGCTCTCACTCTCACAAGGCTTTATTCTTTATGGGATTAGGAGCTTCCACATGCATGCCATGTCAGCGATGCCAAATTCAAGTTTTAGTATGGGTTTGTTTGTGAACGACTAGAGCAAGGCCATCTTAGCTAGTCCTTGGTATACGTGACAGAGTTTATGGTTTTCCACCTAGTAACTGTCATGAGGTCGAAACTGCACACTATTTGTTGTGTTTTCAGAAGTTGTTTTTGGGCAATGTCCTAGGTAGATATGTATACATACATATATGCATGTGTGTGTGTGTGTGTACATTTACATATACATGTATAGTTGCGGCCTGCTGGTATTGTGATAATTCTTTCTATCTTAAATGGTGCGTTGCCCTATCAGCTAAATTTAAATGCTCATTTGGGAGAGACTAAAATGAAATCGTTTAGACTTCACAAGCAGTTGTAGCTGGAATGAAGAGGTTTTGGACTACTTTTTGATTAGCCTTCTCCTTTAGTGCTAGCTTTCGTCATGGCTGAGTCTTTCCTTCACCTCCGGAGTGCCGACAGAAACTCAGTACGAAGACTTTGTATAAATGGATGCTCAAGTATGTGTGGGTGTGTGGATTTGTAGGTGTGAGAGCATATATGGTCTACACCCACTGTTGGGCGCTGATGACGTCAGTGGGGATGTCATAGTAGCTAGTCCTTGCTATGCGTGATGGAGTTTATGGTTTTCAATCTTATGAGTGACTATCGTGAGATTGAAACTGCATTATGTTGTGTTTTTAGAGGATGAGTTTGGGAATGTCCCTGGATTCATCCATTTATATATACATATATATATATATATATATATATATATATATATATATAGAGAGAGAGAGAGAGAGAGAGAGAGAGAGAGAGAGAGAGGGGGGGGGGGGGAAGAGGATGCCAATTTTACACAAGTACAAGAAGGGTTGATGGCTGTCTCAAAGAGTCTTCTTTATAGTACCTCGTATTACAGCCAATTCTTTTTTTGTAATAGATTCATGCTTTCTCATTGTACTTCTGCAGGTTAGTTGGGGGTTTGGCCAGGGCACATTGCCAGTGGTGTGCAAGCCCACATCCTATAAAGGTCCACCCAATGTTTGGAAACTTGATAACTCTCCCATTTAACCAAGTCAATATCAAATTGGTTAGTTTACTTGCAACTGAATGAAGGGAGGTGACAACCAGAGCATTTGTCATGGTGCAACATTCTCCAATCGTCTCAGATGAAGCTTTAAAAGATACCATATAGATCCTAACCACTCTAATCGAGAATTCATCCTTTACACACATGCACACTCAAAAGAAAAGAAAAGGATGTGTGTGTGTGTGTGTGTGTGTGTGTGTGTGCGCGCGCGTGCGGGTGCACACACATGTTAGCATGCATAATTGTATGTGTATGTATGTATGTGTTTGTGTAGGTGGATATGGATTTTGTCAAGTGCAGATTCTTAGGTACATCTTGGACGTGCTACTTGTTTGTACGTGCATAGAACTCTTACAAAACATTATGGTCCATGTCGTAAGCTTTTTGTTTATCAAATGAAGACGCCTTGGCCTAGAACATGCAGTTGCATATTAGGGCAAGTAGTAAGATACCATTTGTGTGAAGCCTTATCTTTGTTCTCATTATCACAATGCACTTCAGTATGCCAGTTGAATATTAAAATTAAATATTTTCATTTGGCCTATCGTGTCAGTAGGGATTCAGTCTAGGGCCACTCCGATTACTATGTGGCACTTGGAACGTATCACATGAGCTTAGGCACCTATATGGAGGCAGTCAGGAGCAGCCTTTAGGAGCAGTAAACCATTTAGAAGGGCAATGTTAGAACCTTTACAGCAGATGGTCACGGTGTGACCTAATGAAAGTCACAGAAACATTGAACTTACGACAGGTGGTGTTACCATAAGCTGAAGGGTAGTGACGGTGGAAAATGGAAAAAGAAAACGAGGGCAAAGTGGGCTGTAGAGAATGGTGATGCAGGGAGAATTTTATGGATGAGGTGGTGGAGTGAGATATGTTTTCTTCATAAATAATCTATTGGATTAATTAAAAATTTTTGTTTAATCTTATCAGACATTGTTTGTCATTGGGTGTCATTTCTAAGTGGAAATTTGTTCAAGTGGTAAGATTTGAGCCTCTCAGCAAGTAGTGGACTGACTGTTATTGGAGTTACAAATGCCATTTGAGCCTCTCAGCAAGTAGTGGACTGACTATAGCCAATGTTGGGCGGATGTCAAGTAGCTAGTCCCTGCTATGCGTGATGGAGTTTATGGTTTCATTCTTATGAATGACTATCATGAGTGAAACTGCACTTGTTTTGTTTTTTAAAAAGGATGATTCTGGGCATGTTCCTGGATGAGTTTGGGCATGTTCCTGGATTCATGTAGCTATATTCTGAAAAGGTTTCTGCATTTTGCAGGGTGGTGATGTTGGCACTCAGTACAGGTCAGGAATCTACTTCTATACTCCTGAGCAGGAGAAAGATGCTATTGAGTCGATGGAAAGGCATCAGAAAAAGTTGAACGGGAAGATAGTCACTGAGATATTGCCTGCTAAGAAGTTTTATCGAGCGGAAGAGTACCACCAACAATATCTAGCTAAGGGGGGGCGATTTGGGCTTAAGCAATCTGCTGAGAAAGGCTGTGCTGATCCTATCCGTTGTTATGGGTGATGGACATGACATAGTATATATTTTTCCAACTGGCATACATAAAATATAGGTTCTGGTGCTTAAAAATTCTTATTGAGGTTCAAATTTTGAATGCATGGGTAGTCAAGTGTAGCTGTCAAGATGGAGCATTGTTATGCCATGCTGTGAGCTTCGGTTATTGTATACCCCAAGTTTGTAATATCAAGTCGTGTTTCATAAGAATTTTATGGTTGGAATATGTTGTAATATCACGAACAGAGGTTATATTGTTCATCGCCTTCATACTTTTTAATCAAGTGAACACATAGATTCAGTTCTGTAATTTACTGATATGGGTACTAAAGCTTTCTCCAAATTTTGTTTTCTGTTAATTTCTTTACTCTTTAACAATAACACATGGGACTTTCTCCCTGACTCACCAAGAGCCCTTATGATTTCCATTTTTTCTTTTTCCTTTCACTGTGTGCTCTGAAACTAATCACTACAAACTTATCATGCAGAAGTAGAGCCGTCAAACACTAATAAAATGATTTATATTTTGCCCTCCCTGCCTCCTTTTCTAGGCAAGGACCCCAGAAAAGAGCACTGCAGCATGTATATGATGACGTACTTATAGAGTTTCTCATATAGCACTCATTGTTGGTTTTAATCTAAACTGTCTATCTAATGAAAAGAATGGTGCCAACAGCTGGCATGGAGGACTATACAACCAATGGTTTCCTTGATCTGTGAAATTGTGAAACATACGTGTGGAGGCCGGACCTTGCAGAAATGCTTGCACCTCTCAACAGCATTCCTGGAATTGTGTGCGCCCTACTTGCGCATGACTCCTAAGTAAATGATGCAAAGCCAAATGTTGACAAAGGTGGCTGCAGGCCAAACTAATTGTCCCTGCATCATATGGTCTTCTAGCTCAATCCATGAACGAAAGCTTCCGGCATTGTCAAGGAGGTGATGAATCTTGGATACCTTCACTCATGACCCGTTATCCATCTATTAGGATCATCTCAATGGACGCGGTGTGTTGCCCTTTGTCAGTAAGACTACCATGCTCCAAGTGAATGCTGGACATCTTGGCAATATTCGAGAGGGAACATTACCATGTTTTCTTCGGACCTGCTTCAATAGGAAGAAGACCTCCATGGGCCACTAGCTAGCTAGTAGCATGATATCTTCCTAGGGTGGAGGCGAGGCCAGGCCAAAGGTGGGACCAAAATTTGGTGAAGACTTTTGTGGCGGTTCTTGCTCTAGCTTGTGCAAGCCATCTAGTTGTAAACTTCTGTCAATGTTTGTAGTATAGGAGGAAAAGGATCCCTCCATTGTCCCCTCCTACTGCCTAATCTAGGGTGGCCCCATTGCACCCCTTCTAGTGGTCAGCCCTCCCACAACCATAGCCTCTTGTGTGTGCTTCTTGTTATATGGATTGGGTCTATGTTTCATTCCACCACTCTACTCCTTTGCCACTCAAGGCCTTGTCCACCTTTGGATTTGTGACCTTTGATGCAAACTCAAATTGTATAGCCTGTACTGGTCCTATATTGAAGAAGACCGTGTAGTGCGGATCAAGGTGGTGGGTGATGGAAGATTTTAGTAGAACTTTGGTAATAGAAAATTGGCCTAGCCAAGGGGAGTGGGGCATTTTGTGGGTTTGAAGCCACTCTCTTAGGATGGACTTGTCCATCTCCTATAACCTAAAGGTTAGGCCCTTGATCGTAATTGCTCCTCCCGCTACTAAGGAAGATGGTTGTTTCCTCTCCCAACCCCCCTATCCCATTGTGCCTAGTTGATAAGCATTCGCACCCTAGTATACGACTTTCTTGGTTGCATACATTTGGACGTCAAATCAAGGGTTGCTACTCTTCCTTGCTCTCTACATTGAGGGTTGGTTCGAAAGAGGGAGGCTTATAATGTTTGAAACAAAGCTTCGCATCAGTGGCAATCCCTTCCCTATGAAGGCTACTATTAGAATGTTACCAATGTTTCGTGTTTGAGGGGCATATGTTTGAGGTGCATTTTGAATTTTCTTGGATGAAATCTTAAAAAGAAGACCGTGATTGGAAAAAGAAATGGTAAATCTTAGATAATTTGTTCATAACTCTAGGAGACTCCACAAAGAATTGGCATTTCGATGGGCACTAATTGTGGTATTTTCTTAGCAAACTTCTACCTTTTTACTTATGAATTTGAGTTTATGCAGCAATTGATCTATTGTGAGACTGGACCAATCGTTCTCTATAGACTTAGTCAGGTTAGGAGATTGATAGATGACTTATTTGTCCCAGACATTTCAAACTTTAAAGATTTTATGTACAAAGAGACAAACTTGTTTGGTGGAGGAATATATCCTAAAGAGTTCACATGTGAACTTAATTGTACATTCTTGGATCTTAGAAGTTGATATCTATGGTAAATGACAACTTCACCTAGTATGCTATGTTGAATATCATACAAATGCCTCACATTGACTCAAACTTCTTTGATATGGCTAAATATGGAGTGATTACTTTCAAAAATTCTATGGGTTTTATTGTCTTTGCACAAGTAGAGTGCACTCATCTCTCAATTTAGTAATTAATCATATTACTTCTAAAAAAGGTAGAGTATTGAAGAAAAGCTATGATACAAGAAAAGTAGTAAAGAAATTTCGCTTTGTTCTATGTTGCAGACATCATACTATTGAGAATTTTGGCTTTGGGTATGTTTAGGATCCTTGAACGTAGCAAGTGGGGCGCTTCATAGTCCATTTTCTCTTAGGTTTGCTCTAGTTTTTGAGTTCATCTAACTCTTAGATACATTTATTTTAGTTAGTTCAGCTAAGTGTGTGTGTGTGAGAAAGAGAGAGAGAGAGAGAGAGAGAGAGAGAGAGAGTTAGTTCAGCTAAGTGTGTGTGTGTGTGTGTGAGAGAGAGAGAGAGAGAGAGAGAGAGAGAGAGAGAGAGACTCGCACACACTTTTTTTTTGGGGTGAAAAGACACACACACACATAGTGTAGTGTCAACGGTGACTCACGTGTCGTGGGGATTTGAAGGAATGCTGATGGAGCCTCCACTCCAAGCTACTCCTTGTGAGAGCAATGCAAAGCACGAGCCATCTGCAAGTGTCACTCAAGCGGCTTTCGGATTGTTGCAATGTGTTTCCACGAGAGAAAGAGGGAAGGGGGAAATGGGAGAAGACAGGGAGAAGGGGAGATGGGAGAATAGAGGGAGAAGGGGAGAATAGAGGGAGAGGGAAGGAGAGGGGAAGAATGAAGGGGGAGGGAGTGGCAAACACAAAGGCACTACAAGGGAAACAAGAGAACACCCAAAGACACTCTTGGAAGAGAAGAGGGAGCTTGTATTCCAAACTTGTGCATACAATAATGAAGATCAAAGTCAACCATTTGGCCTTTTATACAAGTCACCTTTTGAACGGAGGACCAACCCTTTTTCTTATACCACTCTCTCTCGTCTCTCTTTTGTTACAACCACTTGGGCCCATATGACGCCAAGGCATATGCTAATTCTCTCAATTTCCTCTTTGTCTTCAAATGACACTTGTGTTATGCATATCCAAATGGCTCTTGTGTTATCCTTGCCAATTTGGATGATCCCGGTGAGTACCCCTGTCCTAAGCCATTTGAAGCTCAAAACCCGTAGGACTAGATCAATGCTGAGATATTTGCAGCTCAAAAACTATAGGGCCAGATCGATGTTGAGCCATTTGAATCTCTCAATGAAACTCTCACAAAATGAATGGACGGAAATTCCTCTCAAATGGACATAAATTTCTCTCAACGGAAGTGAAGGGAAGGATCTCACAATCACTCAAGAGAACTCTCAATCTCACAATCTCTCTCACACTCTCAAGGATCACAATGCCTCAGTGGAAGGCAGAACCATGCTCTGATACCATGACAAAATATGAAGAGAGGAGAGGAGAAGAGTGGAGATGAGGAGAGAGGGCACAACTAGAGAGCAGACCACAAATGCTATGCACACATGATCACATGATGTTGAGCGTGAACTCTCAACAAGTAGCGCCAAAATTGCTCCTTTTTAAAAAAGGAAATGCGCCAACCGGGTTGAAGGTTGGCGTCCGAGTCGGTGAGGGGATTGGGTGCGTCTAGGGCTAAGTGGTAACCACCACGTGTGTGCTTCAGGTGGTTCACCTCCAGTTGTTGAAAGACTAGGTAATAAATTGAGTAAATGGACGAACTTGTTGGAATACTGAAAGGAAAGAGTAGAGTGGACACAAACTCAGAATACTTGCTTATGGAATGAAGAAAAGTGAGGTCCTTAAGTAGGCACCTCATACAAGCTCACTGACATCACTGATGACCATAGAGCTCCACAATCATCTCCTCAATCTGCTCCTAGATTCTCTCAATCATCCTATGTGGCTCTCCACCACCTAACTGTGCTTATGGGCACCTAACTGTGCCTCTAGCACTCACATATAGAAACATAAGGTGTGCCTGAGGCATACACCTTGAGATATCCCAAAAAACCCCCCCTCAAGGGAATGCCTCAGGCTATGTCAAGGATACATCTAGTCTCATAGTTTCTCATGCCATCTCATGGTGGTCAAGGATATGGCTAGGTTCTCATGCTAGCAAGGGTTCCCTTGGGTGTAAGGTAAACAAAAAGGGATACAAAAAGACCTTCCAATGGTTATCTCCCCTGCATGTACATGCACACAATGTCTGCAGGAGGTACCATGGAACAAAACATACACATGGCCTACATCATAAGGTGACCAGAGGTGTTTACAAAACACACAAAACACAATAATTTATTTCATTAATTTTGGAGGACTATCCAGGCTGAGTACCTTGACATAAAAAGAGAGATCTGGAGCATACATAGAGATGTGTTTAAAATGCATAATCTTCAAAGTATGCCTCATCTTGTGGAGGCTTATTAACTGTAAGTAGATTTGCATTTTCTGTCTTTGCTTTGGCTCTGCAAAACTTCTCATTATGGTTGTTCTTGCCACAGTGCTTGCATGGATTAACTTTGAAGCAGTCCTTTGAAAGGTGATTTGTCTTTCCACAGTGATTGCAAGGAGTATACTTGCCCTTCTGGACTTTTACAGCATAAGCAGTGTCATTGCCTTTCCTGAGCTCCATATGCCTTTCTTCTTCTTGGAGAGCAGAGATAATGCCTTCAAGGTTAGGATTGGGAAGATTCTTCAAAGTGCTAATAATGTGATCAAATCCTTCAGGCATACTCTTAAGTAACATTGCCATAGCATCATCAGGAGTGATAGGAGAGTTGATAGAAGCTAATTGAGTCATAAGACTCCGCATATAGTTGACATGAGCTGCTAAAGTAGTATCACTTGCCATCTTTAATTCAAAGAAAGAGATTTTAAGTGATAGTTTAGAGATGTGAGAGCTTGCACCAAAAATCATGTCTAGCTTCTACCAAGCTTCCAAAGGAGACTCTAAGTCAGAGATATGGTGTATATAATCATCACCTAGAGCAAGAGCAATTATACCATATGATTTTTCTTCTCTTGCTGGATCCCTTGCCGGTCGTGTCGGAGTTGAGGATTGTCCAGCATTGGAGGCCATAGAAGAAGCGGTAGGAGTCGGTTTGACAAGTCCCCATAAGTTCTCCCTCATCAATGCAAATTTCACCTTCATTTGCCATGTATGGAAGCCCTTTCCATTGAACTTCTCAAGATTAAATATGGTAGCCATGAGAGGGTCTAACCCAGATATTGGGCAGTGTCTATCTCTCTTACAAGGCAAAAATAACTGAAAGACTTCCAAAATATGAGCACTTGATGTAGCAAATAGTAGTGACCAGATTTCAAACAATGATGCTTCTTCTTACATGCTTCATAGAAGTGGGTGAAATAAACACTTTCCAATCAAAACCAGGTCTATCAAGTCAAAACAAAACTGAAGCAACACTTGTACTGAAGTTATTGAAAACTTCAAAAGACCAGAAATGCTAGAGTAGCATTTTATGTAGCATCATTTTCAAAAGCTTGTCAAAACTGTCAAAACTAGAGAGCTGAACTTGGAGGGCTTATAGCTCACTCTTCAAAGCAAAAGAAAGGGGGCTTTCTGAGGCAAAAGAAAGCTGGTATACCACAGTAGAACCTCTGGGAAGAAGAGGCAAAAAAACGCGTCAGGTCGCCTTCTCCTTCTTCAACAAAGTCGACTGATTTTTCTCTGTTTTCTCCTTCAATATGCAGCCATTTCTGCTCGGATTTCAGCACAAGGTAGCTCTAGGTATGGACCAGCCCCCCCTGAAAGGAATTAGAGAAAGATCAAGTGTGCTGGGAGAAAATGCAAAAGAGACAGTCGACGACCTTCGTGTAATGGCGACGAGCAGAAGCAAAGATTCGTCAATTCCTTGCAGCCAGAAGTTTGCCCCAACAAGGTGGATCTCTAGCTGGAAGGGCGTGGGAAATGGCTGAGAATCGGAGGAGAACATGCTTAAGCAAATTTTTGGAAGAAGAGGGAGAGATGGTGAAGAAGAAGAAGAGGAAGATGATGATGATGTGGCAAAAATGGGCTCAAGGAGGATCAAATGGCTCTGATACCATGTTGGAATACTGAAAGGAAAGAGTAGAGTGGACACAAACTCAGAATACTTGCTTATGGAATGAAGAAAAGTGAGGTCCTTAAGTAGGCACCTCATACAAGCTCACTGACATCACTGATGACCACAGAGCTCCACAATCATCTCCTCAATCTGCTCCTAGATTCTCTCAATCATCCCATGTGGCTCTCCACCACCTAACTGTGCTTATGGGCACCTAACTGTGCCTCTAGCACTCACACATAGAAACATAAGGTGTGCCTGAGGCATACACCTTGAGATATCCCAACAGAACTTCCATTATTTCATACAGATAGAGGAGTACTCAAGGAGGTTGGTGTGGGGAAGAGGAGGCGGGACGGGATTGGGTGTTGGAGGGGTTGGGTGGAATCTGTAGGGAGTGGTTGCAAAATTTTTGCTGGGGTGGGTGGGGGGGTGGTAGAGTTAAAGACCACGATTGGTTCTTGTCCTTCCTCCTCGATAACATCTTTGGGGTACTGTGACATGAAGTTGGGGGTAATAAACTTCATGCACCTCTTCACTTCCTATTGCTTTTGAATCGAGTGACAAAGATATTTATCATTGAGAAAGGGACATTAAAAAGAAGCTTTTATGCCAAGATACCACACCATACTTTCCTCCCTTAGATGAGAATGAAGATGGTAACATCCCAAGTGATGTTATACTCAAGCATAGGGAGAAGGAAGGGATCAGCAGAGGCGATAATCTCAGCAAGCCAGTCTGCACCAAAGAGAAGAGTGATACGTTGTCAAAAGAAGATCTTGCGGCTCAACATGACATGAACTGATATATATCGAGGAGCTTGAAGAGGCTGATTGGGTTGGATGGGTAGGTTTTGAGGAAACATTACACCTCCTTCATAGATACCTTTACACAGCTCAAAACACTCTGCAAACTATCATTAGACACAAAGGCCTATAACTTTCAGTAGAGGCATGATATCAAAGATTCAAACACTTAAAGAGATACGCCTTGAGATGGGCTTCATGCTGATATACATTTCGTAAGAAACATAGAAGCTGTCAGAAAGTTATGGGCAGTTTACTAGACAGGGGTAGAAACTATTATGAAAATAGACTGTTAGATACAGAGACTCATAACTTTTGATGGAGTATCTGATTCAAGGTCTAATCACAGAGAGACATGTGGCTTAAAGAGAGTTTGCGCTGATATACATTTTGTAAGAAACAAAGAAGCGGCCAAAAAGTTATGGGCAGTTTACTAGATGGGAGTAAAAACTATCATGAAAACAGACTGTCAGACACAGAGACTAATAACTTTTTGCTGTAGTATCCGATTCAAAGTCTGATCACATAAAGACATGCGCCTTGAAGAGAGCTTCGCATAATATAAGTTTCATCAAAATCGGACTATCGAGTGGAAAGTTATGAGCAAAACACTAATAGGGGGTCAAACTGTCAGAAAAACTACCCTCCACCCATGCTAATTTTGCCTGAGCAAGATGCTCCCTCAAGACTCCACCTTCATCAACAATCTACCACTCATAGATTTTGCCTCTAGAAGAGGGTAAGTAACTCCCTTAGTGGCTCTGGAAATGGATGGATCATGTGTGTGCAATGAGTAGCTGAATAGAAAGAACTTTTAAGGCTTTGAAAGAAAGAAAAGGTAAGAGAGACTCAAGAGAGGCAATCTGAAGTGATCTTCATTGTCAATATAGTGAGACTCCACTCCAATGCAACTCAAAATACTATAAACACAAGGGAGAAGAAGAGGTTTCATACGTACAAGAGGGAGTGGAAGCTCCAAGACTACTCATAGAGAGAGAATGAACTAGAGAGAGATGGACTCAAGAGTCCACATAAGAGAATATCTACAAGAGGGAGAGAAGGCTCATGGAAGAGGCTTGAGGAGACTAGAGCTACAACAACATGAGGCCTAATGGTGGAAGAGATGATGAACAAGGGAGAGGAGGGCTCCTTTTATAGAGATTTTGTCACCCTCCTTCCCCATCAATCACATAAGCCCATATGTCACCATCCATGTCCTTTTTTGCTACTCTTGCCATGTGTCCCATCAAAAGATGCTCAAGACTCTTAAAATATTGAGAAAGTCAAGAGTCTCCCGACATGCAGTCCATAGGGACCCTCTCTTTTCCATATGTCCACATCCTCCTTATTCCACATAGGAATTCTAGAAGGATTCCTCTTGACTCCACACTTGTCCACATGCCTTCCACATGCTTGGCATGTGATCTCTCTTATATTATTGGAACACATGGACATGAGCCCACCTCTTTATATGACTCTCTTCCTATTTTCTAAAAACCCCATAATATCTAATACACAAATAACTCTCACCCCATACCAAGGTATCTATCATTCATACATGTGGTATTTACAATGATCCATTCCACTCATCCTCTCAAACCCATACAATATCTTAGAAAATAGAAATAAGTGAGAGCCACTAGGCTATCATTTGATACTCAAACTCTTATCAAACATAGAGAAAAATAATATCAATACCAAATAAAAAATATCAATTTTTGGCATCATAGTATGCTACATGAATTGTTTTAAATTTGTTAATCAAGGACTCGAGTGAGTCCTGGAGAGCTTGTAGCAGCTGATTGTACAAAATGATGATGCCGAGGGGTGGTGTGCTATGGGGTGATATGCAACTAGGTGTCCTTGCGTTTGAATTGCAGGAGCCTGGCCATAGGTCTCTGCATCCAGTTGATGTCAGCTTGGAGGCTATCGGGAGTACAAACCCATGGGCTAAGTTCGTCGGGCTTGGCTAGCTGCATCACTTCATCATCCTATGGATAATTGGTGGACTCAGTGATTAGTCGACACCACGCCTGAAAATTTAGGAGGATGGGGTGGGCAGCTAGGGTTTCAAGACTGGAGGGATGGAGGAAAGATAGAGTCGTGGGATGAAGGTTGAGGGAGAAGCAGGACATGGTGAGGACGGGATGACAGTGGTCGGGGTTGTAGGCAGAGGATGGTCTGGAGTGTGTTAGGTGGGAGAGGGGTGGTGAGATCTATGTGAAAAATGAGGTTTAATGCACGGAGTGCTTTGAAGTGCATTTGAAGTGTTTAGGGGACGATGCGTGGGGTGAGGGTGTAGGTGGCGAGTTGTGCAGAGACCTCCCTATACATCGAGAACTCATGTTGCTCTCTGTCTTCCAATGTAAGTCAGTTTGCAGGTGGCCAAGGTTGCACAAGTTCTCATTCTCAGCTTTCATGGTGATGATGAGGGCCTACTCTTGTGTGCAAGGACATCCTGAAGGGTTTGGATTTGTTGGTTGTATCCCTCCCTGAGTCTAGCATACTGGTCCTGGGCCTATGCTCTTTGTTCTTTTGTAGTACGGAGGCTGGATTTTAGGACTTCTTCGTTAAAGATATGGGCATGCTAAGAAACTTCCTCAGTCGCCTGGGGCCAGGTGATCTCAGTGAGCTCTCGGTGCCTTGTCCAATTGGTCCATCATGGTATGAATCAGGGATTCACTAGCAGAGAGCTCATCCTTGAGCTTTGTGATAGTAACTTCCAGCTCTTCAACCTTTGCTCGATACTCCTCTGCTCTGTCGAGGGCAATTCTCAGCAGCTTGTATGGCAACCATGCGGGTGTGGCTGTCACGCATGCTGAGTTGTGCTAGGAGGAGGGAGGACAATTGGGGGGCATGCTCACAAGGATGGAGCACTTAGACTCGAGATAAGAGTGGGTCACTTGCTATGAATGTAATAAAAAAGGTCACTATCTCCATCAGTGTCCTAGATTGAGAAAGAAAGAAGAAAAACAAGTATCCTTGATAGAATCTTCTTCAGGGGATGAGGAAAGAGAGGTAATGATGGGAAACGGGGATGTGGTAAAGCAAAAAAAGAAGAAGAAAGCAAGGAAGAAGTAGAGAAACCATAGTGAGAAAAAGAAGGCATCTAGAAGGAGAATTAGCCAGTCATACTTTCCTTTAGGACAAGGAATTGGAAGCTATGACTTGTTGTTTGACCTTAAAGAAAAGGAAGCTCATATCACCTTTGGACAGTTTCTTTCTTTGTCTCAAAAACTACGGAAAGAATGGGGAAAGCTAGCAAGCACAAGGGTGTCAAAGAAGAAAAATGCCATTCATGTTGTTCAAAAGGTAGATATAGATGTTGGTGATGATGTACCTTTGGTTGATGTGATAATTGATGGTCAAGTGATTTCTAATTGATTTCTAATGTTTAAATTGATGGAGGTGCATCAATTAATGTCATGAGTGAGAAGACCATGATATATGCTGATTTAAAATACTCTAGTACTACCTCTCCATATCGCATCAAATTGGATGACAACACTAGGGTAAAGACCTTAGGAGTTATGAAGAATCTAGAACTGGATGTATGTGGAATTTTTATGCCAACTATTTTTCAGGTGATCCCTACCAAGCCAGATGCACGTGCCTATCCATTGATATTGGGAAGGCCTTGGCTACGTAAGGTGAAAGCTATTCAAAAGTGGGAAATTGGAGAATTGGTTTTGTAGGAAAATGATAAGAAGGTGCACTACAACATCAGAAGCCACAAAAAGGAACTTTTCAAGGAGGAGTCTTCAACATCAGAGAGTTTGAGTTGTGACTTAATCGATGACGTAGAAGAGACGGGGTGCAGCTCCAAGGAATCCAGCTCAGAGGGTGAGGTGGAAGGAGTGGCCTTTGGTCTTTGTCTTGGTGCTAATCAAGATGAGTCAGGAGGGAACAAGGTGGTGGTTGTTGTCTCTATGCTAACATGGACATAGGTAGTACAGAATGTGTGTGTAGAGTAGCGGCAAAGCTCTGCTTGTACTTGCATAAGGCAAGGAATAATCTCTCTTAGGAATCCTCAACATGCAAGTTCTACTTGCAACTTCTACTTGCAACTCCTACATTCAAGTCCTACATGTGATTCCTACATGCAAGTCCTACATGTGATTCCTACATGCATGTTCTATAGGCGAGTTCTACATGCAACTCCTACATGCAACATGCAACTTGCAACTCCTACAAGCAACTTCTATATGCAAGTTCTACATGTAGAGAGAGAATGTCTTACAATTCCTACATGCAGAGAGAGAAGCTCTCTAACTTGTATAAATACCCCATAATGGAATGAAGCCCAGAATCTTTGGGGCCTTCTATTGAGTTCTACTTTGGTATTCCAAGCAATTGTATCAAGTGTCCATGCTTCCTTGCACTCCACGTCCAAAAGCATGTCCTAACCTTGCAACTCCTCCTCCCCTCTCCTCCAACCTTGCAACCCATCCTCTCCCTCTCCTCCTCTCTTCTCCTCCTCCTCCTCCTCCTCCTCCTCTAGCCAAATCTCCCACTAGCCGATCAAGCCATACAGCCTCCTTGCAACCCTCTATGGCTGCAACATACTCAGCCTCTGTGATAGACAAAGCAACACACTTCTGTATGCGAGACATCCACGACACTGCACCACTTGCAAAGGTGAATACATAACCAGAAGTGGATCTCCTACTATCCACATGCCCTGCATAGTCTGAATCTATGTACCCAAGTACATGCATGTCTCCTCTACCAAAGCAGATGCACATCTCCTTGGTATCCTTCATGTACCTCATGATGCACTTAATTGCCTCCCAATGCCTCTTTCCTGGATTAACCATATACCGGCTAACAACTCCCACTACAAATGCAATGTCTGGTCTAGTAGCTATCATAGCATACATAAGACTCCCAACTGCTGATGCATAAGGAACCTTGGCCATCATGGCCCTTTCCTCATCTGATTTGGGACTATCTGTATGACTTAGTTTCACATATGGAGGCAATGGAGTACTCACTGCCTTCCCCCCCTCCATATTGAAATGCTGCAATACTTTTGTAACATACTCTTTTTGTGAAAGCCAAAGGAGTTTCCTACTCCGATCACGAGTGATGTGCATACCAAGAATATGAGCTGCAAGTCCCAAATCCTTTATATCAAAGGCCTCATGCAACTTGGCCTTTAATGCATCTAGCTCATAAGTATTCTTGCTAGCCAATAGCATATCATCCACATATAGTGCCAAGATTATCAGGCTATTACCCTTAGTCCTTTTAGTGTAGAGGCAGTGATCAATTTCACTCCTTCTAAAACCCTGGGACCAAATGAAAGCATCAAACTTCTGATACCATTCTCTAGGGGCTTGCTTAAGACCATAGATACTCTTCTTTAGCTTGCAAACTAAATGCTCTTTGCCCTTTTTTTCAAAGCCTTCCGGCTGCACCATGTAAATTTCCTCATGCAAATCCCCATGCAAGAAAGATGTCTTGACATCCATCTGCATAAGCTCCATATCCTCTGCTACCACTAGTCCAAGCATGCATCTAAGTGTGGTCATCTTCACAACCGGAGAGAATATCTCATCAAAGTCCACACCCTTCTCTTGCTTGAGCCCTTTAGTGACCAAACGGGCCTTGTACCTAGGCACATCATCACTTGTGACCTTCATCTTGTAGACCCATTTACATGGCAATGCTTTCTTTCCATGTGGCAAAGAAACCAAGTCCCAAGTCTTATTCTTCATAAGTGAACTCATCTCTGATTGCATAGCATACTCCCACTTGCATTGATCCTCACGCATCATAGCCTCTCTGTAGTAAGAAGGCTCCCTGCAATCAGTAAGCATCACATAGTCTACCCCTGGAACAAACCTATCAGGTGGTCTAGACACTCTAGATGATCTTCTCAAGGGCATTTCAGCTTGCTGTCCCACCTGCATATCAGCCACATTTGGCTCATCATTTCCACCAATAGATGATCCATCATCTACCCTTGATTGTATTCTTGTGGGAGTACTTGGTGGTACCATTTCTTGCACATTTGGTGCATGGACACTTGTTGTCTATCAACATATGTAGGTGGATTCACATCCTAGAAAGTGATTCTCCTCATTTCCACATCCCTCATGGGTGCCTGATGCATCTTCTTCTCATTGAAGACTACATCATGGCTACGTATGACCTTCTTTCCTTCTGGATCCCAGAGACGATAGCCCATACCTCCACTTTCACCATAACCCAGAAAGATGCATTTCCTAGACTTAGGATCTAGCTTCTTTCGAATCTCTTTTGGCACATGTGCATATGCCTCACACCCAAATATATGCAAATGAGAGTAAGAGGGCTTCTTGCCACTCCATGCCTCTTTAGGAATACCACCATCCAAACTCTTACTAGGTGATCTATTAGAGAACGTCATTGTCACTATCATGTGTGACTACATTGATCTCCTCGATCTTCATGTTTTCTTTGTCCTCCCTTGGACTCTCTTCCTTTTGATTTGCACCCCAATTTTCATTCTTTTTCTTATCCTTTTGCTCTCTTTTCAGCTTGTAGCAATCCTTTTTCATATGGCCCTTCTTGCCAGAGTGGTTGAAGTGGTAAGAAACTCTACAGATAAACTAGACATGAAGAGAACGTCATTGTCACTATCATGTGTGACTACATTAATCTCCTCGATCTTCACTTTTTCTTTGTCCTCCCTTGGACTCTCTTCCTTTTGATTTGCACCCCAATTTGCATTCTTTTTCTTATCCTTTTGCTCTCTTTTCAGCTTGTAGCAATCCTTTTTCATATGCCCCTTCTTGCCAGAGTGGTAACACTCAATGTTCCATGCCCTGGATTTGCTACGAGACTTCCCTCTTTCTTGGGACTTCCCCCTAAATTGTGATCTGCCCCTTTGCACATTTAAGGCTACATCCTGCTTGTTACCATCCATAGACTTTCGTCTAATCTCCTCGGCCAACAAGCTACCCACAACATCATCAAATTTCAGTACTCCACCAGGTGTAGAGTTACTGACAGCTGTACGGAAAGTATCCCATGAGGATGGCAATAACATAAGAGAAATATTGCCTTAGTCTCTGCATCAAAATTCATCTTCTGAGCCTGAAGCTGGCTGAAAATAATATTGAATTCATTTAAGTGAGAAGAAATGGAGACCCCTTCCTTCATTTGCAGGTCAAACAACCTCTTCATGAGGTAAACTTTATTAGAGGTAGTTTCCTTTTCATAAGTGGCACACAGTTTCTTCCACAAATCTTCCGTAGTCTGCTCATTTACTACTGTGAAATAAATTGACTCTGCAAGATGAATTCTAATAGTAGATTTTGCTAATGCATCCAACTCATTCCAATCATCCTCAGTCATATTTGCAGGCTTAGCTTCAATCCTTGCCAAGGGTTTAATCTGCTTCTTTTGAATAAGCACATCCCTTATTTGTTCTTTCCACAAAGAAAAGTTTGTCCCATCAAAATTTTTAATGCTGAAAAACTCCTTTTCAGACATGGAAGAGGATGCCATGATGCAAATAAAGCAAAATCCCAAATGCTAGTGCCTGCAAAAGAGAATCATACTAAATACCAGGTGCTCCCAAATGTGTATGCCACAATAGAGTGAAATATCACCAAAACTCATGTCTCAAAGCATCTGACTCATGTGCATATACTATGCATCCATATGAGCAAATCTGGCCCAAAAGAAAATGCCAACTGCAATGGCAATCCAAAATGCCAATAAGTGCCAAATGACTCAAGCATAAACACCGTCCACTGGCATATGCATTAATAATATCTCATCCAAGAGAGCATAGCACTATTAGTGCATCACCTGCAATGTGTCAAAGCTGTCCTTCAGC
This sequence comes from Dipteris shenzhenensis, assembly GCF_047967505.1. Lineage (NCBI taxonomy): Eukaryota > Viridiplantae > Streptophyta > Polypodiopsida > Gleicheniales > Dipteridaceae > Dipteris > Dipteris shenzhenensis. The sequence continues at coordinate 65,719,673 of NC_141596.1, forward strand.
ATAAAATAGCATCCATGTGCAAAGCGTCCATAAAAATAGCATCCCACAAGGCAATTTAGGCCTATCAGCGCATCCAATAAGGACCTCAATGCATCCAAATGGCCTATAAATCATCCACTGCAACCCAATGCACACCACGAATGAGCGCACATGGCTCAAACTACAACTAGAGTGATCTGCATAAGGTATGCTCAAGAAATCATGGCCCCACGGTAATGACCGCTACTGAAAATAGAACCTGAGATGCCTCAAAACATGGGTGCCATTGCATAATCGGACTCAGCAAGAAAATCTGCAAATATCTCTCTTCTGCTGGAACTCCAAAATCCCAACCGATGAGTGAGAAATGGGAGTCAACACTTATCCACTGCCATGTGGCATAAATCTAAGGTTTCAAAACCTTAGAATGAAAAATGCATAACAGAGAGATGAAATCCAATACATAGAGATCTATAACTCTGAAAATCCTCCATCGAATCACGTAAGAACTGACAGGTAGGGGTTTTTGAGCGTCCGGAACGTAATGGGACAGACGGTTTTGGAAACCGTGGTCTCAATCACTGGGTCCAACACACGGACTGAAAAACGTTTTTGGAAATAGAGCTGTTTGTAAACTCCACTGGAGTGCAAATGATGAGCAACATAGAAGTTTTAGGACCTCTTGAGTCCACCGAAACTGATAGATTTGCAAATGGTTGCTCCAAACTTGAGTTCCAACACCCGGGCAGAAGAACGTAGAAACTGACACAGTGAGTCAAAAATCCAATAAAATGATCCCAGATTCAAGAATGAAGGTGTTTCCAAGCTCTTGAAGTGAAGTGGACACCAAAAGCAAGCAATAGTTGCCTCTACAAGTCAATACGGAGTCTCTGTCATCGAATGGAACAGGGAAAAGCTCAAAAAACGACTTTTTCTTTGAAAACACTGAACAGGCTCTCAAAACCACTTCACAAAACCAAAGTGACTTTTCCAATGGTCCTCCAAGGTCTCTACACACTCGGATGCAAGTAAAGTCACCCACAAAGCTTCCCACAGAGCTTCTCCTTCCTCCCACAGAGCTGCTAAGCTTCCAAGCATTCATGCACGCTCAGCTAGATCACCCGGGCTCTAATACCAGTTGAGAGTGCTCTCAACAGAAGCAACAATAGAAGAGGGAGAGAGAGAAGCAGAGAGCCACACAAGTTTTGGTGGGTGCAGAACACCCTAATCTTCTTTTTCATTCATTTATATATGTGTTTGAGTATTGTACATAACGGGGTAAAGGCACAGTGACCTTTAACCCCCACACCTTCCACCCATGATCTTACATCTTCTTCCTCTCCCACTCCTATGCTCCCTCTAACCCTTAACCTCCATGATCTATGCGGGACCACCATGTACTCTACCATGAACTTTGGATACTCCTTCTAACCCTTGAACCTCTTCTAGACTTTGGAACCTCTCTCTAGCCCTTGGAACCTCCTTCTAAGCCCTGAACCTCCCTCTAGCCCTTAAACTCCTCCTGAACCCTTCAACCCCCAATGAAGGCAAAAGCCTTCATTACCCCAACCATGATGATGCATGTTCCTTTCACACATGCTTGCACTATGTTTGCTTACCACACTTAAGCCTACGTCTCTCACCGAAAAATGACTCGAGGTCCTAAGCTACACTTATAATACAAACAACAACATCCATATATTTGTAGGTGACAAAAAACCTGGCATAATGAGGATACCTACTCATCATGCAAAAGCCATGGGAAAGAGCAAACATTTGGCGCCACTTCCAGAGAGATTAGCATCTCAAGTAACGAGTAAACATATGCAAGTATGTGTAAAACACAAACTACTACAAATTTTCACGAACATAACACTCAAGGGCAAGGAGAGTAAAATTGTTTCCAACTCTAGCCAAACATATCAACCCCAAGCAATAACCTTGGGTTACTACGTTAAGAAATTTTCTTTATTTCTTAACAAGAAGCCACTTGGAAAAACAAATCAAGCTAGGTAATGGACACGAATGCGTAGAGCTTGCAATTTTGATCATTTGAACGTTTTATAGAAGAGCAATCTGAGCTAACCATGAAAAGTTATGGCCTAGGAAGTGTTTAGGGTTTCACCCTAACCCTTCAGCCATTCCTATAAAAACCCATTGTGCCCCCTCATTCTTCTTCTTTCACATCTAGCCTCCATCATCTTCCCCATTCCGAGCCCTACGCAAGACACTCCTCCCTCTCCATTGACCACCACCCTACTCCCATCCTCACACGGTGAGTTATTTTGAGCCCTTCTCATCATGATAACCTAGCCATCCAGCCACCGTCCATTCGCCCTTAAGAATCATGTTACATTAAGAAAGACTTGGAGAGTGTTTAGGTGACCATCTCTTCCTTCCTTTGGATTTCCATCAAAGTTTTCCCTTCGTCAAGTTTCCTCCACCCCCCCTCTCCCTCCACACCCCCCCCCTCCTCCGTCTCCTCCACCACCCCCCTCCATCCCCCCCCCCCCGTCCATCTCCTTCACCACCCCCCTCCCTCCATCCCCTCCACCAGCTCCCTCCCTCCATCTCCCCCCCCTCCACCCCTCCCCTTCCACCCCATCCCTCCATCCCCCCCCTCCAACCTCCCCCCCCCCACCTCCACCATCCTCCATTCCAGCCCTATTGAGATATCGAGCTCCACTCATGATATGCCAGGGTGACCGTTGTGCATTTATGTCGCTGACTTGTTAGTTGCAGATGCGGTTGGTACACCGCCCATGAATAATAGCTAGATGACATCTATCTTTATGTACTCTAGTTAGTGGCTCAGTTATTATGCCACCTTAGTTAGCTGAGTTTGGTTTGAAACCCACATATATGGTTCACCTATTCTTTTGTATTTAGAGTTCTTTTGGCTTTCACAACTAAGAAGAGGAAAACTGTTTTCAGCCTCCACCTTTGTGTATATTCCCCCATTGTGTATGTGAGAAAGCTACAAGTGAGACTCCTTCCTTCTCTCCTACTCTCTTCACATGGTATTAGAGCTTAGTTCGTGATAAGGAGCTCAAGAAAGCAAACCAAGTTCGTGGTATCCTAGTAAGAGGATAAGTGTTGCTTTCCTTTTTTTTCGAGTTTGGGAGCAAATCTCTGCAGGTAGCACAGCCGAAAAGTGCAAGAGTGCACTCTCTCAAATTGGGATGCCCTTCGCGGTGTGCTGAGAGGGCAATATATGCTACTCAAGGCCCATTTTGGTGGTGGAAGTTTTCCGCAGGCACTCAAGAGAGTGCCCTGTTTTTGCTGTGTGACCATTGTTTTGTAGGTCGGTGAAAAGTTATCACAGAAATTACATCGTATGCTTGTGCATAGAGATATTGGGAGTGACAAAATGATTCTTATTGCCTATTGATGTATAATCGTCACTAGGAAGTGACTGTGTGGTCAAATACCACTCTCATTAGTTTTGCAGATTTGCCCTTATGAGGCAGAAGTTGTGTTTTTTTGCAGTGACAGAATATTTTGTAGTTTTCTGTAATGGCATCTAATGCTCTTTCACATATTGTCACTGAAAAGCTTGACAAGAACAACTTCCAATCATGGAAGTTTAGAATGACGAATTTCCTTAAGGGAAAAGGCTATTGGGAGTTCATTACTAGAGGTGAACAAGAACCAGTTATTCTTAATGTTCCCAATCAACAGGAGTTGCAGGCATTTAAAGGCTGGCATGAGAGAGCCAGAAAAGTTATGTACTGGCTGTCTATCAGTATTTCATATTCTATGATTGTGCATGTTCAAAATGCAAGCACACTGAAGGAGGCATGGGATACTTTAACAAAAATGTATAGCACAAATACGCAAGCCAAGAAAATGCAGCTCAAGCAGGAGTTGCATGATGTGCAGAGAGAAAATATGAGCATCAATGACTACCACATGAAGGTGAAGAAGATTGTAGATGCACTTGCTTCTACTGAGTCACCAGTGGAAGATGATGATTTAGTTTCTGTGACCTTCAATGGTCTAGGACAGGATTCCGGACATCCATTGCCATCCGTGAGAATTTTCCTGATTTTGAGGAGTTGATTGCTCTTCTAATTTCTGAAGAGCTGAGAAATGGTGGTGCATCTTCTTCAGGATGAACTTCAAAAGAAGCTGTCTTTTACTCAAATGCTAGAAGAGGTAGAGGCAGAGGTAGAGTAGGCTGATTTGGAGGCCGTGGCAGAAATCAAAATATGTAGCAAAATCAAGAAAAGCAATCCTATGGAGGAGGACGTGGTAACTTGGGAGCCAAAGAGGTCGTGGTGGATGAAAGAGAGGCCAAAATGCGAACAACAATGTTGAATGCTACTACTATGGTAAAATGGGTCATATGGTTAAAGACTGCTATAAAAAGCAAAATGACATCATGACTAGAAAATTGCAGCAAGGCAATTATGCATCCTCTAGTAGACAGGGTGATGACAGAAATCAGCATCTATTTATGGTACACCACATGACCAATTCTGTGACAAGTGCAGAAGAAAGCAATGATGTGTGGTATGTTGACTCAGGTGCATCAAACCACATGATAGGTCATGTAGAATGGGTGGAGGATGCAAGGAAAATGGAAAGACCAGGATTTGTGGAGACTAGTGATGATACTGCACATCCTATTGTGCAGATTGGTAACATTCCTTTGTCTATGTAGGATGGAAAAAAGAAATACCTATCTGATGTATTTCATGTCTCAAATATCACCAAGAACCTGGTTTCTATTGATCAAATGGGTGAGCAGGGCTTGCAGGTCAGATTTAATCCTCATGGATGCTTTGTTGAGGATATGAAAAATAAAGGTCGCTTGATAGCAAAAGGGAAGAAGAAGGGCAGGATGCTTACATTGGATGCGGACATGCCTGAATTGAGTGCAGCAATGTTTGCACATGGGACCGGTGTAGTTGCAGATATTGATATCTGGCATAAACGCATTGGTCATGTTAATGTACAACGATTTAAATTAATGCAGGCCCAGAATATTGTTGTAGGATTGCCTAACTTCAAGGTTGCAAAAATGCATAAGGTATGTGAAGCCTATCAATTCAGAAAACAAGTAAGGAAACCATTTCCTAGACATGTTCAAGAGAGTAAGAGGCCATTGGAATTAATCCACTCTGATATGTGGACTACTAAAGCTGCATCTATTGGAGGTTGTCATTATTTTGTCACTTTTATTGATGACTACTGCAAAAAAGTTTGGGTGTATTTTATGAAAAAGAAAACTGAAGTGTTTGGGCATTTCAAAGCTTTTAAAGCTATGGTTGAGAAAGGAACATGCCTGCGAATAAAATGCCTAAGGTCAAATGGAGGGGGAGAGTACCTCTCAAATGAGTTTGCAAGGTTTGTGCAATAGCATGGCATAAAGTAGCAATATTCATGTAGTCATACCCCATAGCAAAATGGACTTGGAGAAAGGAAAAATAGGCATATTGGAGAGGTATCTCATGCCATGCTCAACGAAATAGACCTACCAGATTATTATTGGGCTGAAGTAGTTGCTATAGCAGTCTACATAATGAAGAGGACTCCCACTACAGCAATACATGGCATGACGCTAGAGGAGAGGTATAATGGTAGGAAACCAGATATTTCTCATTTGAAAGTTTTTGGTTGCATTGCCTATGTTCATGTGCCAAAGGAGTTGAGATCCAAGTTGGATCCAAAAGCTAAGAAGTGCATCTTTATTGGTCATTCTCTGCAACAAAAAGGGTATAGATGCTATAACCCTTCTACTTGTAAGTTTACAATGAGCAGAGATGTTGTTTTTTATGAGATGAGTAGCTGGTATAAACCAGTAAATGTGATTGATGATGTAGATGCACAAAATGGTAATGCTGCACAGAATTCACAGCAGCAATCACAAAATATTAGTGGACCTGTAGTGTCCTCTAGCAGTGGTTCACATACTTCAACATGGACAGGCAGATTGAGATCAAGAGGAACTCCTCAAAGCAATGCAGATAGTGGTATGCAAGTATCACAAAAAGAAAAAGAGAAAGTAGATCAGCCCATGTTTGATGTGAATGCAGGTCACTCTTATGTGGATGGTGAATCTAGTGGCTTAGAACAGAGCCTTGATGATGAGTTGGGTATTCCTTCTGTTGTTACACTTGGAGTAAGGAAGACAAGGGATGTTTTGAGAGCACCTGGTAGTGAGCCTATTTTGTGCAGGTCTACCAGAGTTAAGTATCCTATGGATAGGCTGAAATATGATGGATTTACAGCCATTCACTATGCCTATATGGTCAAAGTGATACATGAACTAGAATCCGATTCTTTTGAGCAAGCCATGGGAAAAGAAAAATGGGAGAAAGCCATGGATGAAGAAATGGATGTCTTGGACGCAAATGCTACGTGGGAATTGGTGCCTTTGCCTAAAGACAAGAATGCAGTTGGCTGCAAGTGGGTTTATAAGGTGAAGCACAATGCAGATGGTTCTGTGAACAAATACAAGGCAAGATTAGTTATTAAGGGGTATGCACAGACATATGGCATTGATTATGAAGAAACATTGAGTTCGGTTACAAGGATGGAAACCGTAAGAGCAGTCATTGCTATGGCTACATCAAAGGGATGGTCTTTACATCAGATGGATGTAAAGAATGCCTTCTTACATGGTGATTTGCAAGAAGTGTCAAATCGGGGGATCGAGCTCTCCTAGTCATGAGACAACATCCTAATAAAATACTAATGTAAGGAGGATGCAACCTAAGTGCAAACATGATGAAGAGAGTGCTCATGACATGTACCTCAAGTCAATTAGGTTCCAAGATAGATTAGCTTGGATTCATAAAGAGAATCTTGAGATAGTGCAAAGTGCTTGATTGATATTACTTCAAATGAAACTCCCTTTTATAGGTGAGGGTACTTACATCCATATGCTTGCTCACATGTGAGATATCTCCTCCATGCCATGTGGTAGCTTGCCCTTTACTCATACCTTTGCTCTACATGTGCTCATGGCACCACAACTCTCAACACCTCCCCTTGGTGCCATGATCCTTAAACTACTGCAAGGTGGTCAAATGTGAGTTACAAGATTAAATCCTCCCCTAGGTGCTTACATAGCTATGCTCAAGTGGTCAGGTCTGATTTACAAAATATAGGCAAGGTTGGCAAGGTTTTTGTTTCTCAATACATGTTGTTCCTGTCATTCTGCTCATGGCTTGATGATGACTCCACGTAGTTGACTTGCTGGTTCTTTAATCTGCAATCTTCTTCCTTGTGTAGCTTCATGCATGATGCTTTGTTCTTCCATGGGCCTTGATGCTTTATGTGTGGATGCCATGCTTCGTGCTATGGTCATCTCATGCACTTGTGCTTTTGGCATGCTTATTGCATTCATGCATCACTTTTCCATTTGTTGCAAAGGTCTTACCATGAGCTTTGTTTTGCTTCAATGGTAGTGTCTAATTGCTAACAATGATTCTAATTTGACAGGCGCATAGAGCTTGAAAAGACTCACTTTTCCTTTTTGGAGCACATGCAAATTCTTCCTAGGTTGGAAGTTACGACTTGTTGAATTTTTGCTCAAGAAGAGGGGGCCTGATGATGTGGCACACGGATTCACATGCTAAATTCCAAATTGTGCTTGCTAAGGGCTATGTGCTTAGGTGGCATTGTTGACTGTGCATGCTGATGTGGCATAACTAACCCTAAGTCTAACCATGGTGGGTTAAGTTAACTTGACCAGAGTCTTATCTGCCACGTGTCACATCAATTAATTAACCTTTTCAAAAGGGTAACCTTATGTTGGTCAGTGTGACCCAACCTTATCTGCCATGTGTCAAGAGTGAGACACCTTAGAAAATCTGAGGTAAGGTCTCTTCTTCGATTTGTCGATGAAGGCTTCTCAATTGAGCGGCTTTGGAGTTAGACGTGAGTGGCATAGGCATTGGCAGAGCTAGAAGCTCGTGGGTTGGAGGCGAGGTGTGTTGTGGTGCAACTGTCATTGGAGCCTTGTAGAAGGTTTTGTTGGAGATGCCAATTGGAAGGCTAGTTGCAGAGAATCTGCACTAGAGGTCACTTGCATGGAAGCTTGGGGCGATGGAGAGTGGTTGGAGGCTGGGCTAGAGTCACTGCTTGAGCACTAGTCGACAGATCTTCGAAGCAGGTGTTCATGGAAGCTTAGCAACGCTAGCGTTGGATAAGCTAGCGAGGTGTCATGAGGCTTGTCATCAATGGCGCACTAGTCTATGTGCCTGAAGGTTGAGGCTTCCTGGGCTTAGAGCCTTAAAGATCGAGTCAATGAAGGTTCTCAGCTGAAGGCCTTGGAGTTGCAGATTGTGACTGAAGCTTTGATGGTCCGCTTGGAGACTAAGGGCATTGTTTGACAACTACAAGGGTGTCATCCAATCTTTTGAGCACTTTTTGATGCAAATAAAAATCGCATCATCTACAGAGATTTCCTTGGTTGTAGTCTTCTGTCATCTCCAGGAACTCAGCTACGCATCTCACTTGAGCTATGTTTGAAGTCTACAAGCAGATACCTGATCATAGTAGAAGCTCGCCACCATTTCAAAGCTTTCTTCTCCCACCTTACTCTCTAACTTTTGGTTCTACTTAGAGGAGGCATGGCTTGGCTACATGCTTGTTGTGGCTTTGTTTGTTGAGCCACCCGCATTTGCAGGTCCTTGTCATGTTATTGCTTGTGCATGGCCAAACCTTGCTACTTATTGTTGGTCATTCCGTCTCGCTAAAGTCTAGTTGTGTAGTAGTAGATCATGAGGAATGATCACTATCTCTTTCTCTCATAGAGGAACTCAAACTCTCTCTCACAAACTCAATTAATCATGAACAGAATGAACAAATGGAAAAGAGCGGAATTCTTTCAACGGCAGAATGAAAGAATGAACACTGAAAGAGAACACTCAACCTCAATCTAACACTAATCTAGGAGAACTAGACCTAAGCTCTGATACCATGTCAAATTGGGGGATCGAGCTCTCCTACTCATGAGACAATATCCTAATAAAACACTAATCTAAGGAGGATGCAACCTAAGTGCAAACATGATGAAGAGAGTGCTGATGACATGTACCTCAAGTCAATTAGGTTCCAAGATAGATTAGCTTGGACTCATAAAGAGAATCTTGAGATAGTGCAAAGTGCTTGATTGATATTACTTCAAATGAACCTCCCTTTTATAGGTGAGGGTACTTACATCCATATGCTTGCTCACATGTGGGATATCTCCTCCATGCCATGTGGCAGCTTGCCCTTTACTCATAACTTTGCTCTACATGTGCTCATGGCACCACAACTCTCAACAAGAAGAGGTCTATATGGAGCAGCCACCAAGTTATGTGCATGCTGTTCATCCTGAGTTTGTTTGCAGGTTGAAGAAAGCCTTGTATGGCTTGAAGCAAGCACCTAGAGCATGGTCTAACAAGATAGGACAGTATCTTGTCACGATTGGCTTTCAAATTTCCAAGGCAAATTTCTCACTTTATGTGAGAAAAATAGAGAAAGGCATTATGCTGCTTGTCATTTACGTTGATGATTTGATCATCAGAAGAGAGATTGGAGGAGGTGGCAACCGGGGGTTTGAGATCAAGGATTTGGGAGAGCTGCGCTACTTCTTGGGCATTGAGGTGATTAGATCCACAAGTGGGATATGGCTCTTGAAGAGGCAGTATGGATTGGACATGTTGTCCAAATATGGGATGATAGGCTGTAAGCCTATTTCAGTTCCTTTGGAGCAGAATGTGAAGTTGAGCGCAGATGCAGGTGAGCTCTTGGAAGAGCCTACTATGTACAGATGCATATTAGGAAGTTTGATTTATATGACTATTACCAGGCCAGATTTGAGCTATGCTCTTGGGTTGGTAGGTTAGTTTATGCAGGCTCCAAGGAAACCGCATTTGGATACAACTAGACACATACTGAGGTATGTGAAGTCTGAGAGTGCTCTCAACAGAAGCAAGAACGGAAGAGGGAGAGAGAGAAATAGAGAGCCATACAAGTTTTGGTGGGTGCAGAACACCCTAATCTTCTTTTTCATTCATTTATATATGTGTTTGAGTATTGTACATAACCGGGGTAAAGGCACAGTGACCTTTAACCACCACAACCTCCCACTTAAAGGACAATGTGCCTTTAAGGGAGAACAACAGTGAGCATACTATCCAATGCCCATCAATACACGACAATACTCAAACCGCTGACTAGGTAGACTCTTCGTCAGCATATCTACAGGGTTATCATCTGTATGAACCTTGACAAACTCTATGCGCTTGTCCTCAAGTACCTCCCTGATGAAATGGTACCTGACCTCAATGTGTTTGGTCTTTGCATGAAAGACCGGATTCTGTGCTAGCAGAATAGCACTCATGGAATCACTATGCAATGTTGGCACACCTGTATGAATCCCCAAATCTCCCACTAGCCGATCAAGCCATATAGCCTCCTTGCAACCCTCTGTGGCTGCAACATACTCAGCCTCTGTGGTAGACAAAGCAATGCACTTCTGTGTACAAGACATCCACGACACTGCACCACCTGCAAAGGTGAACACATAACCAGAAGTGGATCTCTTACTATCCACATGCCCTGCATAGTCTGAATTTGTGTACCCAAGTACACGCATGTCTCCTTTACCAAAGCAGATGCACATCTCCTTGGTACCCTTCATGTACCTCATGATGCACTTAACTGTCTCCCAATGCCTCTTTCCTAGATTAGCCATATACCGGCTAACAACTCCCACTACAAATGCAATGTCTAGTCTAGTAGCTATCATAGCATACATAAGACTCCCAACTGCTGATGCATAAGGAACCTTAGCCATCATGGCCCTTTCCTCATCTGATTTGGGACTATCTGTATGACTCAGTTTCACATATGGAGGCAATGGAGTACTCACTGCCTTTCCCCCCTCCATATTGAAATGCTGCAATACTTTTGTAACATACTCTTTTTGTGAAAGCCAAAGGAGTTTCCTACTTCGATCACGCATGATGTGCATACCAAGAATATGACCTGCAAGTCCCAAATCCTTCATATCAAAGGCCTCATGCAACTTTTTCTTTAATGCATCTAGCTCATAAGTATTCTTGCTAGCCAATAGCATATCATCCACATATAGTGCCAAGATTATCAGGCTATTATCCTTAGCCCTTTTAGTGTAGAGGCAGTGATCAATTTTACTCCTTCTAAGACCCTGGGACTGAATGAAAGCATCAAACTTCTGATACCATTCTTTAGGCACTTGCTTAAGACCATAGAGACTCTTCTTCAGCTTGCAAACTAAATGCTCTTGGCCCTTTTCTTCAAAGCCTTCCGGTTGCACCATGTAAATTTCCTCATGCAAATCCCCATGCAAGAAAATTGTCTTGACATCCATCTGCATAAGCTCCATATCCTCTGATGTCACTAGTCCAAGCATGCATCTAAGTGTGGTCATCTTCACAACTGGAGAGAATATCTCATCAAAGTCCACACCCTTCTCTTGCTTGAACCCTTTAGCGACCAAACGGGCCTTGTACCTAGGCACATCATCACCTGTGACCTTCATTTTGTAGACCCATTTACATGGCAATGCTTTCTTTCCATGTGGCAAAGAAACCAAGTCCTAAGTCTTATTCTTTATAAGTGAGCTCATCTCTGATTGCATATAGCATACTCCCACTTGCATTGATCCTCGCGCATCATAGCCTCTCTGTAGCAAGAAGGCTCCCTGCAATCAATAAGCATCACATAGTCTACCCCTGGAACAAACCTATCAGGCAGTCTAGACACTCTAGATGATCTTCTCAAGGGCATTTCAGCTTGCTATCCCACCTGCATATCGGCCACATTTGGCTCACCATTTCCACCAATAGATGATCCATCATCTACCCTTGATTGTATACCTGTGGGAGTACTTGGTGGTACCATTTCTTGCACATTTGGTGCATGGATAGCTTGCTGTCTATCAACATATGCAGGTGGATTCACATCCTGGAAAGTGATTCTCCTCATTTCCACATCCCTCATGGGTGCCTTATGTATCTTCTTCTCATTGACGACTACATCATGGCTACGTATGATCTTCTTTGCTTCTAGATCCCAGAGACGATAGCCCATCTCTCCACTTTCACCGTAACCCAGAAAGATGCATTTCCTAGACTTAGGATCTAGCTTCTTTTGAAGCTCTTTTGGCACATGTACATATGCCTCACACCCAAATATACGCAAATGAGAGTAAGAGGGCTTCTTGCCACTCCATGCCTCTTCAGGAATACCACCATCCAAACTCTTACTAAGTGATCTATTGATCACATGCACTGCATCTTCATTGCCTCAGCCCAAAAACCACCAGAAAGACTTGCATTGGAAAGCATGCATTGCAACCTTTCTTGAATGGTATGGTTCATCTTTTCTGCAATTGGATTTTGCTCTGGAGTATGAGGGGATGTGAGCTCCCTCTTAATCCCACGTGTATCACAGAAATGCTGAAAGTCATGAGAGAGATACTCTCCACCATTGTTAGTCTGTAGGCATTTAAGCGTTCTACCTGACTGATTCTCAACCAAGGCCAGCCATTTCTGAAATACCTGGAACACATCACTCTTTCGAGCTATAGCATAAGCCCACACTTTCCTAGTTGCATCATCAATGAATGTCACATAGTATTCAGCCCCGCCTAATGACTGTGTAAGCATGGGACCACTGTTATGGATAAAATTGTCTAAGGAAAAAGGCATTAATATGTGTGTGTGTTTGTATATGTGGCAATAGTATAATAAAATATGGTGGTGTGCATAGGGCCCATGGTTGAGGTGGCAGGGCATGACCATGTGCCACCCTTCCACATAAGAGGACCCATAAGGTGTGTTGTACATAATCCATGATAGTAATATTATAAAATGGAATGGCTCCTCCATGTGCCACCCCTCCATCTAGGCTGCATTTAGTGAGATATGGCTCAAAGTCCATGGGAGAAGTAATATAAATAGGTGGAGATGGATATTATATTGAGTTATTCCCTCCATATGGGATAGGCCCATGTGGGGGAGGTATAGAAGGTCCAAGAGAGCAAGTTAAATAATGGGGAAAGTAGGATGAGGTGGCAAGATTCCTTGTGCCAGCGTTCCACTTGTCCTCCTAGAGGTTTGAACATATTATAAAATTGGGAAGAGACCAAGGGAGTATCATAGACTTGAGATATGGGGCTTGATTTATGTGGAAAATTGAGGCAAAGGGTTGTTGCACACAATTGAGAGTGCATAACTGCCTAGCCCACATGAGAGACTTTTCCACACACACCATGCATGTGGGAGGATACATTGATTGGAAGAGACCCCCTCTTTTGGCTATAAAAGGAGGGGGCTATTCTTTGATGAGATGCTCATTCTTATAAAGCCACCTAGCTAGTACTTTGATATTTCCCTCTCATCCTTTCTTTCAAATAAAGTATGGTCCTCTTCCCTTGATGTCTCCATCTTTACATTCCTCCTCCTATCATGTACATGCTTCTCTTCCCCCTCTCCCTTTCCCCTTGTGTCATAGTCTCCCTCTTCATCACCTCCCCTTCTAATTCCTTTTCCCCTCCCATGATAACGGTTCGCCCTCACAATCTCCTTTCCCCTATGGCCCTCGAGCGTCGCCATGCTTAGCCTCTAGCCTCTGGTCTTGATTTCTTTTTCAGCTAATAGAAATGGTGTGGCTGCTGGGATCGAAATCTCCACGACTAGTGGCGAATCTTCTTCTTGTACCGATCACATCTACAAAACTGTACCATCTGTGCTCCTTCTAAGCTACTGCGCGCGCATTCGATTCGTCGTCTATTGTGTTCACCTGCGCGATAGTTTTCTGGGCTGCTGCGTCTTCTAGTCGCTGATAGTTTTCTCACTCCACGCATCTACTACGTTCGCCCGTGCGATAGTTTTTTGGACTACTGCGTCTTTTGGTCACGGATAGTTTTCTTGCTCCGCGCGTTTACTGTGTTCACCTGTGCGACAGTCTTCTGGGCTGCTGCGTCTTCTGGTCACGGACAGTTTTCTGAGTTTCTGCAAAATTGTAACAATAGATCCCACGCCCCCCCTCTCTCTTCTCCTTCTCCTTCTCTTTCTCTTCTCCTTCTCCTCTCCTCTCTTTTTATTAAAGAGTAGTATTTGAACCCAAGACTCCCCCTTCACAAAAGGGAGACTTATCATTGGGCCAACAAGTTGGAAGTGGTGAAAATGTAATGATTTTTGTTTATATATTGAAATCTCGGGAACTGTAACTCTAACCGTGGGGAGTTTGCTCTTGCTATAAAAAGCAAAAGTACTTCATTTCATGTGCTCTATTCACATCTCCTACTAGATCACCGATTCAGAACTTCTCCAAGCTCACTTCACGGATGCACGCCACACAAAGAGGGTGGATATTTATGTCACTTCTCGACATGTTTAAAGATTTGGTGCCTGGTCCTCTGCACCTTACGGCTACCAATGCACGAGATCTTTTCCTTGATCTTCATGTCGACCTTCAACGGCTGATTGTCCAGTTCATTGTTCAAGGAGATGACGGGTGGAATGATACACCATGGATGATGCATGGTGAAGAACTACTGATATGCTGGGAGAACTTTGATTTTACTTCTACTCATTGTGCGGTGATCGAACTACTTGTTGCTTCAGAGGTAATTAAAATGGTGTCCTTCATCAAAGGGTGGGATGCTCCCCAAGCTTGGGGGGAGATTTGGCGCATCTGCTTGTTAATTCTTGTGGATAAGCTCATCCTGAATGGTTTATTCTCAATCTCACTACAAAGGTTTCTAGGCCTCGGCTATGGTTGGTAATGTTTCGACCAAGGAATCCATTTGTACCTAATCAACTTTTTGTGCCTCATTTCGAGCTTCAAGCTGTAATTCTTTTTGGTTTGAAGATAAACTATCAACAAAGGATTGCAAGTTTATTTGGTACTGAACATTTGGCTCAAGTGTTGAATTCTCCCCACCCTCTCCTCCTACCTATCTTGGACTACCGAGAAACTTGGGATGTCCGAATTTTAGTCTTGGTGTGATGACATCTTGGATCCTTCAATTTGATGGAGCTTACAAACCTTCGACCAAGGCTGCTGGCATGGGTGTGAAGCTCACTTCACCAGGTGGTGAGGAGTATTGTTACAGCAAGTCTGCACCTACAAGTACTTGCAATCAAGCTGAGTACTCGGTGCTCATTTTTGGGCTACAAAAGGCACAAGAACATCATGCAAAGCAACTTGAAGTGCAAGGAGATTCTCAACTAGTGTGTGAACAAGTTAGTGGAAGGTGGAAGGTACGGAGCAAAGGCTTGCTTCCACGACATCAACAAGCATTAGAACTCTGCAACCAATTTGAAGAGGCAAAAATTTAGCATATCCCTCGAGCTTGAAATCTAGTTGATGATTTCTTGGCACGTGAAGCTTGTACTTCAATCACGCATGACGCGAGTGGAAGCACCACCCTAACAAAGCCACAAGTCACGAAGGAGGGTGATCATTTGTAAGGAATGCAAAGGTTATGGTCATCATGAAACTAAGTGTTGG
Organism: Dipteris shenzhenensis; assembly: GCF_047967505.1. Lineage (NCBI taxonomy): Eukaryota > Viridiplantae > Streptophyta > Polypodiopsida > Gleicheniales > Dipteridaceae > Dipteris > Dipteris shenzhenensis. Next base: position 65,735,159 of record NC_141596.1, read on the forward strand.
GCATACTTGATACGAGTTCACCGACTTCGGCAGAAAGGTCCTCAAGGACATTGCTCAAAAGAAGGATGCCAGACTACACACCCCTTGAAGAAATAGCATGGCGACTACAAGAACTGGAAGAAGTTGAAGGTGATGTGCAGGCTCTCCAACTGTTGACATTTGTCATGGCATTCTTGTTTGCCTTGATGAACAACCTTATGCAGTGTCATGTCTCTAACCCTCGCTTGTAAAGATGGATGTGATATCATGAGGGTTGGTCCTTTTAAGATTGTCTATGTGCTATTCTATGTTGAAGATTCTTCCCGTGTAGTATTTCACAATACACCAGTCACACCCTACCCTGCCTATGTGTGCTTTGTGGAGGTATCTTCACCCGATTTTCAGTTCAAGCTTCCTCTTTCTATTATTTATCCATAGATAAGCCTCTCTTTTCCATCTTCCAAGCATGGCTGACATTCCCGTGTTTTGTGGACGGGTGGAAGAAAATCCAAATGAGTATCTTATGGCCTTCAAGTGCCATTGTGTTTCTCTCAACTTTCTTACTGAAGACAGATGGCTGTCGGTTCTTCCCACATTTCTAGAGGGTTTGGCTCAAGTGTGGTATGAGAAGCAGGCCAAAGATGTTCGCCAAAGCTGGCCAAGGTTGACAGCAGCGATGATTGAGTATTTCAGCAAAGAAGAGGAGCCGGAGAATGTGTACCTGCAGGTGGCAAACTTGAAGCAGTCAGAAGGTGGATGAGTGGATCCCTTGTACCTACAACTTAAATGACTTAATAATAATGAAAGGATCCACATGAGCTTCCCAAGAGCAAGAGAGGTGACATCTTGCATGAGTGGAAGGGGCGCATCTTGAAGTTCAAGTTTGGGAAGAAAGGATGGCTCGCAAAAGTGCAACATGTTTACATGGGAAAAGATATGCGGCTCCCTCCATCATTCAATCAATCTAGGATACCATCACATTGTGAGCCTTTCTATCTATGTACCTTTTTCACCTGTAAGTGTAATCAGTCCATTTGGAAATTTTGTGTTTGGTTTCTAAGAGCACTTATTCATGGTGGCAGATGTTTTCCCTTCAGACTTCGAGGAGTGGGAACCAATTGAATCATTCATAGGCAAGTTCACTACGATTCATGAGGATTTAGGTAAGCAAATGCATGCCGGGGAGAAGTTGGGCTCCTTGCGAATGAAGAATGCGTATTGGTATTGCAACATACATCACTCCAATGACATCATCAAGCTATGACCGTCTGCAAACCATTGCACCACCACAACTTCAAGACATGGATTGCAGCAATGTGGACTCGAGGGCATTGCAATCGTACAAGGACAAGATTGCACAGGATGTAGGCATGGCCATGAAGTTTACATTTGGATCCAAATGGGCAAGGTTATCTTAGTTTATGCCTCTGCACATTTTTGTTTCTTTATTTTAGAATATACATATGCATAGAACAAAAATTATGCAGTACTGCAAGCGTGTAGATGAAAATGCTCTTGAAGATTTACTTGGGATGAATTGGGGAACCAAGTCAGGCGACCAAAAGGGTGATGTGTTTCAATGTCACGCATGTAAAGACAATGTGGTTATTAGATACCATTTGTCATGCCAAATGTTGTATTTAGCATTTTAATATAGATGCTAGAAGAAAACAAATGGTCGGTGGCTTCCCCTAGACTCTAATGATGAAGACAATACGGGGGTAAGTTTGTCTATTGACATTGAAGAGGGAGATGTCAAGAATGTGAATGTCACATCGCAATGGACTCTAAGGGATGTGCGAGAACACCTATTGGTCATGGAGGACGGCATGTCAGAGTCCTTCTACTTTACCTTAAATGGTGGTAAGATCAGCCGCCGTGTGGAGAAGTGCATGCATAGTGCCAATTTCATTCCTCCTGCAACTTTGAAGATTACTAACAATGTGTTTGACTAGTGCAGCATTTAATTTTTTGTCTGTCAAATCCTAGTTATCGCTTCAAAAGATGATGGACAATTAAATTAAAATGTTATTTCTTTTAATATTTTCTCCTTTTAGTTCATGGTAAATGTTTTTCAAAAAATTTGGGGATTTTATGATTAATTTTAATTTTTAGGGTTTTGATATATATCAAGGAGTAAGAGCCCTTTTTACATCACATTCTCACTTTCACATTTAGAGAGCCATAGAAACTCCCATCCTCAGAAGTTACTCCCTCCATCAACTGCTATTTGCCATGGATTCAGCTAGAATTGTGTTCCATGACTTCATCTCACGAACTGCATTTGCAGATCATGAGGAAGAGCTATTTTTAGCATTTGATAGGACTTTAGATGTCCTAGGCACATATATGCGAGCCAAGGATGACTTCTCAGATCTCATCCTTTACATGCAAGATAATTTCTCAAATTTTGCCTATACACTTGACCACTCTTCAAAGAGATGTGTTCCCATAGATTACATAAAGTATATGTTCATAGAGGAACCCAAGTTTGTAAAGCGCTTGGCCCACTTTTGTGACAACCTTATAGACGAAGGGTTTAGGACAGTCGAAGTTCAAGACCTCCTAGACATGGGGATCACAAGAAATACAAGCACCACTTGACCACTCTTCAAAGAGATGGGTTCTCATAGATTACATAAAGTATATGTTCGTAGAGTTTGTAAAGCGCTTGGCCCGCTTTTGTGACAACCTTATAGACAAAGGATTTAGGACAGTCGAAGTTCAAGACATCCTAAACACGGGGATCACAGGAAATACAGGCACCAAATTCCTTTCATGGGAGATGACATTCATCTTCCTTCTCCAAGAAGGAAATTTAGAGGAAGAAGCCTCATCGTCTAGCACCCCCTCTAGTAGAACTGTTGATCTGGTCGTCCCTAGACTAGACTTGGACATCTACATGGAAGAGAGTCTTGACGATCCAATAGAGGAGATGGAAGCAGCTCAAGCATTGAGCCTACTTCAAGAGCCCCCAATAGAGCAAGAATCTGCATCGGAGACCACTGACCCAAACTTAGAATTATGGTCCTTGTTCCCCCTCATCATCGATGGAGAAGAGTATGTATTCCTCCATGACATAGAGATTCTTTCTGGACTACGAGAGGATGAGGCGCTCAAAGTCCTATCGGGGTTCGATGTTGACAAGTGTCAAAGATCTTGGGGTTTTAGGTACCGAAGACTAGACAATGGAAGACTTTCTCTTGACGACACTAGTTTCAATGAGGGATGTAGACATGTTCGTATACGATGCACAACCCTCTCATGCAAAAGCTTCCACCTCCAACACAGGTCAAGAGAAAGCATCCACCTCCCAAATGGAACATCACACAGCACCTAGTTCCATTAACATTGCATATGAGGAAGGGATAGAAGCTGACGACGTTGTAGTGGTAAGTTTTAACAATATTTTTTATTTTGATGTTCTTTCAGTATAATTTGTTTTGTCTGTCTTCTAATGCTTGTTGAATTGTTGCAGGATGCATTTGAGCTTGATGAATTTTCATCTTGATGGGGTAATGTTCGCAGCGCATTTGGGCAAGATCATTCTTTGGCCCATTACCTTGGCAAAGTCGCAGAGCATATCGTGGTCTTTCACAACAAATTTTCTCCTTGACGTCCTTTGGAGCTGTTGAAGTGCAAGGCATTGTCGCACGCTATCGGATACTCCAACATTATTCGGAATGCCGACAAAGTCATTTTAATACATCACCTGGCTGCTATCAATGCCTTTGGATCGAACATTCATGGCATGGCATTTAGATACAAGATAGTGCCTTCAAGGGCAGGGGGTGGTCTAAGTCCTAAGAGTGGGTTATAAGAGAATCTAGGGCTTCAAACTAGGGTCACTCCGTAGCCGCTTCGCTAGAGCCATGTAAGTTGGCGTCCTCGAACAAAGCAGTGGTCACTTGCTTCGCAGCCTCTTGGAGCGCCCCCAAAGCTCCTGTGCTGAATCACACGTCATCCTTGTATCCCTGTGCTATCTCCCGTACCACACGTTGGAAGGGAGCACACGGGATCAGGTTTTCAGTGGTCTTCTACAATTGCTTGATCTCCCTTAGGGCCCGTGCTTCTGGCTTTGCTCTGTACGGCTTCTTGACTCTTGGTGGAGGCTTTACAAGTACCCGAACACGATCCCACGGCCTCTTGTCTGCCTTGAATTTCTTCCACTGCTCTTGTCTGCGTTGAATCCTCCTCTCACGGACGTCTTGAGATTTGTCCTAGGGATTCATTATACCCCCTGACCCCTCCAAACCCCCCACCCTCGTCGCCCTCTCCCCCCATTGCCCTTCCCCTACTTGCCCCGCCCACACCCATCGCCCTCCCCCATACCCCCCATCCCCCCCTCCCCCCACCCTTGCTACCACTCCACCCCTCCCCTTGCCCCACCCCATGCCCCTCCCTTCTCACCCCCCTCCTTCACCATGTCCCCACTTTCCCCAACGTCGTGTGAGTACAAAAATTGTCGTCAAAATAAGCAAGATAATAAAGAGTGAGTACACAAATTGTGGTCAAAATAAGCAATATATTTATTTCATATTTGTATACAATTACACCATAGCTTCTATTGGTGGTTAGACCCATCTACTCCCTTCTCTCACTCTAGCTTGCAACCAACGTGTGACTCCTTGACTCCCTATGGATGCTTTCCAAGCACTATGCCTTCTATTCTTTGATACAATTTGAACTGCTTTTGCAAGTTCTAATGCCTTTGCCTTTTCAGACTTCAAATTCCTTCCTCGTAAACATCTAAAAAACCAGTCGAACATCTCATGCAATGCATTGCTTGTGAGTGATACCACCACCATGCCTTGAGTTCTTGAAGTAGGCTACCTTGGCTCTATAGTGTGACTTCTCCATGCCTTGTGTATTCCAAATGGACAAAGGATCCCAATTTTGTACAAACCATGGTCCGTGTGCATAGAGAATATGTTACAAACATGATGAGAATCATTTCAGCAACAAAAATTGTTTATAAAGCAAGTGCTAAATATTACGATGGTGCCAAGATTACCATGTAATGTGTAACCATGCAAGTGGGTTTACAAAGTCAAAGTGGATTCAAATGCTTTACCTCGGTATAAGGCCAGATTGGTTGCCAAGGGATTTAAGCAGGAGAAGGGCATTGACTTTGATGCATAAACTCTTTCACAGCGATCCTGAACCTTTCATAATACATCTCATCGATTTGAACCTGGCGAAGCAATTTTATCAATGCATCTACCTTTGTCCATACTTTAGCTCTCAAAGTTGCTACTTGAGGATGAGAAGCCTTATTGGTCGTGCATTCACACAATGCTTTCTAGTATTCCCAACCCAAACCCATGGACATTTTTGCAGGACGACTCTGTGTTGCCCCAGACATTTTCTTATCCTCCTTAAGTTTGACCATGTCCTCCAGGAAATCCCATCTCTGACAACAACTTCTTAGCTTCTGCAATGCACCGTGCGGATACTTCTTGCGGAATTAAATTCCAAGCATAAATAAGATGCAAATACAACTTCTTATCAAAGTACATGCAGTTCTACGTGTAAAGTACATATGTGTACTCTCTCAAGGGGGATGGGCAAGACGGGATCCCACTTTGGATCCTTCTTATCGCGATTGGGAGCTTGCATTTGGCTGCAAGATAGAATGCCATTCTCCCATTGTAAGCCAGCCTTTTGCTTACGTTGTAAACACATGCAATAAAGGCATGTGTTTATTGCATTTTCCCCTATATCACAACCATGCAAGCACTTGAGGGTTTTGAAATCACCAGCAAGCCATTCAACTTGAAAGGTTCCATGGCCATCGACTGTCAATATTTGCCCTTCCTCTTTTCTTCAGATTGTCGATGGGATTCCTGTTCTATCTAGAACCCACTTCAATGTCTCATGACACTCTTTCGGAGTCTCAAATGTTGCAAGTCACAATATATCTTTCTCTGATTGCACTGAGAAATCTTGCTCTACTTCTTTGTCCCCTTGAACAAAGGCTAAGGCTTTATTCATAATGTAGATGCTGACTCTCTCTAACTTGTGTTCTTTTACCAATTGAGCTTCATCCATTTTGATGACAAATATGAGCTTTCCATTGTAATCTGTACAACAAAAGAGAAAAATCGTTAGGATAAACATGATATAGGAGATGAACTAAGTAAAGTGCAATGCTATAATGGATTTCCTCTTACCATCTTCTCTCATGCCATAGAATTTGACCATTGCTTGTTGTAGTTTCTCAACATCTAAGTAGACATTGTTGAAAGCATTCATCTCAAAGGTTTGCAAGCCGGATTTCTTTTTACTTTTCCAAGTCATTGTGTTCCTTATGCAATGGTACCCTCCAAGCATTTCTCTTTGTTTCTCGCCGTGCACGTCTCACAGACCAAGGTGTGGGTAGGGGCATTATAGATATCTTATACTTTCCCAAAATAGCAGACTTGAAAATTTTGAAAATAAATGTGTAAGCTTCACGACTTACACCAGCAGTATCACAAGCTACAAGCATCTCCTTTGCATCCACAATATCCTTGAAGTCCTTCATCACCTCTTCAGCAACTTGCACACATAGGCACTTTTGTCTTGGGTCCCTTAGTATCCCAATGACATCGCTTGACTTTAATAAACTAGTTAGAGCATATGAACAGTCAATATCATCCCCATCCGTTCTTCCCATCACATCTTCCATGAAGTTCCTAAAGAAGAACACAATAAAAACTTAGTCACAAAGAGTGTAGCACAAAAGAGTGTAATCTCATTGGAACATTTGATAACCAACCTTATAGCCCGAACTCTCCTCTTTCTAGCACCACCAGTGGGTGTCAATGTATCCATGTTATGTAAGTACCTTCTTTTCCTCTCCTTCAATCTCAAAGGTGTTTCTTTCATTTTTTGCACTCATTTTTCTGCCTTCTCTCGTTTCTTCTCTACGGCTCATCGCACTTGATTATATATAGATCTTTCCAAGCCTTTTTTGGACTCAGCTAGCTTACAGAGTGAGTCTTCTAATTTATGTCGCTCCAAGTCCAATACTTTGGCTTTATCATGAAGATCCTCGTTCTTCCTTTGAAGATCCTGCATAGAGTTATGCATTGCAACAATGGTGCTATTTCCTAAATGTGCTAGCATCTCTGCTTGGGCTCTGTGCATCTCGCTTGATTGCATAGCCATTGACTGAGCATTGTTTAACCGATTGCAATAACCAAGCAGCCCCGCATGTCCATTTCCAACAAACCGAACTAGCTCATGCATTGTATGGAAAAGAGGGCTCTTTTGGTTGGTAGGATCTAAAGGATACAAGGATCCTTCTACCCAAAGGTTGAGATGCTTCTTTCCTTGCGAATGAAGACTGTTTTGGAAGCTTCCCTCAATCCTAGACTACATGTGCTTGCATATTCATCCTCCAACTCTAAGTGAACCTGGTACTTGTTGGAGATGATCTCGAATGGTGCCATGACTAAAGGAGTGTAGAGAAGGAGAAGGTGTGGAGATGCAAGCTTAAAAGTAGCACGCAAGAAGAGGGAGGGTGAGGAGGAGGAGGGAGGGGGGAGGGAGGACTAGTAGTTGAAGAGGAGGAAAGGGGGGCAGACCAGCAGGTGTGGAGGGTGAGGAGGAGTAGGCATGGAGGAAGAGGGAGGGAGGAGGAAGGAGCAGGAGGGAGGGGGGAGGAGGAGTAGCGGTGGAGGAGGGAGGGGGAGGGGAGGAGGAGCAGGCGTGGAGGAGGGAGGGAGGGGGAGGGCAAGAGGAGCAGGTGTGGAGGAGGGAGGGAGGGAGGAGGAGGAGGAGGAGGAAGGGGGAGGAGGGAGTGAGGAGGGGGAAGGGGAGGGGAGGAGAGGGGAGGGGGAGGAGGGAGGGAGGGAGGGGGAGGAGGAGGGAGGGGGGAGGGGGAGGGAGGGAGGGAGGAGAGAGAAGAAGGGAGGGAATTCAAAATTCAAAATTTGAATTTTGAATTTTTTGGTTCCCACCTAGGAGTAAGAGTTATGTAAGAGGTGTAAGAGGTGGGGTCACTTTTGGGCTTAACCCACCTAGGTGGGGGGGGTTGGGACTTTTTGGGACCTACCTTGGCCCTTTCATTAGGACTAATCCATTTCTTAATCCATTCCTTATGAGGCCCTTTTGAGACCCCAATTCTCCCCTAATGAAAAAGAAACACACAAAATTTGGACACTCATACTTCAAATACAAAGAGAGTTCCAAGTAGGGAGGAAAAACCAGATGAACACTATCACAAGAACACAATTCCCACTCCAGCCTACCTCTGAACTGTACACTGGTCACACAAGGACTATCATTGGAATCCTTGGCATTTCGACCCATCTAACATAAGAACACACGGCTTGGTATACATGGCTCTGTCAAGAATACGCAACTCGCACAACCTTTACTTGATCAAAAAAATATAAGCAAAACATATCAAAATTCAGAGCAAGGTTTTGCAGGAAATACAAAGACTACAACAAACAAGTGCCTAGCAATTCGATCCAATCAGCTCACATACAAACGACAAACAAGAGCTTCACATCCAATCAATCAACACGTACTCAATCGCATGCAAGACCATCACATCAACGAATATCATATGTTTTCAAGAAACTAAAATGAAGAACAAGACATTCTGCAAATTCCTCACTATAAAAGCATTGCAAAGGAAGATGGCCTTGGTATTGCAACCTACTATGATGAAACAATACAAATTAAAGAAATACAATACAAATTAAAGAAATACTTAAGAACATGGCACACAATCTTTACTCACAATGGTTCAAACAAAAAACAAAAAGGAAATCTCGATCAACAACATATATAACCGCCAAAAACAAAAACAAAAAATCTAGTAACGAACTTAAACAAAACCTAGTAATGAACTTAAAACAATTTGTGCAAAGATCAAAGAAGGCACATGAACATACATAATTAGTGACCTTAACATTAACTACAATGTGAACGATGTGAACGAAAAAACTATCACAACTTCATCTTTAGACCATATTTGGACAAACAACAACTTGCACAACCAAAGCTCTAGGACAAAGATCGTTTATTGGTCAGACCATGACATTGTGTATACACTATAGATTGAAAGCCACCAGGGCAAGTCTATTGAATGATATTTATCTTGTTTACAAAAGAAATTTAATGTTTTTTACTTAAAGAAAAATTAAAAATTTTTGATATAATTAATCATTAATGTGCTTTGTACTAAAGAAAAAATCAACATTTCAAAATCAAATTCACAATTTCAATCTAATGTGCCTTTTACTAAAGCAAATTTCAAAATTTCAAACAAATGATATAGGTAGTCTTAAAAGTCCTTTTTACTACAGAAAATTTCAATTTATAGTTTTACAAACTAAACGTATGATACCCGGAGCCTCATGTCCTTTTTACCTTTTTATCCAATTGAACCTTTTTATCCAATTGAATTCCGAAGAATATAACCAAATCGTTGTGAGTACATTCCACGATACCTACATTTTGATTAATAAAAAAACTTATAGATAGAAGCCAAGAATAATTGTGAGTTTATCCCATGGTAATTTATTGTGGACAAAACTTTTGGTACTTCGATTTAAGTTTTTCACAAAAGTAGTAGACACTTCATCTTCCATGAAGCTCGTAACAGCGGGTATTGACAAGTATGCCCAGATTCTTCAGTGGCAAAACACACACAACTACTATCCATTTTACTATCTTCCTTTACGCCCGACTGTCAATTTTACTTAAATCTTTCTTGAAGCTCGTGACAGCCGATACTGCTGGTCGTTTAAAATAGGACCAATTTTTTCTTCTGTGGCAAACAGACACTAGCAACGTTAGTTACAAAACTGCGGAACTTCGGTCATTGTAACATCCGTCAAAACATAAAGATCCTAGGTAAAAGTGCGCAAGCAATCGCAAAACCAACCCTGCTAACGTGCGAAGAAATTATTGACTGTAAAACCAACTGTACAAACAACGACGTTCACGTGGATGCAAATGAAAACCCGTACACAGACACAAGTATTGCTTAACTACGAAGAGAATATTCTAAAAAGTACGCTTCTGGATCTAGGTTGCAAAACGCACCCTTCTCCCGCCTTCTCCATCACTCTCGCTGCTGCTGCTGGTGTCATTACCTTCTTTCTTGCCTGTCAATTTGTTTTTTGCGCCCTTCACTTTATGCTTCACCTTGTCTAGCGCACCTTCTCTCACACCCGGCTGCTGCGTTGGGCCGACGGGAGTGGGATCCTGGACGTAAGGATCAGTTTTGAGTGAGTCTGCTTCATAACCGCTGGCCGGGTAATCAGGCCGCACTTGCTGCGTCTGGCCATACCGCTGAGCTTCTGGCTGGATGGTAGCCGGGGTAGCGTGTGCGGGATCCGCCTTCTTATGGCCGCCCATGTGGAGCTTCTCCTCGATTTTTCCCATGATGTTCGACATTGCAGGTGGAGAGTGAGCAAGCGGGGACTGCGAGAAAAGCTATGAGAACTAGTGGAGAAAGCAGATCTGCGAGAACAAAGCAAGATGACTGAGAACCGAAGGGTCTGAGATTTATATACACGATCGCAGCAGACACATGCCAACGTCAGAGCACTTTCCGTGGACACATGCCAACCTTAGACACACAGAGATTATGCTGTCGACACATGCACTCGTAACGTGGCACGAATTGAACATGTTGACACTTGGAAGGTGTATGTAGTCTCTCACCAATGCATAAGTCGTACATGTTTCGTACACTCTATCCCTTGACCGAATGTCGCAGCTAAAGCTGCAGCTGCTTCCTTGGCTACCCTCCCCCTTGCCTGGGGAGTTTTTGCCCAAGGCTTCAGCGAAGTCGATGGGCATTGCAAAAGATCTTTTTTTTTTGGGATTCGAGCCTCATGGAGCCACACCAAGGCTTCGGATTTGAAATCCTCTCTCTCTTTCTCCCTCTCTCCCTCCCTCTCTCTCTCTCTCTCTCTCAACTTTCTGCCCCCTTTTCCATGCTACACATTCAATTCGTCTTCTTTTTCGATCTCGGGCAAGCCTTATGAAGGAAATTCAACTTGTTTAAAAAGAGAGAAAAACCAAGGAATCCATACAAGTAAGCATGCAAGCAACCCATTAACAAACCCACCAGAGCAACCAATTAAAGTAAAAATGCAAAAAATCATTAACACGTACATGCTAACATTAAACCAATTCTAACAAATATGCTAGGAAATAACAGAGCCTAGAAATGTCTATAGTGAGAGAAATTGTTAATTGAACAAATTTGAACTTGACTCTGGACAACACTTAAATAAAATATTTTTAAATTCTATTCAAAGAAATGTGAACTTCATTGCAAATTTCAAGGCTTAACAAATAAGAGAATGTGGAATACCAAGATGTTTCATGGATTTTAGATGATGAATTCCATGGTAAGAAGCAAAGTCTATCTCACTACTATGTCTCCTAACTACAAGAGACATACTGGTTAGATAGACTGTGCTTCTTGCCAATGAATTCATCACCCATAATTCAAGAACCACCATGTATTCCACACAACATTCCTTCCGCAAATCTATCTCATTTTCTAAGACTCAAAGTTGGCAATGATAACCTCTTCAAAGTATTGATACCTCACATAATCTCCTTTACGTTCACGAGTAACCTGACCCGTCTATGACGGGGCTGGAGACCCGCTCCGCTAGGTCTCAAAGTTGCGATCATAGATGCCTTTAATAAAATTTAAGGTTTCATTTCTAAATCTCAAACTTTGAGGAATTTTAAGAAAATTTGTGATAATAGAGGAAAAACATATACATACATACCATCACGTGTACACATATATACACAAATACTCAACAATTTTTACTTGTCTTTCATTAAAGCAAACTTTTACACACAACACTAAATATTAAAATATAAATAAATATCTTATATTCTCTCTCTCTCTCTCTATGTGCTAGCTGCATATATATACATACACAAACACATATATACTTATATACATGTATATATATGTATGTATATATATATATATATATATATATACATATATGTATGTATATATATATGTATACATATATATTGTACTCTCTCTCTCTCTCTCTCTCTCTCTCTCTCTCTCTCTCTCTCCCTCTGCCAGATGCATTTACTCCACATATATGTATACACAAACACATATATATTGAATAATATTATAATATATATGTATATTATATTGTATTCTCTCTCTCTCCCTTCCTCTCTCTCTCTCTCTATATATATTATATGTATATATCTATTTATCTATTTATCTCTTATAGCTTATTTCTCCCTCTTAGCTCTCTCTCTCTCTCTCTCTCTCTCTCTCTCTCTCTCTCTCTCTCTCTCTCTCTCTCTTTCTCTCCCCCCCTCTTCTCTCTCTCTTCTCTCCCTCTTCTCTCCCCACCATGTGTCGCCACTCCTTGCCTGTGCACATGTCTGTGCACCACCTGTTGTGGGTACTCCGCAGTTCGCGCTGCACTGCACTCTTCGTTGCATGCCTCGTGTGACATGTCATGCCCTCATTGGTTTTCGCCATGTGTCATTGCAATATGACATAAGTGGCCCCTATAGTCTGCTTGCATGGTGCGCACTACGCGGTGTGCAGTCCTCCCTCACATCGTTAGATAACCACAACATCATCTGCATTTACTATGTGCGTAGAGTCACCGTCGCCATGTGGACCCTGCTACTATCATCGTGCTGCATCTGCTCCTACTGCCAACTCATCAAACTGAACTTACCACAGCTGGTCCTCATTGCGAGGCATGTGAAACTGAACTTACCACAACTGGCCCTCATTGCGAGGCCCATCAGCGATAATGAACAGTTCAACAGGCATGTGAAATTGAACTTACCACAATCGGTCCTCATTGCGCGGCCCATCAGTGATAATGACCTAATCATTTGATCTACCCTTGCAAATCAACTTTGATGATGACAAAAGCATGTGGCAGTCTTGTGACACATCGTCGGTGATTTTCTATGCACATCATTCGTTCACTTGGCAGACCCTGTCAATGCGCCACATCATTAGTCACACCGATGGACCTTGTCATTGGTCTCCGAGACTCGCGCCTGCTAAGCATGTGCAACACTATCATTCATTTGGCAGTACAACATGCACCAAGTGTCTCGTTGTGCCTCTGATGCACTACAATCCACGCCACCTTGTCAATGGAAGGTGCCACATCGTCAACTGCGAGTGCATGTCAACAAACCTCGAGGCGAGTGTGCACCGTCAGACCTACGATGTCAACGGGACCTATTCTATCAACCGCATCACATTCACTCCACCGTGATCTGTGGGTCCAGATTCCAAACTTTGTGATACGCCCCAAAGGATGCCATTGTCCAATCCGACCCTCCGCCAACCTTCTACCCTCTACCCTCTTCCCTCTGCCTCGCGGCTGCACTATCTAGATCGTGCCACATGCCACCTTCATGAGTCTGGCTCCTCCTCCACCTCCCTCCCTCTCTCCCAAACCTCCCTCCTCCCCCGAACCTCCAAATCCTTGCCATCTCATGAGGCATGGGATTAGTCTCCATATCGAATAGAATAGATTGGCTTGTAGTGTTGGTTGACCCTTACCCAATACACTAGATATCGAAGTAGTAGTCGACCACTTTCGCAAATACAAAGAACTCTCTCTCTCTCTCTCTCTCTCTCTCTCTCTCTCTCTCTCTCTCTCTCTCTCTCGCTCTCTCTCTCTCTCTCTCTCTCTCTCTCTCTCTCTCTCCCCTTAATTGTGGTCCACCTTACCCTAGCACCCAAGTGCAGGAGCTATGGACTACAATCTTGCCGAATGAAGCATGCTCATGGCTCTCGCAAGTCTTGTAGAAGCAAAAATTGACACGAAAGCCAATCAAAAGTACCATTGGTATGTGGCTTAATACCATCATTTTTTTATTCTTTCAGTGATATTTATCATCAGTGTACCAAAGATATTGTCAAAAAAGCCATCGTCACTTGTCCTTTTGCCGATGGTTTATGGTCTATTCTACCGGTATTACATGTGATACCATCTGTATATTTATCTAGTGTACTGGTGAACTTTTTAGGTTACCAATGTGATCATGTTACTTCACCCATTTTTTAAATGAACATGATGTTTGTGAATAAGACATTAATGCAAACATGAAACCGTTAAAAAAATCCTAGTCATCACCATGTCCTTTAAGATTTGAAATCAAGCCAAGGCCAATTTGCAATCAATGGCATGTGTGTGTTTATCTCGTGTTTATATGCATCTATGTTGGGGTGTGGGGGATGTGTGCCTTTGCTCTTCATATCAATTTGAATCTCGGGGGGATCACTCAGTCATATATGTGACTATCACATGAGTTTGATAGAAGGATATATTTAATTCCATTTGTTCTCACAATTTCTCTTATAGAAGGGTTCCATAAAATGCATTTTTGGGGAAAAAAATGCAAACTGAATAGAAAATTGTGAATTTAATCAATGGAAATTTCATATAGGTAAGGGGTTTTACAAATAGGCTTTGAATGCACATGATATAGAGGCTTTACACATAGTGCCCCCCAAGATCTGAATACATTAAATATGCCATTCCAGTCATTAAAAATCCAGCTTGGTTTGATTTAAGCATGTCGATTCAACCAATCTGTGTGCCTACCAATGTGTGTGTGTGTGTGTCATGTGTGAAGATGCATGTTCTCAGTTTTGCTTTAGTCCCATTGTTGTCATCACCATATATTCTCAATTTTGAATATGTGTGTGTGTGTGTGTGCATGTGCACATGTGCACATGCAATGTGTGCATGCCAATGTTCTCATCACGATACCCTTTAAGATTTGAAATTGACCCAAGGTTGATTTTCACTTAGTGGCATGTATGTGTTTGTTTGTGTCTATGTCAAGGTACAAGGGTTGTGTGCCTTCCTCATTGCTCTTCACAATGACCTTCGATCAAATTGAATACATTAAAAAATCGATTCCATCATTGCAAATCGGCCTTTGTTCAAATTCTTTTAACCATTTATTTTAAACTTGATGCAAAATATACAAGCATTTGTGTGACTCCAATGCCAGTTTCATGTGTACTTTGGATGGGAGTCCATGCAGGTGATTCCAACATGTGGATTTGACCAATGTGTAACCTAAAACCTAAATTAAAAGGGTTAAACTTAGGGGGAATGGGGGACGAAGGCCTAAACCTTTAACCTAAATTAAAAGAGGGGCCATGTGGGGGGGGAGCCTTCGATGGTTAAGGGCCATCTATGTCAAAGAACACATCTAGCACACGTCACCATACTTTCCAAACTATTGGAGACCACATAGACCCAACAACAAGGGAAATGCATTCATGATGAGTAAAAAGCATACGAACAGTGCATATGAAGAAGAAGCATCTTTTCCACAAAATTTAAAAAATACAAGAATACACGTGAAAATTTCCCACAATGACGATCAATCATTCACTAAAGAACTCTCTCATATGGAGGTCTAGTGCTAACAAGTTAGATATAATCATGTATGCTATTTCACCATCTATACTATAGGATCGCTATATATTTATTCTACGTTCTAAAAAGCACAACTATAACTTTCATAATAATTTCATGACATAAGATCTTGTAGACCTAAATCCTAATTAGTTGGACCTATCAACCACATCATGTCGACTACCATTGGCTACAAACCTAATCACTTTGGACCTTCTCTGTCAATCTTCCTTGACTATCAGGGTTTGTATATATTCTACATTTTCAACTAAATCTAGTGTATGGTTAGTCTTTTGTGGTGTGCTCTCTAGTTGTGCCCTCTCTCCTCATCTCCACTCTTCTCCTCTCCCCTCTTCATATTTTATCATGGTATCAGAGCTCCTTTGCCTTCCGCTGAGGCATTGCGAGAGATCTAGAGATTGAGAGTTGTTGAGTGCTCTCTTCAGTGAGAGAAAATTCCGTTCATCGAGAGTTCTTTGAGAGAATTTCCATCAAATTCTACTCATTTCATCAATGTGAGTTATAGGACTCTACTCTGCTTTGATAGTGTGATAGAGAGACAGAGATTATTGAATTCCTTGAGAGAGGTTTCCATTGATAATAAAGTGAGAATTTAGTGACCACAGAGTTTTGTGAGCATTCATCTCCTTCAAGATTTCATATGAGAGATCTTTGATTACTGAGAGAGAGGATAGAGATTCACTTCTATAGTGTTACAAGCTCAGCTACATAAGCAAGGCGCCAACTATTTACACAGCCTCCTACAATGGTTGTGGCCATGAAGTGAAGGCTCAGCTCATCGACGTCTACTTGCAACTAACGGGGCAAAGACAGCAAGCCCTCCAGATAGTGACCCAAGAAGCTCAAATCCTTCATTGAAGCTACCCTATGCTTCCACGGCACTCAGCCACCAAACAGCCATGCCAACCATCTACTTCAGCCTCCATCTACAAGCTTCAACCAGCAACGGCTGCTCCTAGTTCATACGACAAACCTTTGAGCTTCATCAACCACAAGTTTGCTGCCTCTCCATACATTGGCTTCCACAGGCCTCCAACGGCTTGACACAACGAGGACACAATGGTCTCTTCTCTGGGTGGCGACTTCATGCATGACCTTGCCTCGCACCACTGATGTCCAGCCCTCAAGCAATCTATTGTCTTCGACTCGTAGCACACCCACACCGCTGGCGACGATCGACGAGCTCCAACGCTTGCTCACTCTGCCTCCATACATTGATTGCCTCAAGGACGCCTGCATTGCCTGACCTCACAAAAGAGGTGACGCCCACTCGTGGCTCTCCATCTCCTGCATGCTCACCAACTAGGCCATGCAGCATCCACCAATGGCCTACTCCATGAACGACAGCCATAGCTACGAACTCCCAGTCGACTGCAAGACCTAATCCAACGAACATTCTAGCCTATGCTCTCGCCCCCCTCTTAGCTCATGGTCAATGGGTGCACCTCAGCTGCCAATGCCTCCATCAACCAAGAAACAAATCTCTTCGACCTACCTACTCCACTATCAAGCTGCAACAGCCACCCCTACTGCACAACAGACTGCCTGTAGACCTCACAAAATCGACCAGTGCGACTGACAGGTCTGTCTCCCGAATGATTCTAATAGAATCTTTACAGATTTTGATGACCCAGTGTGTGACACGTGGTAGATAAGCCACCGGCTAGGTGAGGCAATCAAGTTTCCATCTGGTAACCCTATCCTAGTTGCCACGTCATCGCCAGTCCAGTAGCCACATCACCCAAGTGACATGTCACCACACTGATGTCATTTATCAATGTCACTAGCCATGTCATCACCTGACATTTTAGCAACCACGTCATTTCCTGACACATCAGCATCTACCATGTCACCTGCCACATCAGCAAGGATAGTCAGTAGGCCACCTCAGCATTGGCAGTCAAAGTCAAAATGTCGCATCATCAGACATGTCACTGCCATGGGCACAAACCCCCTGCTAAGCACCGTTATCTCTTCACAGGCACACTTGGCACCTTCCCATGTGCACACAGATGACACCTCATTACGGCTCCACAGGAACACCCCTGCATGTGACCCTGAGTGCCACATCATCATTTTGCACCCTTTTGCCCATCCACCTAGATCAAGCCATATCCCTTGATCCAGGAAGAATTTGCAGGCGCTCCAAAAAGAAAATACATTCAATTTTTTATGCTTTGTGCGCTCGTCACATCACACACACATTTAGGTGCAAGTATCACACCCTATCACATACTTTTGAGCCTCAGAGACAAATCCACTTCTTGTATGTACATTAGCCTCTACATCAATGCATGTGACCTAGCACCTAAAACAAATAAAGAAAATGAATTATTTGCTACTTTTTACATCACTTGGCGGTTGGTCTAGATCTATTTCAGAGTAGATTAGATCATCCATAGTTCTCACTTTTTACATCACTTGATGGTTGGTCTAGATCTAGTTCAGAGTAGATTAGATCATCCATAGTGGAGAGAACTCCAAAGCAGCCAATCAAAGCCATGCCAAAAATTCCAAAATAGTTCCTACTCGAGTCAGTCCCTCAGCTCACATGCAGTTTCACATCATCGCATTTTCTAAAACCTAATGCTCCACAATTCAGTGAGCAGACTTCAGAGTGTTCAAAGGCATTGACTAATTGATCAGAGGGAAGATTGCACATTTGATGATTTTACAAACTCATGCCATCATTGTAAAGCCTATTTGGCTATTTTTTGACATTGTGCACATCATTGCAAGCCTTGTCAAGCCTCTTGGCTATTCTCGGCATCATTTGCCACAAGCCTTGTAATAGATTGGATTATATATTCTAGTTTTATCTTCATGAATAATTTAGAATTCAGTTGATATAGCTAGTGTATTGCACTTGATTCACACAGTAATTTCACAGACACTTTGAGTACACTTTCTTGCAACCATGTCTACGACTAGCAACCTCAATTTGGAGGCATCTGCTAAGCTAGATAACTCCACTTACAGCACATGGAAATACCGAATGGAGACCATTCTTGTACTTCAAGATAAATGGGAGTATGTTGATGGGTCTACACCAATCATGACCACCTAAGCCTTGGAGCAGTAGTAGCAACAATAACAGTAAGAGCAACAACCAAGGTAACATGAATCGATTAGCGACCAACTCTATAATGAAATTTTCTTTACCTTTGACAATCCTGCTGGCCCTAGTACTCAAATTCCACCTTTCAACATCTCAAAGCAAATGGATTCATTGATTGTTGTCTTCTTTCAAGGGCAAGGCCCCCATTAATTAACCGATAGGTCCCTCCATCACAAGTTGGTAGATGTCCCGAAAGCACTCAAACATTGTGCTTCCCCCACCTATATCTCTATAAAAGAATACAAGTAGCTTAAGGAGTAGTTGCCAGACAAAGTGGAATGAAGGGAGGACCGGTTCATGGAATTTTCTATACATGGCACACAGATGGCCCATAATATCTTCAAGCAGCGCCACAAGATCCTCACAAAAATCACCACCAAGTCCTCTAGAGCTCAACAAAGATCAACAAGCTCACTCAAAAGCTCAAGCTCAAGGAGGCCAAAGTAGCCAGTCTCCAAGCAGTCAAAGAGGCTCTAAAAGAAACGGCAAGAAAGGACCGAGCAGTAGCCACATCCTTACAGGAACAAAACACAACTTTAGAAAAGGAGCTACCCACATAAATGGCACGGTTGACATGCTCAAGATCAAAAGTGCCAAGGCCGAGCAAGCTTTGGAGATAGTTGCTAAAAAGGCCCATGATGCCTAGCAAAGGCAAATAGAGGCCCTCCATGCCAATCTCCATGCAAAACGGGAAATAATAGCTAGCTATATCATCAACTAGAAGCAAGGAAGAATCAATAGTGTCAAAAGAGGTAGAAATGGAGAGTAGTGGGAGGAAGAATTTGAGCAAGTCCTGGAGGCCTCTATCGATAGCATGCATAATCTTGAACCCCGCATGGTGGAAGACACCTTCCACTTCCACTTCCACTACAATATTCTGAAATTTGCATCCACCCAATACCACTTAGACCTCACTAACCCTCCCCCACCCAGCTATATATTTGATGTTATGTGTTGCCATTCTCTCCATGCCCACCCCATCTTGTCCATGGCATTTTTTAGCAAAGACTTGAAAATTTTAGAGGACCTAGACATCCGTCACCTTCTACTTCACCCCATAATCCTCATTTTTTGAAGTTGGTGTCAATGTTTCATGGATTCCTCTCTTTTTCCTACCGATATCAAGATCCTAGAGCCTAGTGACCTTCTAGCATGGGCTTGTAGTCCACATTCCATGGCTAAAGTCCTTGGGTGGCTACAAGAGCATAGTCATTAAGAAGCAGAAAGAGCCCATACTTATCTTTTGACCAACAATGTTGCCCAATATCACCCTTCTTTCCACTTTGCAAAGTGGTTCTTGAGTTGGGAAAGCAATTGTCCTATAGGAATGAGATAAGACAAAAAGACCATGAATCTTTGACAATTGGTCATGAAAAGGTTCCCCACCACTATGTCATTAATATGGAGGAAGGACATAAACCAGACGCCCTAAGGAATATCCCAAGATTTAGCTTGGACCACGAGAGGTACTACCATAGATAATGATGCACTAGAGAACTGCCTTGAGAAATATATACATACCAGTGGCTAATTCTCACCCATGGCCAATCCTCCCCTAGTATTAATGGATATTTATCCAAATAATATTGAGATTTTGAGAGTTAGGAGGATAATAGGTCCTTATATTGCAATAAACAACATAGCATAAGAGATCTATTCCGATTAATTAAAAGGACATTTATTGGAATACACTCTGAGAGGTTTGCTATAATTAGAGATAAAGAAGAACATACAACATTGTACTTGGATAATTATGGGATATTGGATTTTGTAGCTCATATTACTTCGAAACATTATAAAGGATCCCAATTTGTCACTAACATATTGGATACTTTGGATGGAATGCTATACATGTGAAATGTAGATTCAAGGAGAGCTGACATGACTCTGGATCAAGGAGAGTTGACATTGACTAAAATAATTGTTATTTCCATATGTAAAATTAAATATTATTGGATGTAATGTAGTAAGTCCTTGAGTAAACCACTTGACCGGATCTTAGACTTAGCTGTGACCACATTGATGGCACTCTGATTTTAATTCAACAGTAGTGAACACTGACCAAACTGGCAGGAAGTGGAGTATAGAGCATTAATGAGAGTTGTAGCACGATTTATGCATGGGGATCCATTGGGGGAGTGGAGATTTCATTGGATTTGGAGGCAGGAAAGAGCGTAATCTGTTTTGCATTTTTTGGAATTCCATCTACTTGGAGCAACTGGCCCACATTTGCAGACCATGGCTCTGAAGAACTACGACACCATGGCAATGCTCATGGAGAGTGTGTCTATGGGTGGCGCGAAGCAGTGTCCTGGTTGGTCTTATACTATTACTTACCTTCATCTACCAACTGAAAACACAAAAAGCAGGTGGAACTGGAGCTGCACTACTTGCTTGACTCTTGAACATATGCCCTCCACTCAAGTAAAAGGTATGATACCGCTCAAGTAAAAGGTTTGTAGGAACCTTTGTTGACTGTGATTCCCTTCATAGAGAAGGTCATATCATTGTCTGTAGTTTTGGATTTCTATACTAGTCCTTCCCAGCTCATTCTAGCTCAACGATCCCTTAGGGCTCATGGAATGGCAACTGTTGATTCACCTATACTAGCAGGGTGCCTACTCAAGCGCTTTTTCATATAAGAGTCTTTCTCGTCTGTTGTGATTCCATTTCTCAAGAGTCTTGCCCGTTTGTTTTGGAACACGACAGGAACCATATTTTGGTATTTAGACTGGGTGCACCTTCTTCTTCACTGGAACAAGAAACTGGGCACATAGGTTAGTTGAAACGGCATTTTATGTGACTCTGTGTCGGCAATGATCAAGAAGGATGCCTTAATGCTATGCTACACTCACTTCATGGTTTGAATGGCTAGAGGTCTGACATTGGTTCCTCCCATAGAAATTTCTCATTCTAATTAGAGCTTTCGCACTAGCTCCGTGGAGTTCTATGAGAACTTCACGTCTCTAGAGATGCGGACTCACCGAAGAAATAGTAGGAAACATCTAAAGAAAACTCAGGAAATCCAGTTCCTTCTGATATGCTTCCAACAGCACATCACACCTAGAATAATTAGAGACTTTACAGATCATCATGGCCTACTCTACAGATCTCTTCTTAAGTGGAACCTGCATAGGTGGTAAGGAAAAGCAAAGGAGAGTCAATCGAGTAGCAAATATGCACGTATATCAAACTTGCACACAGGCAAAACCGTAAGAATAGGTAGATTTGAAGCGACAAAGCAGAAAAGGGAGATTAGTGGTCATTACATACGTATATCAGGTCCTCGTGCATGAATAGAGAAGAAGAATAGTAGAAGGTGGTAGTACACAGAGGGCAGAATCAGGACTACACTAGAGGAGTTGTGTTTGAAAAAAGCTTGCAAACCATGTGGGAAAGAGCTTGGGATCTACTTCTTTGGGATCCCCTCTCTTCTCTTCAATTAAAGAGATGCCTGCAAAGACTTCACTGGCTTTAAATTTTTTTGCAAAAAACATATTTTTTGCTAAACGATTATTGGCACTCCTTATCAAATAAACTCTTACATGCTTTTTTATTTAAATTCGTAGGTGTTTTACCGACTCACTCAAGCACTTCCTTTACTCTATAATGTTCTCTTTCTATCCTTTTCACTGACTCCTTTGTTGCAAAAGGGGTTGTTGTCTTGTCTACCACACACACACACACACACACACACACATTGGCTTGCAGTTTTACAAAGAAAAAAACGATCAATAGCTCAAGGCAATGGCAAGGGCCAAGCGTAGTGCAAGCTCAATCCACATCTATGCATGACTTAGGTATCCTGTTCAAGTGCCTTGGTCTTGGAAGGTCAACTTGGGACCTCACTACTTACTTTGAAGGCCCAAGCTAGAACCATCTGAAGAGCCAAATAACCAAACTAGGAACACGTCGAAGAAGCTAAATGATTTTGAGGGCTATAGGTACCCCAAGCCACCCACACATGTCATGCAACTATTGCCACCCCCAAGGGTCACAATGAGTAAAGGAATCAATGAGCTATTAGTTGTCATCAACTCAAGGAAGACACTATTTTTTTTGCTTGCAGTTTACGATATGTTACCAAAGAATGGGTACCTCGTCAGGCTCTTAGGCACAATAAGTGACAACACATGTTGTATGAATGACATAGTTTGTGAACTATTATCAAGATGAACTTGATGCCAAATGCACAGAGTACAAGAAGCTGCAAAGCGAAGTATGACAGTCTCAAGGAAATTCATACCAAACTATAGGACGAGCACATAGCTTTGACAAAATACCTCAAAGAGACTCACATATTACTCAAAGATTCACTGACCATAAGAAAGATGCAGCAGCGGCTCATTATGCAAAATGAGAAAAAGCTAAGGTCAGATATTCCTCCTACTGCTCTTTCTGCAACTACACTAGGAGAATGCATCTCTGAGAGAAAATCTAGGCATTGCCATAGAAACTGAATGCACTCAAGGAGTACCATCCAAGTTTGCCGACATAGAGGCCCTGATGATGACAAAGACGGAGCCTCCGGATAGGGTAGGTCCTCGATTGGTCTTGCAACCCCCTTACCAAGCCTCATGCACCCGTCACTTCAGCAAAAACTAGCCGAATCATAGACCATGGCAGCTAAGGAAGGACAGACTCCCACTACCAAGCAGGCTATAGGGAGTGAATTAGGAGAGAAAATGATAGACCAAGCCTTACTGCTATTGGATCTCAAGCCTCAACTTGTTCCTTTTTTAACTAATGGATCTTTTCCCCCACCCGGCTGGGTAGATATCCCAAACATCTTCCCCATGCCTTATCAAGATAGTTGTTCTAGCATCCCCAGAGTGACTATCATTCACAAAGCCCCTTCCTTTTGCTCAAGAGGGGATGCCCGTATTATCGACACATGACTCCAGTCGTATATTGTGTGTTGTGTTTGGCAATGTCCATTTTCCTATGATTTATAGTACTTTCTAGTTACCCCTAGCCTAAACTATCGAGTCCATCTCATCTTGTCTAAACTATCGAGTGTAGCTCCTCAAAGAACATTGTGTGTTTATGTTTGGAAGTCCACATACGCATTGCACCAAAAGCTAATGTGTATATACTAGCTAAAGAAATTTCATCAAAACAAGAAATGTACTTGGGCATATAAAGAACTCATTGTATCTAGATTCTCTTGAGATGGTAAGGTAAGATTTTTACTTAAGGAAATGTACATTTGCATTTTATATTGCTTCTTCAATACATGCTAGAATAAGAGCTCAGGCATGTTCTAAGTCAATGATCTTAAAATCTTAATTATCCTTGCACTGTGAGCAAAAGAACTTTTTTTCGAGCTTTTTTCCCGCATGCGTTTGCTACATGTTAGAGAAATAATTTTCTTCTTGCAAGTGACTCTTTTCATGTGCATTATATCATAAGAAAGGGTTGTTTATTCTCTATTAGGTGATCTTATTCCTATTAGGTGCAACTACCTCCTCCTATTCACCTCCTCTCCAAAATTCATTAATTAATTTATCTCCCCCTCATCAATCTCGATTAACCTAATGTACAGACCTCCATTAATTTGCTTCCCTCCTCCCTCTTGCTTCTGCCTACTGCCTCCTACCTCCTTTGCCTCAAACTCGCTCTGCCTCCATTTGCTTCCTCTCCACCTCCACTAACCACTCACCTTCCCCCATCTACAGCCTTCCTACCTTCCCCATCCGTACCCCTCTACTCTTCCCTTCCTCCCTCCCTCACCCCTCACTCTGCAGTTCACTCTTCTCTTCCCTTCCTCCCCCCCTTGACTTCTCCACTCTACTCTTTTGTCCCTCCCTCCCTCGCCACTCGCTCTGCAGTTCACAACCCTCTACTCGCGTGTGCATCAACCAAAACGAGGAGGTGTTTATATAGAAGACACGAAGGCGGTTAGACGCTTCCAGCAACATCTGGTTGATTCGATGTATTTTGTCCCTCTCACCTCACATTAATCACGCCACCCTCCCCAACTAATTAATGATTTTATTTTTGGGAACATTAGGGCCCCCTATGAGGTGATCCTATTTGTTTTGAACTAGTGTGTTCATCAAATTTGGAATGTCTAAAGTGATCATATATATGGAATTGTTATATGCTTTTTTCATCTCTTATGTAAGGTTTGCTTTTGTAAGACTTATTAATGTTGAGACCTTATTTGGAGCTTTCAAAATCTTGCTATTACTTGTGACTAAGTTGTAGAGGGAAGCAATTGTTTGAATGATTTCCTTATTTGCATATACACATTTTTGTGTGTCATATGTATTGGTTTTCTTTCTGTCACATTTTTTGTGAAGGAAAAACACAATAATATTTGCTTTCTATAGTAATACTTTATGTTATTCAAAGCTAATGATTTGATGCATCTATTTGCTCCTTTGAGGATGTGTTACTTTATGTAATATGTCTTTCATGTGAAAAGACTTGCATAATGGTTAGATCTCCTAGTAGGTCACCTCCATCAAACTAAGTTTTTCTCACTTCCTAGTTTGGTGGTCAACTCGTGACAAAAAGGAGGGAGTACTTAATGTGAGGCAAATCTTCTCCATTGGCCAAGTCCTCTAGTAGGTGTACTCTAGTAGGGGTTGCTTCGTTTATCATGGTGTCCATGTGCCAAGGCCTCCAACAGGACTTAACGTACTTATTCATGTGTACATGAAGTCTAGCCCTAGACACTAGGGCAAATTATTATGCAATGAATTGGTTCTTATTAGTGCGACACAAAAGTAGGTCTAGATCTAGCCTGTGGATATAGTTCAAAGCTTATGGTTCATTATGCAATAATTTATTCATCGATTACACAATTTAGGCTCCAACAGCCATAGTAACCTAAGATATGCATGCATGAGTTGAGCTAATGCATGCTATGAATGAACTAATTAAATGCCAATGCTATGAAATGAGCTAAGTGCGCACTAATGTTATGAAATATCAATCAAATAGAGTACTTAAGTATTGAAATGGTCGCTTCAGGATGTGACCAATAGTAATCAAGAATAAACATCATCTTCCTAAGAGCATCGAATTAGGAAAAAGAAAAAGAAAACAAGAAATAGCAACTTTCTAATAGTGTCAAGTAGATAATTACTAAGTGAGCACCACCTGTGACCCATGCAATTTGAGGATGCTTTTCTATAATATGTAACCTTGAGGCCTTGCATAACCTTGATTCTTCCATAATATATAACCTTGATTTTAATGCATTCACATTATTTGCGTCAACTGCTTTCGAAATTGCTCTTTTAAAGAATATTTTGAATCTCCTCTCATATCTTCTTCAACTTTGTCTTATGTTGTCTACTTAAGGGAGATACTTACTAAAAACATATTTCACTTTTGCATGACACACACGACGTTATAAACGAGGTACTTTGTTTGCTAGCCCACATGTAATTGGAGGACCGAAATATGCTCTCTTCACAGACCCTCCTTAAATTTCATTTTATAAAGGAGGCTAGTGCATACATATATGACACACTTTATCTAATACTAGCTCTAATATACCTTGAGGGGTCTTGTAAGTAATTCCAAAGGGATGAAAGGGGCTTTCATTTAGGGCCTTGAAAATAGGTGAGATGAGCATTCCTTAAAGTTACCATCACATGATCATAGTGGACTAGAGGCGGGGAGTGTTTCTTAGGGGCTACATAATGAAGAGATATGGGACATTGAGAGTCAGTATGTGGGAACATGGAGCCAAGGGGGGTGGGGTTGCTTGTGAGAGGGGCCATCAAGGGAAGGACAAGGGGTGGGAGTGCGTCTTTTACCTAAAAGGCTACTTTACTCATCCACACATTCACTAAAAAGGCGGTAGTAGTTGGGATAAAAGGTGTTTCTCTTTGATTGTTTTTATTTTTACCCATGGCAACGTGGCTTACCCCACACAATTTCTCATAGAGGACATGCTGCTATTCTCAAATTCAAAGGGTGTGTTCTTTTATTTTGCTTATAAGGCATGCCTTAGCATTTGTTATGATTGTACTAGTCAGCATTGACTTGACCTAACCTAGCCTAATCTAAGAAGCTATGGTCTAGAGTTGACATAAGCATGGCTAAATGGTATAAGGTTGTGATCCTAGCCCATTGCCATGCTGCACTACTCTAACGTCTAATGCAAGGCACATCACTGCATTGATATGTGCATTGGTATACAATGGTGTGAATGGCCTCCTTAGGGTCATTGCCTTAAGTTTGGGGTCGGGGTGGTTGTGGTCGATGGTGATGACTCATTGCAAGTACTTACCTCGTTGCACATTGAGTGTAATGGACCAAAAGGAGCACCGGCAATTACTTACCGTAGACATGATGGGGCCCACATCCCTCATACGAAGCACATACATAGAACAACCCCACTACCATGAAGTGTGGAGATGGTTGAAACCTATGGTCACTACACCGAAGATTGTGGACTTAAAACTTATTTGGATGAGTAACCTCAAATCCTAGGGATATAGTAGCTCTTACTAACTTAAATCCATTATCACTTCAAGTTGTAGAGACACATTTTCCTAAAGGGCCCTTTAGCCTACTTTGACAGACACAATTAGAAAAGTCCTCAAGTTAATTAACCTATTCTCAGGTAGCACTATTTTTTTCGCCTACAAACAAAAAGCTTCCTTGTGCACAACGGGCATTTGAAATACAGATTCTGCCTAGACAACATAGTCCAATTGCTAAGGTAAATCTTACTATTGTGAAATGGAAGGAGAAAAGATATTCTAATCCTAGAGGAAGGGAGAGGAAACATTGCTATAACTGACACGGGTGAAAGTATACGTACAACGAGAAACAAAAAGGGTGACATGCATCATTTATTGGACAAGAAAAGGCTATAGATAGGCCATGACTAGCTCACAGGTTTGCCCTTGCATTTTTTCTCATTTTTTGTACATTAACCATCAATGCATACACACCTCTTCTTCTCAAGAGTGGTGCCATTGGTGGAGGGGTACTTTTGGTACTTGTTATCCAACATTGTGGTAGTCAAGTTAATTGGGCCCTGTCTCCTTTCATCCTTGGGTGAGTTAATGGAGCTTCCTATTCTTTGAAAAAAGCATCGATACATACTTGACTTGGTAATGTGAAGGGGAAGAGGTTGACATGAAAGCTTTACTTATTGAAATTTTGTAGAACATCAATGGAAGTTTGTACAATTTTTTTTGTTTCTAAATATTGCCAAAATGCAGTACTATTTGTCTCAAGACCTCAAGGTGCTCTCTCTTCCTTGGTCTTCTATCTCCTTCCTCCCTCTCTTGTTCCTTTTCCCTCTCAATTGTTATATCATGTGCCATAATTAGGAAGTCTGCAAGGGAGGTAGTACCCCCTCTCCTCTCACTCCATCCCTTTCCCTCTCAAGTGTTATGTCATGTGCCATAGTTACCAAGTTTTTAGCTATGTCATATGTCATAATTATCAAGTTGGGAAATACTTTTGACATTTATCATTCTTCCCTCTAGGAAGCTCTATCCTAGCTCCATGCATCTCGACTTAGTGGGTGGGAGCGGTTTTAGTACAATGGCCTTGTCAAAGATGACCAAAGGCAATCGACTACAAAGATAAAAAAAGAAATATGTGGAATATAAGACTAAGCTTTTTGCTAAAGCACCCTTTAGCGGGCAATACATATGTGCTAATTGAGATGAGGGGAGTTGGCTGAACGATATTTACCTTTTGGAGCACCTATGTAGCATGGGAGGAATTCACTATTTTTTGGCCTGAAAGGTAGCCTATGTCATGGAGGGTAAAAAGGGGGGAAATAATGATGGCTATTTTTGATGCTTTTCCCTTAGAAGAGCCTAATTCTTATGTTTTTCCTATGATGCATGACATAATGATCCAAGGGAATGAGACATGCTATAAAGGAAATGTCACATCAATGGTTCTCAAGAGTGTGGGAAACAGCACCTTGAGGTTTAGAGCATGGAGTGCTATTTCCCATGGTCTCACCCTATTTCCCACCTATTTCCCTTCTATTTCCCATGGTGCATTTGCACAGCATAACAGAAATAGCTATTTCTTACGTATTTCCCTTCCATGACATAAGGCCCAAATTAGTAATGCAACTAGTCTTTTGAGAAGTGAAATTAAGAGTTTTCATTTTCAAAAATTCTTTCTCCTAAACTTAGTCCAAATTTAAACATATTCCAATGCAACTACATGCAACTACACTCTAACTTGGACATAACCCCCCCCTCCCTTCTCTCTCTCTCTCTCTCTCTCAACTTTCTACCCTGTTTTCCATGCTGCACTTCTTGTGCAGGCCTTATGAATGATTTATGAGCATTCACCTTGTTTGTTTTATATCTATCCCCCATGACAAGAGGTCATTAGTAGGGTCAAAAATGGTATTCTTAGCCTTGGTTCAAACCAAGTGGACACAACGAGCTCAATGCTCCTTCAACTACTGTTGCTTGGGTTAAGACGAGGCGGAAGATTCCTTTGCGCATGGCTTCCTTCCAATAGCCAGTGCTTGGGCAAGGGGGGTTCTGTTAATGGAGATGTTCCACCTCATGAAACACCCATTTTGTGAGGATGGACTTTGCCTAGTTTGAACTAGGCTTTAAGGGGTAATGATATTGTGGGAATTTGGGAACATGGGAAAAAGTAATATTTCCCACCATTTCTAGACTTTCCTATGATGTGGACATCTTTGCATGTCATAAGGAGTAGGCCTTTACTCTTTTCCCACAAACACACCAAGGTCAAATCTTTGGGGGAAAATTAAAACCTTCCACATAGATGAATTTCCCACCGAATTCCCAAAAAAAACCCCCTTTGAGCAACAAAAACCCTCCCATGTAATAAGGCCTTCCAAGCCCTATAAAAGGATCCGCATTAGTATAACGCACACAATGTGGCGTGGATCTCTTTATGTAAGTCTCTCTCTCAAGTAAACCACTGGTCAACTAAACCACACTCTCTCACAAGTAAAACCAACAAGAATCATGGATCGTGGGAGAGAAGGCTGTGAGCTGGCGACAGCTTGTCTAGTACTCTGCCTCACACACTACACCCACGTATAAGCTGGATTGCACGCTTGAAGCTCTGGCTATGGTGATTTAGGGTTCCTCCCACCTCTCCCCTCTCCTTTCCCAAACCCTCTCCTTGTTGCCGTCCCCGTTTTCCCACTTCCTCTTCCCCATCTCATCCCCATCCCTTCGTATTGCTCGCTTCTTCTCCTTTTCGCGTACCTTTTCTCCAAGGCGGCAGCTTTGGCTCGGATTTGGCGAGCCGTATGCTGCCCTTTTTCATCCGGGAGAGTGGCCTTGAGAAGCGTTTCATCAATGGGGACAGGATGCTTATCGTCCTACAGGGACGATTAAGCCGGGTCCTCGCTTTGAAAGACGGGGCCCAAAAATTGTGCTGAAGAGAGCACGCGACTCCTGAACAATCTCTTTCTGACGGTCGAGCCCACGAAATTAGGATCGCATTGAATGCAGCAGCTTGAATTTGTGGCCAAGGAAGGCTTTTCAATTCATAATCAATAGCGGACTTTGAGGCTGGAATGCTGGAGTTGACTATGCTCGAAATCTTCAGAACGGGTGATGCCCCTGACCAGCGCTGCAACCGATGTATTCGGCATATTGACAATTGTGCTGGTAGTTCTGTGCTGCGGTGCCGGGGCATTGTGCTCGATATATGTGATTCTCTTCCACTACAAGGTTGGCGAAGATCGGCTACGTCCGTTACGTGACTTTGATTCGCCATGGGTTGTTCGGGTGGTTCTTATTTGCTTTTCTGTCCTGTGGAGCCTGGGTGAGTTGCTTCGTCTACCTTTGCTGAGGGAGACGAACGGGGCCCTTCACAGCCTGGATTGGAAGTTTCAGGCGAATTTTTGTAGACTTCACGTTGTCTGGTCCCTCGGAATCATGGAACCGGGGTTTTTCTTGACTGTCCTTTTTCTAGTCCGGGGCGCTGCCTTCTCCGCTGCACCTAGGAATCTGAATGGCAGAGTGTTGATGCTAATGGGTTTATTTTGCTTACCAATATTTACCCTGCAACTTCTTCTCGCAGTGACAAACCACTCTGGGAATCAAAGGGAATTTGGTGGATCTATTCCTTCTTACTTCACTAAACCCTTTGACGTCGTGTTAGACGATGCCAACACAAAACGGGCATTATGTACCTATCCCCTCTTCAGCGTATTACTGCTGGGGTTGTTTTCGTCCATTTTTATTTTCTATTTTTCACGGTTGGGAATGAAAATGCTTCATCATGTGATTAACAGGAAGCTCCAGATGCGGGTTTGTTGGTTGGTGCTGGCAGTGATAGTGCTCCTTCCCTTGCACGTTCTATTTTTGGGTTTCTCTGTGCGGATGAAACCGAGTGAGACCACCCATGAGGCTCTAATGTTTTTGGGATTTTTGACTCTGCTATTATGTGCGACTGGGGGAATGGGTGTATTGGTGCTGCTGCCTGTTGCAGATGCGCTAGCTGTTCACCGCTTTTTCAAAAAGAGATGGCAGTCTTCTAGCACCAGTCCTATTGAACCATTTGGCCGGTCCATATCTGCTGTTGTCAGTGATGATGATGAGTCCCCTTATCATGTGGCAAGATTAAGTCTTTTGGGAGCAGTTTCAAGCACTGGAACAGATGCTGGCACACCACGCAGGGATGTCACTCTTACCTTTGACCCTATGGCAAAAGATATTACCCTCAGACCTGGTGGATGGTTGGTTGATGTCTCTGATCCCTGAAAACTGCGTCTGCTGCTGGACATTTGACGCTTGCGTCGCCATGGAGGACGTAGGTGAAAGTTGTGCACTTTTGTAATTTATTCTGGATCACAATCTTTGTTCAAGTACACACATGATTCCTGCAATGCGAGAAATCCCTGACCAGGGGATTAAAACTGTACTAGTATAGACTCTTAAGAGATAATATGCATCATTTTTGAACCTGTGCAACCTTTGTATATTTGTGTCAGTATTAAATGTTGTAATGGGGACTTAGAATTTGTTTGTGCCCTCAATGTACGACGGCAGATTGTGGCTGTAATGTTTGGTCAATTATACTCCCAATTGCTTCTTGTCAGCTTTTTTCGAGATCACCAAAGGTTGAGGAATTCAGTTTCTGTTCTTTCAATAATTTTATTCGGGTGTGTATAGTAGCAGCTGGATATACACTCGTATACATGCATGTGCATGTGCCTGTGTATCGTAACAGCTGAATGTATGTGCACGTGGACATGCACATGGAGGTGCAGGCGTGCACACACATTATGTGCATGCATGTGTGTGTGCGCGTATAAAGGGATGGATGGACAGATAGATAGAATTACACACACACACTTTTTTTTGTGAAACTAATACACACACACACACACACACACACACACACACATACATGCACGCGTGGTTATATGCATGAAATGTATGGATGCACATGAATGTTCTTTTTGTGTGTGAAACATATGCATGTGTGTGTCTTTCTATCTATCCATTCAAACACTTATGCATGCATATTTACATTGATGTATGCATATCTATGTTGCGTTTTTAGAGGATGAGTTTGGGAATCTTCTTGGATTCATCTAGGTATATATATATAAGTAGCTATCTATGCATCCATACATGCTTGCTTGTGTGGGTGTGTACAGGGTGTGTACATACATACATACACATGTATGGGCAACATCTGTGTTAGATATACATATATACTATTCAGCAACTAAACAATCCCCAATTTCTGGGGCAATCTAACAGCTCACAGGCCAGCCAAAAGGCCAGCCACCTCAGCCAAACAAGTGGCCAGAAAGACCAGCTGGTCTGGCCGACCAGAACTGGCCGACCAGCTGGCCGACCAGCTGGCAGGCCCACCGACCAGCTGGCCGACCAGCTAGGTCTGGCCTATAAAGGCATCTGCCCCCACAGTCCTTTAGACAGGACAGGACCTGCAGCTGCTCCTCTTCTCCTCCAAGCTTTGCTGCAGCCCCGCCTGCTCCACTTCTACCTCTCCTCTTCTGCTCCTCTCTGCCTCCTGGCTGCTGCCTTCTCTCTGCCTCTCCTTCCTGCCTCCTGGCTGCTCCATCTTCTCCTCCAGATCTGCCCCAACTTCTCCTCGTCTGCTCCAGCTCTGTCCCTTCTGCTTCAGATCTGTCCCATCCTACTCCAGATCTGTCTCTTCTGCTCCTCTGCTCCAGATCTGTCCCCTCCTGCTCCAGATCTGCTCCTTATCTTGATCATCATCAAGCTACACGGAGGACTGCGTTATGCTCCCTCTGCTGCTATATTTCCTACTGTTTCTCTACATGGAATCATCTTTCTGATTCACCTCAGCCACGGTCCTTGAGACACGACAGCTTGAGGTTCTTGTATTCAGTTTTTCATATTACCGACAGGCACTATGTTTTCTGAGTTCCGTTCTTCGGTTGTGTCTGAGTATTGTCTATTTTTTGATCGCTCCATTGCAAACCCTATCGTTTCTCTATATATACTCTTCTTTGTATATCTATATCAGATATTGACATCTATGTCAAAATACACGTGTGCATGTGTACACATGCACAGACATGCATACACATCTTTCTATTCATGTGTGTGTATATACATTTGCTCATACGTATATGTATATACACACATGTTTGTAAATGTGTAGGAATGTCAGTATGTATCTATATATTTATATATGTTTTAATACATGTACGTGCAAACATCTACGTGCATGCGCATGTAGTTGCATGAATAAGTATGGATATATAGAGGTGTGTGTGTGTGGTTGAGAGAGAGAGTATGGTGGGTGCGGGGGTGTCTGTGCCTACATACGTTCATACATGCATCATATACACACATAGGGGGGGAGCGTGCGTATTTTCACTAAAAAAAAAGAGTGCGCGCGCATGCATGCAGATATATGAGCTTCTGTATGCAGAGATAGAGAGTGACATATAGGAGGATTCTGTAAGTTGTGAATAGAAGTGGCCACACGTAAGTTGTCCCTTCACTCTATCCAAATATCTAGTTTTGTGTATATGTTGTGTGGAGAGAGAGAGAGAGAGAGAGAGAGAGAGAGAGAGAGAGAGAGCATATGATAGTGGGTGGACGGGTGTGTACATACATACATATACCTCTGTGTGTGTTTGTACACTTCTGTATGCAGAGATAGAGAGTGATATAGAGGAGGATTGTAAGTACTGAACAGAAGTGGCCACAAGTAAGTCATCCCTTTCATGCCGCCGAAAGAACCAGTTTTGTGTGTGTTGTATGTGTGTGGGGGGCGTGTGGGGGGGGGTATAAAGAAAGTTCTTGGAGACAAATAAAACAACACTGAAGACTAATGATAGCTGAAGAAGAAATATATATCACCAAAGGAACTCAATACAAGAGAAGGTATGAGAGAGAAGCTTTGGAGGGAGCAAACATCAGTCCCCCAGGGAAGCCAACTGTAGTGGACTTCTGCACTAGCTCCATAAGTTGGAACTAAACCAGATCTGAGACAGCAAACTGATGGAAGGGTTGCTGCAGATCTGGAGCAAAAAGAATAATAGATGGAGCAGAAGTTGGGGCAGATCTGGAGCAGAAGTTGGGACAGATCTGGAGCAGAAGTAGGGGGCACATCTGAAGCAGAAGTAGGGGCAGATCTGGAGCAGAAGTAGGGGACAGATCTGAAGCAGAAATAGAGGCAGATCTGGAGCAGGAAGGAGGGGCAGATCTGGAGCAGGAAGGAGGCAGGAAGGAGATGCAGGAAAGGAGGCAGCCAGGAGGCAGGAAGAAGAGGCAGAGAGAAGGCAGGAAGGAAGCAGGAAGGAGGCAGGAGCTCAGGGTGTGCAGGGACCTCAGGAGCACAAGTGATGGTGGAGCACCTAGGCCCCCCCCCTTTAAATAGGGAAGGGCCAGTCGGTCAACCATCTGGTCGGCCCAGATCTGGCCGACCTGGCCAGTCTGGTCGGCCAGATTTTGACCGACCTGGTCAGTCTGGTCGGCCAGTTTTTGGTCTCCCGACGGAGATTCACCTGTGGCTTTTTACCTGTATTTTATCTGACCTTTGCGCCAGTTTGGCCTTTGATTATCCTGTCCTCTAGAGTTGGAGATTGCCTGGCTTAACAGGGGGGAGGCAGGTTATCTACTTTGGTATTTTTTCAAGGACAGGTTGCATGTACTGCAGGTCAATTTTAACTGTATTTTTTAAGTGATTTGGTAATTGAAGCAAATAGACAATGAGGACAATAATCTGAAGCTGCAGTTTCAAGATAGCATTCCTGCTTAGAGTGTATTTTTAGGGCTAGCACTGATGTAGATAGCTTGTGCCCCCGCTGCTGGACATAAGTGCTCTTGCTTCTCCTTTAGTGCTAGCCTTCGTCATGGCTGAGTTTGCCCTTCACCTCCGGAGTCCCGACAAAAACTCAGTACGAAGTGTATAAATGGATCTGGGTTGCTGCAGATCTGGAGCAAAAAGAACAGTAGATGGAGCAGAAGTTGGGGCAGATCTGGAGCAGAAGTTGGGACAGATCTGGAGCAGAAGTAGGGGGCACATCTGAAGCAGAAGTAGGGGCAGATCTGGAGCAGAAGTAGGGGACAGATCTGAAGCAGAAATAGAGGCAGATCTGGAGCAGAAGTAGGGGCAGAAGTAGGGGGCAGATCTGAAGCAGAAGTAGGGGCAGAAGTAGGGGACAGATCTGAAGGAAAAATAGAGGCAGATCTGGAGCAGGAAGGAGGGGCAGATCTGGAGCAGGAAGGAGAGGCAGAAAAGGAGGCAGCTAGGAGGCAGGAAGAAGAGGTAGAGAGGACGCAGGAAGGAAGCAGGAGCTCAGGGTGTGCAGGGACCTCAGGAGCACAAGTGATGGTGGAGCACCTAGGCCCCCCCCCTTTAAATAGGGAAGGGCCAGTCGGTCAACCAGCTGGTCGGTCAGTTGGTTGGCCCAGATTTGGCCGACCTGGCCAATCTGGTCGGCCAGATTTTGACTGACCTGGTCAGTCTGGTCGGCCAGAATGTGGCCAGTTTTGGCCTCCGATTCTAGGCTCTTCTGGGCCCTGGTTTTGACGAGGTTTTAACACAGTG
The DNA here is from genome assembly GCF_047967505.1 of Dipteris shenzhenensis. NCBI lineage: Eukaryota > Viridiplantae > Streptophyta > Polypodiopsida > Gleicheniales > Dipteridaceae > Dipteris > Dipteris shenzhenensis. The sequence continues at coordinate 65,770,703 of NC_141596.1, forward strand.
TTTTGGTTTTGATTTTGTCTTGACGGAGATTCACGTGTGGCTTTTTACCTGTATTTTATCTGACCTTTGCGCTAGTTTGGCCTTTGATTATCCTGTCCTCTAGAGTTGGAGATTGCCTGGCTTAACACCCTCTCTCAATGTCCAATGTAGAAGGGAGAAGCAAAGAGTTGTTTCAGCGGTGATCGATCTTCTTCATCAGTTTAAAAAAAAAAAAAAAAGAGGGTTTTCATTTAGATGAAGATGCCTACAAAGTAGGTTTTCATCTTCACTAAATGCCCAAATGATGGTACAATCAGAAAGTACAAAAAAGTACTTTAAGGAGTGCCTCGCAGGGGATTTGTTTTCTTCCTTAAGCACAAGTACACAAAAACTGCTAAGTAGAAGGAGGCAGTATACCAATCCCAAGCCGTGGGCTGAGATGCTCAAGAGTAGGTCGGTTAACCGGCTTGGTAAGAATGTCAGCATGATTATCGACAGCTAGAACATATACTAATCGAATAGTACCTAATTCCACTTGCTCGTGAGTAAAATGAAAGTGTATACCAACATGTTTGGTGCGGTTGGAAAAAATGGGATTGCCGGCGAGAGCGATGGCACTTTTGTTGTCGACGTAGAGGATCGTTGGTTCAGTACAAGGAAAGTGTAGCTCTGCCAGAAACTGTCGGAGATATATGGCCTCTGTGGTACAATCATACAAGGCTTGGTATTCAGCTTCAGTAGAAGAGCGAGCAACAGTTTCTTGTTTACGGCTGGACCAAGAAACAGGTGCCGAGCCGAACGAGAAAATGTAGCCGCCATGAGAACGGCGATTGTCCGGGTCGCCAGCCCAGTCGGAATTAGTGTATCCCTATAGTGTTAGTCCTGGTCTGAAATGTAAACCATAAGAGGAAGTACCACGTATGAACCGCAAGATACGAATACATGCATGCCAATGAGTGAGCTTGGGTTCATTAAAGTACTGATTGAGAATGGAAACTGAGTAAGAAAGATCCGGACGGGTGTGAATGATCTAGAGTAGCTTGCCAACAACCTGACGATAGAGATGTTCATCAAAGGGAGGAGACTCCAAGTCTTTTGAGAGCTTGATTGTGGGATCCAAGGGAGTGGCAGTTAGCTTAGGCTCGTGGGAAATGATCTGATCAAGGAGTTGAAGAGCACATTTCTGTTGAGAAACAAAGATGCCACCAGAATGCTGAACAACTTCCATGCCTAAGAAATAGGAGAGAAGACCGAGATCGGTCATCTCGAATGTGATGCTGAGTTGAGTTTTAATGAATTGAACTGTGGTGGAGGTAGAGCCCAAAAGCAAAAGATCATCTACGTAAAGTAAGATTAAGGAGGCCCCCTCTGAAGATTGATGTATATATAAATTCGGATCAAAAGGAGTAGAATGAAACCCATTAGTTTGAGGAAGGTGTCTATTCGGTGGAACCACGACTGAGGTGCTTGTTTAAGCCCATAAAGAGCTTTGCGGAGACGGAATACCTTATTTCATGGCCAGGAGGAGAAAAACCATGTGGGGGAGCCACATAGACTTCCTCATCAAGGTAGCCATTGAGAAAGGCACTCTTGACATCCATTTGATAGATAGACCAGTTGTGATGAGCGGCTAGGGCGAGAAGAAGGCGAAAGGATGTTAATCGAGCAGTAGGTGCAAAGGTTTCCTCATAATCGATACCATGTTTTTGGCGAAATCCTTGCACTACTAAGCGAGCTTTGTACTCATCCAATGTTCCATCGGCTTTGAGTTTTGTTCGGAAGATCCACTTGGTTCCTATGATCTTTTTATGACTGGGTCGATCGACCAAAATCCATGTCTCATTGCGATCAATGCTCTTAAGCTCTTGTTCCATGGCACGATGCCACTCAGGATGTTGAACTGCTTCCTGCCAAGTGGCAGGTTCAGAATGTATGATATAGGCTGTGGTAAAAATGGAGGCGGTGGTAGTGGAAGAAGCTGTCTGGGTAGAGTATCGAGGACCGGGAGGAGGAAGTTCTAAGGGAATAATCTTGGAATCCTTCATAGTTTGTCGATACCAGCGTGGCAGCGGGTCGAGAGAAGAGGATCGAGGAGAAGCAATGGGTGGAGAGAAAGCAGTTTCGGGGGGAGAGAAAGAAGTTTCGGGTGGAGAGATTTCGGAGGGAATAGGAGTAGATACGTCATCAACAGAGAGAATAGAGGAATTTTTTAGAACATCTCTTTCATCGAAGACCACATCACGGCGAACCAAAACTTTGTTTGTGCGAGGATCAAATAAGCGATAAGCTTTGGCTTCCGCTGAGTAGCCAAGTAGAAGCAGAAGTTCAACACGAGGTTCTAGTTTACCGCGAGTATCATTGGGAGTATGAGTGTACGCACGGCATCCAAAGATGCGGAAATGAGAAATAGAGGGTCGGTAGCCATAGAAGACCTCAAAAGGCGTCATGTTCGGGATGGGCTGAGTAGGGCAACGATTAAGGAGATAGACAGAAGTATTCACAGCTTTTGGCCAGAGACGCTCAGGCAACTCGGCTGCAAAAAGCATGGAACAGGCCATGTTCATGACTGTGCGCTGTCTCCGTTCGACACGAGCATTTTGGGAGGGCGATTTGGGAGATGTAAGATGGTGTTGGATACCATGCTCGTGAAGGAAGTGAGTGAATTCATGGGAAATGAATTCACCACCATTATCACTACGAGCAATCCCAATAGACTTTCCCGTTTGGTCCATGACCAATCGAGCCCAAGTAGCAAAGAAGGAAAAAGTGTCAAATTTCTCTTTCATGAAGAACACCCATTGATATTGAGAGTAATCATCCACAATTAAGAAGAAATATTGTGAGCCATTCAATGAAGGAACATGAGATTTGCCACTAATATTGAGGTGGATTAGACGCAATATCTCACTGGCTCGAGAAGTGGAATGAGAAGGAAAAGGAGTTTGGCTTTGTTTGCCTAATTGGCATGGACGGCAAATATCTTTGGCTCACGATAATTTAGGTAGGCCATCAACCAGATGATCTCGAGACATTTCATATAAAGAGTCATAGGACAAATGTCCCAGACGATAATGCCATAATCGTTCTATGTCAGTTGGATCTTTCAGGGTAGCAAGACCATGAAGCCGATGAAACTCAGAGCCGGTATTGGAGGGAGTCTCAAGAAATTGAGTTATGAGGTGTACAGACCATGAGGTTGGGCTTCGCCCTGAGCTAAAAGGAGTCCCGATGTCTCATCTATGATTTCGACATGCATCTTTGTAAATAGCACCGTGCGACCAAGAAGGCAAAGTTGATGGATGGAAAGAAGATTGACCCCTAATTGGGAGACATAAAACACTTGATCCAATTGAGCAAGATTGGGGCCTTTGTCGGTATCAAATGTGATTCAACCAACACCATGAATAGTAGCAAGAGAGTTATTGCCACAACGGACTTCCTCTGTTGCCGGTTGGCGAGAAATGAAGAGATCATGATGAGGGGTCATATGATGAGTGGCTCCACTATCCACAATCCAAGGGGCTTTAGAGCCACATGGAAGAGTATGAAATGCTGATCCAGATATGGATGGGGAGGAGTCAAGCTCGGTGATATGGATCAAGGCTTGAGAAGTAAAGTCTAGAGAATCTCCAGTGGACCAGTCAGACAGGCCTTCGGGAGTTATAAAAGGAGGGGATGGGTGAAATGATTAGTGACATGGCCCTGCGGTCTCCAAAGACCAGCGTTAGGTGGAGGAGGACTACTCCTAGGGCGCCAACGAGGTGGCAGAGGAGTCGTGGTGGGGGGCTGTGGAAGAATGCCTTTGGCTTTGGAGCGACATTCATCATCAACATGCCCAACTTTCTGGCAATGCTGACAAAACCTATTCTTTTTGAGAAGGTTGTGCCAGGCGGGTTTAATACCAGAGGAGTTATTGGAGTTAGGAGTGGGAGAGGGCTTCCCGGAGCTGAGTTGATCTTTTTGAATCCCGGAGAGAAGAGCCCCCTCTGAAGCAGGAACACTATGTTTTTGGTGGACCTGAGAGTGAAGACGAGCATAACGCAAAAGTTGACATTCGAACTCATAAAAAGTAGGAAGAGAGGGTTGAGAAATGATTTGCTGCATAAAACTAAAATACTTGGGCGGGAGTTTGTTAAAAAAGAAAGTAACTTGGTCATCCTCGGATTTGGGAGGACCAGTTGTGGCAAATTCAGCAACTAACCGCCGGTAGTCTGCCAGTTTGACCTTGAGATCATCGTCAGCAGTGATCTGGAATTGCTGGAGATCGTGGTCAAGATTGATGCGACGAGTACGATCTCGAGCTACATAGCGGTCAGTGAGATGTGCCCATCGCTCAGAGGCAAGGTCAAAATGCTGTAATTGAGAGTGAAATTCAGGCAAAAGACCTTGCATGATTTTGACAATGGCAGTGGCATTATGATGTCGCCACGAGCGAACTACCTGATAAGGATAAACATGAGGATCAGGTTGCGGTTCAGTACCTTGAACGAGTTCCCATAGGTCTTGAGAATCAAGCACATGGCGCATGAGATTTGACCATGTGGTATAATTAGACCCGTTAAAACGAGTCATATCAGTAAAAGCATGTTTGGCTGTTGTAGAGACAGGGCGAGAGGAAGGCTGTTGTAGAGACAGGGCGAGAGGAAGAAAGGGAATGATAGGAAGAAGCAACCGGTGGAGGCATGAGAGAATTCAGAACAGGAGCGGAGTGAGAAGAAGGGAGGAGAGGCGGCACCACCAGAGGAACAAAAGGATGCAGAGAAGGTCTTGAGGGGGAGGGATAAACATGAGAGGCGGGATATGACATGAGAGGGGAAAAAGGAGCAGCGGGAGAGAGAGAGAGGGAAATAAACTATAGGAGTCCAGTGGCATGGGAGAAGATGGAGGATGAGAAGCCATTGGAGGAAAGATGGCAGCGGAAGATATGAGAGGGATGGGAGGGAAGGAAGAATGAGAACCGAAAGCAAACTCATTGTCTGACGCATTTCTCCTTTCTCGTCTACGAGTGTTCACAGGCATGTATGAATCTGTGTCCTCGTGATTACTCGTTCCTATGCCTTGCATAACAGATGGAGTTGCACCAAGGGAATAGGGCAACATACCTTGCACTGATTCTTGTGGGATAGGCACTGTCGAATAACCCAATGTTCTCATGCCAGCGTGTCCTCTTTCGTCAGGGTATACTTGTTCTTCGTCGGCACCGAACTTGAGATGTTGCTCTGCTTGTTCTGAGTTAAATAGAGGTCCTTGTTGACGTATCGGAGAAAAACGTGGAGAAGTAGAAGCACGAGGTGTGCGGGTACTTGCTTCAAGTTCCTTCCATTTCTGAAATTCAGCAAATTCTTTTAAGAGTTTGGAGAGGTATTCATCACCTTCAATCCTTGTAGTCTCTCTCTCGACATATGACGAGGGTGGTGGTTGAATAGAGGTCGATTCAGGCTGAGATCGCTTCGGGGAAGAAGGAGAAGACATCTTCAGTTGATGATCTATCTTCCAAGCTTTCCAGATCAAGGCTCAGGTGTCGATAGGCACACCTTGCTCTGATACCATATAAAGAAAGTTCTTGGAGACAAATAGCAGAAGTTGGGACAGATCTGGAGCAGAAGTAGGGGGCAGATCTGAAGTAGAAGTAGGGGCAGATCTGGAGCAGAAGTAGGGGACAGATCTGAAGCAGAAATAGAGGCAGATCTGGAGCAGGAAGGAGGGGCAGATCTGGAGCAGGAAGGAGAGGCAGAAAAGGAGGCAAGAAGAAGAGGCAGAGAGGAGGCAGGAAGGAGGCAAGAGCTCAGGGTGTGCAGGGACCTCAGGAGCACAAGTGATGGTGGAGCACCTAGGCCCCCCCCTTAAATTAGGGAAGGGCCAGTCGGTCAACCAGCTGGTTGGCCAGCTGGTCGGCCCAGATCTGGCCGACCTGGCTAGTCTGGTCGGATTTTGACCGACCTGGTCAGTCTGGTCGGCCAGAATGTGGCCAGTTTTGGCCTCCGATTCTGGGCTCTTCTGGGGCCTGTTTTTGACGAGGTTTTAACACAGTGTTTTGGTTTTGATTTTCGTCCTGACGGAGATTCACCTGTGGCTTTTTACCTGTATTTTATCTGACCTTTGCACCAGTTTGGCCTTTGATTATCCTGTCCTCTAGAGTTGGAGATTGCCTGGCTTAACCGGGGGGATCTGGGTTGCTGCAGATCTGGAGCAAAAAGAACAGTAGATGGAGCAGAAGTTGGGGCAGATCTGGAGCAGAAGTTGGGACAGATCTGGAGCAGAAGTAGGGGGCACATCTGAAGCAGAAGTAGGGGCAGATCTGGAGCAGAAGTAGGGGACAGATCTGAAGCAGAAATAGAGGCAGATCTGGAGCAGGAAGGAGGGGCAGATCTGGAGCAGGAAGGAGGCAGGAAGGAGATGCAGGAAAGGAGGCAGCCAGGAGGCAGGAAGAAGAGGCAGAGAGAAGGCAGGAAGGAAGCAGGAAGGAGGCAGGAGCTCAGGGTGTGCAGGGACCTCAGGAGCACAAGTGATGGTGGAGCACCTAGGCCCCCCCCCTTTAAATAGGGAAGGGCCAGTCGGTCAACCATCTGGTCGGCCCAGATCTGGCCGACCTGGCCAGTCTGGTCGGCCAGATTTTGACCGACCTGGTCAGTCTGGTCGGCCAGTTTTTGGTCTCCCGACGGAGATTCACCTGTGGCTTTTTACCTGTATTTTATCTGACCTTTGCGCCAGTTTGGCCTTTGATTATCCTGTCCTCTAGAGTTGGAGATTGCCTGGCTTAACAGGGGGGAGGCAGGTTATCTACTTTGGTATTTTTTCAAGGACAGGTTGCATGTACTGCAGGTCAATTTTAACTGTATTTTTTAAGTGATTTGGTAATTGAAGCAAATAGACAATGAGGACAATAATCTGAAGCTGCAGTTTCAAGATAGCATTCCTGCTTAGAGTGTATTTTTAGGGCTAGCACTGATGTAGATAGCTTGTGCCCCCGCTGCTGGACATAAGTGCTCTTGCTTCTCCTTTAGTGCTAGCCTTCGTCATGGCTGAGTTTGCCCTTCACCTCCGGAGTCCCGACAAAAACTCAGTACGAAGTGTATAAATGGATGCTCAAGTATGTGTGGGTGTGTGGATTCATATGTGTGAGAGCATATTTGTATACTATGGTCTACACCCACTGTTGGGCGCTGATGACGTCAGAATGGGGATGTCATAGTAGCTAGTCCTTGCTATGCGTGATGGAGTTTATGGTTTTCAATCTTATGAGTGACTAGCATAAGATTGAAACTGCACTATGTTGTGTTTTTAGAGGATGAGTTTGGGAATGTTCTTGGATTCATCTAGGTATAAGTGCTCTTGCTTTTAAACTTTTTATGTTGTACCCCTTGCCATGATAATACATGATGTGTGGAAGCCATGGCAGCTGCTGCCAATCATGGACAGTCACAACAAAATGCGTTTCTTTTTCTTTGGGAAAGAAACGTTTCGAACCATTTCTAACCGTTTCTATCCCAAAGAAATGTGGCCAAGGGTAGTATTACTTGAAATTCTACATGTTAAGCATCATTTGAACATGCCATATATATGCGGGACATATTTTAGACATTTTTGGCACTATAGAGTACAACCAGGTGTCTCAAAACTTTTGGTTTTTTTTTGAAAAGTTTTGAAACGTTTCACGTTTGTACGTTTCGAAACATTACTGGTGACTGATCATGAATGTAAAGTGTGTAAACTCTCTGAAAGTCAACAGTATGGTTCTTGTTTTTGAAATAATGTAGGAGGTCAACATGATTACTACCTAATGCTCAGTAAATTGTCTGTAAACATAAAGTCGCAATATTTGTCATACAATTGGCCTTAGTTTGTCTGGTAAAGCTGTATAGCAGCAGCTGGCTTTGTTCTTTCTCTTCATGGCTCTATATTCCGTCCATCTGTACTGAGCATGTCCAGTGCAAATTCTGTTCCTGCTTGCTGCAGTCTTTAACTTATAGAAAAGATAGCACTTTTTTGCATGTCTGACAAATGGGTCTCAGTATTGTTATCAGCATTAGATTGGGATTTACATCCTTTGCCTTTGATTGGAGAGAGTCTGTGTAATCTAGGGATTATTCATGTTTCACATGGCTTTATTGCAGTCCAGAATTTTCACACTAGCATGCTAAGTATAGTAGTAGAATTGCTAAAGTAGCCCAGCATGTGTAAAAGCCTTGGCCATAAAAGCTTTTGTGGTGTTGTAATAAATGTTTGGAAAATTTGTCATTCATATGGGTGTGACATTATTGGAAAGACTCCGGGTCTTAGAACTCAGCCAATGACAAAATTTATGACTTTCAGAGGATTTGATGTTTTTGTGGAATCTCGAAGTATGTTTAGTACACAGGTTCATGCTCTTCATTATCTGAAAAATGATGAATATGTTTGTGGATTTTCCACTCACTGTCTGAGAAATGACGATAGGTTTGTGGAATTTCCACTTTCTGGATTGGTTATGCCAACCTCATTTGTTTTCTTCACAACTGTATATGAGATTCTCAAGGAGTTTATCATGGAACTAAGCCTTTTGGTCATATTGAATACTTCTTTTTAATCCCAAAGTAACAAAGGTGACAAGTACGTTCGTTAAGTGTGGACACTGGATAAATGCTGAATAATTTGCTATTTCCTTTTAAAAGGAGTCATTTTGTAAGCCTCGTTTTTCCTGATGGTCGCAGAAATATGGTTGATAAGCCAGAGTATGGATGCCCTTGAACTGGTTCTAGAGTGGCCAATGCAGTGAACCGACCTGAAAGAAAGCCTAAGAAGTTGTTGTGCCGACCAGAAAGAAAGCCTAAGAAGTTGTTGTCATTGTGCTGCTGCTCTATACAACACGACGCGATGCATCATCTTCATTATAGGTTTTCTATGACTGGATTTCTGTTGCGTGTATCATAGTGTAGTAGGCTTAGTAATTTGTTATGGGGCATATTTTGGCCTTGATTAGAGGAATGTGGCATGTGGTTGTCAACCTAGGACATGCTCTCTCTCTCTCTCACACACACACACACACACACACACACACACCCCTCTCCCTCTCTCTCTCTCTCTCCCCCCCCCTCTCTGTCTCTCTCGTGCACACACACACACACACACCCCTCCCTTCAGAGTCCGCAAAACCCTCCCTTTGGGGACCCTTGTTTTTTGTGGATATGTTTGCAGTTTGGTAAATATTTGATTGATAGTTACCCTATGGGCATGTAATGAGACCATAGTAATTCTTCCAAATGGAAAAATAGAAGGAAGAGAGAGAAGGCATATGTGACCTTTGGGTACACCATTAGTGGCTTTTCATCACCTTGTAGTAGATTTTAGGAGCCCATGCAAATATAGATGGAGAACGGTTGAGATTTTATTTTGACCATTATTGATTATATAACTACATGGCTTATATACAGGAAATTTGGGATTGCTCACGTACCATAGTAACAATATTCCATATCTTGGCGATCCCGAGGTGTGTCTATTGTTATGATCAAGCTATTGAGCTTTATGTTGAGAAAGATGGTACTTAATAAAATTTAGATGGTTTAATGTTATATGGACCTTTGATAGTTTTAATACTATACGGATTTTTAATGTTTCAAGCCATATGAGATGAATGGAATGATAGGTGTTCATCAATATTTTTGAGTATCCTTTCATATATTTTCAGAGAATATTGGAGACTTAAATCTTGACTAAGCATGATTCTAGAAGTATATTCCATATGGAATCTTTGGATGATTGTAACAGGTAGAGATTAAATCCACATTTCTAAGGAATAGGAATAGACCGTCGGAATTTCTATTACAAAATATTTGGACTAAAAAAGGACCTTGTAAGGGAGTCCTTCGGATGGTGACATGGAAGAATAAGGTGAATAAAACCCAATAGAATATTGGCTGGTGGAGGGCAATAGAATATTGGAAGTGGCTTAACTTCTCTATTTCTTTATTCAATGGTCCAAACAATGATGTGGAGCACCCAATTCCTACCTCAACTCTCCCACCACATTTTTAGACTGTAACCAAATTGAGAAACCTAGTTTCTCAACCAAACTTGTACCATTTGACCTAAAACCAAATCCTTCCATCCAACTGCCACACTCTTTTTATTCTGTCTCAGTTCTCTTCCTTCCTCCTCATTTCTGAGCACCATTTTGAATTTTTCTTTGCTCTAATCCTCTTTTCAAATTTTCTGTTGGCTCTTGAGCGGGAAGCTTCTTTCTCTATTCTCCTTTTCACGGGATGGACTCTCACGCCAAAATCTCGTCACTTCTCTTCTCTACCTGTATTTTCCTCCCATTTTACTCTCATTCTTTCAAAACTCTCAAGATTTTTGAATGAGATTCAACCTACCTGCTCTTTTTTCTATTTTGGGCGCTTCTCCTTCAAATCTCGCCACTTCCTCTCTCATATGAGATTCTCCCACGATATGAAATCATTTCATTCAGGAAGACAAGGCAATCAATATCTGAGTGAACCATGAATGATGCAGGGTGTGTGGAGCTTAGAAGGAGCTACTGGACGAGATTCTTTGAGAAAGGATCAAAGAAGATTGACTTTTAGGCATTGCAGTTGTTGATGCATGAAAATCAATCTTTCTTTTTCCCATCTCTCAATACTAGTCACTTTCCGCACTGCAATCTCTAAGGGTGCATGATTTTGAACCATTTGTGAAGGTTTGGGATCCATCCAGACAGCTTGTATGGAGGTTCAGGTGAGATAATCTTTGGAACAATGCAACACAGTGATTATGACGAGATTTAATTGTTAATGATGTAACTTTGAAGAAACAGTTAGTTCGTAGTTCATTTTGTGTAGTTGTTTTGTTTTGTTTTATTACATGGTTTGAAAACTTTAAAAGATTTGTTTGTTTTTGTAAGAAATTTCATGAGAAATCAGTCTTTTCCACTCTTACTATTAATAGTTTTCTACAGAATATTGCTTGAAATAGATTTTGAGATGTTTGGGAGCATATAATTTATTTTGAAGCAAGAACCATCAACTTCATCATTCTTGGAATACATTTGGGACCATTGGGAGGGACAAGTTTGATCATATTTTTCTTTCAAAGAACCTTGCTCCAAGAATTAGGTACTGTTCATTCATGTAGTTTTAAAATATATTTAGTTTTCAACTCAAATGACGGTCTATCAGAGTAACTTGTATGGAGATGTAAGAAAACTTTTAGAACAATGCAAGACAATGAAAATAACAAGATTTTATGATGCAACTTTGAAGAAGCAGTTAATTTGTAGTTTGTTTTGGTAATTATGTTGTTTTCTTTTAATACATGATTTGAAGAGGAAGAAAGATTTGTTTGTTTTAAAAGATACACTCTTACTATTGAGGTTTTTTACAAAAGATGATTTGAAATATCTTTAGAGTTGTTTGGAAGCATATAATTAGTTTTGGAGAAAAATCCATCAACTTTAACATCTTGGATTACAAGAGGGACCATTGAGGAGGACAAGTTTGATCACGTTTTTCCTTCAAAGATTCTTGTGAGGTATTGTTCATTCACATAGTTTAACAGTGTTTGATGATAAGTAAATGTTTTTTAAAATTTGTCGATTTCAATCGTTAGATTTTGCATGCAATTGGGGTTTTCATTTTTGCTTAGTTTGGTACTTTTCTAAAACATATCATGTTTGTATATTGTTTGTTGATGTCAATGTTATATTATATTAGGTGGAAAGTACATGAAATCATGCAAGCCGCTCGGAATAAAAAAAGTCGGATATCCATTTTTAAATAGATGCAGAGAATGCACAATTCTTAAAGAGGAATGAATCCCCCTTAGCAAGTGAAAGTGATTTAGTAGCTCTTCAAGATCAAGGAAAAACACATATGGATTTGTGGTTAGAAGGAAAAATATATCCAGTAGATCCATTAACTTGTCAGACTCCTCAATTCCATGGATTAACAGCTTAATAAAGTTCCTATGTAAGGGTGAGAATGGGGTTTGTTAGGATATTGTTGAAGATTGATTGGTCATGGAGCAAGTAGCCTTCATAACCAATATCAATCTCTGCTTAATGAAAGAGACAAAAGGATCACAATGTTGGAGGCTTAGAATCAACATTTGGTATTATCTATGCAAGCTACAAGTATTCAAATGTCTGCATATGATGGCATATAGAAGAAAAATAAGGAATTATACGTAAAGGTTCAAACATTAGATGCTCAATTGGGAGAGAGCACTATAAATGCAATTCACTTACAGATGTAAAACACACCTCTGAAGCATGAGATAAAAAAGCTAGGAAAAACATTATCATTCATGAAGGATACTCCAATGGGTCTAAGACTACGTAAGATGAAATTGCGTCCAATGGATGAAATATCTAAGAAAAGTGGTGACTAGAAGCATCGAGTGAGAGCTTGTAGGAGTGTTTCAGAAATCATGTCTATCCATGATGAACACTATGGTGCTATGGGTGAAGTGTTTATAGAAAAAAATATTGGATTTTGTTATACAACATCCAAAATTTAATCAGAGATAACATTTGAGTCAATGAACAAAGTTGTGGAGCATTTCAATGCAACTAGTGCATAGGGAGTTTGTGATACTGCAGAGATAAGTACAAGGGCATATCGGCTCATATTTAAGAGCTTTAAAAAAACATGTCTTTCTGTGGGAGCAAAAGTTAAAGCCCTGCTTCCTAAACCGGCTGATGTTGATAAGGCCAGGTATGCACTCAATTTGGGCGTACTTGATTTAGTCGGTGAGCCCCAGCATGTATGTAGGACACTAACTTTGAAAACAAAGGCTGGAGAGTCTAAAGAATTGGAATTGACAATCAACAATAACTATGTGTGATGGATGTTTGAAGAGATCTGCAAGCCATGGTAAAGTTTTATGATATGCCTATGGAGGAATGCAATGGTACTCTGAAGATTGTACTAAAGCTTGATGAAAGTGACCTAGGTGGTAAGAGGTTAAAATTAGAAAGAGTTAGTTTGACAATGATGAATAGAATACTGGACCTTGAAGTTGAGCTTGATGATGCATCATGCAAGACAGTTCAATGTGTAATCAAAACATGAGATTTGGTAGTTGATTGCCTTTGAGGTATGATGGAAATTTAAATTTTAATGTAATAATATAAAAATACTTAAAATATTTTGAAATAACATGTGAGTTTTTTTTGTAGGTGCCGAAAAAGTCACATTCAATTTTGAAGTGGTTTTTTGACTAAACCGATATCCCAAGTGTGATCAAAGGTCATAACAATGATAAGCTACTTGAAGTTGAGGGCTATGGATCCTACCGTGTAGAATGGCATCTAGCTGGCTGACCTCAAGACTATTAAATGTATGTTAATGTGGCACATGGAGCAAATACAACCCATCCTTGTCCATTGTGCATGCAAACGAGAGTACTTGCAAAGGGTGGTAAAAAGAATCAAAAGCAATGGGCCTCTGAACTTGCAGAGATAGATCAAACTAAGGCACCGGATAGGGATGCTCCAGGGATAGATCCATCATGGAGCCTAATTCTTAAAATTCCTCTTGAGTGAGTACACATTTGTGCGCTTCATTCTATTGTGAGAATAATTGAAAAGTTGGTGCTTCTATACATCATTGATGCATATAACTTGAAGCCCCAACAAGAGAGTGAGAGGATGATTGCAAGAATTGAAAAGGTTCTTTCAGATATGGAACTACACTCTGGGCAAGTAAAGATTACAAAATATGAGAAAAGATATGGAAAAACATGCAATGTTCCTTGTAAGCCAAGCTTTGGTGGTGTCAAGGCTTTAAAATTCCTTTTTACAAAGAAGAAGAATGACAAGCTCAAACGTGCTAATGAGTTAAGATGTATGGAGAAAGTTACACAATGCCTGTTGTGAACGAGGGAGGAAGGGACAAAAAAGATAGGAAAAGGTGTGAGTGTGGTTAGTTCTTGATAGCTTGGTACCTTTACTACAAAAGAAAAGATTTAAAGATGATGATGCACAGTGTTTCATCAATGCTATGAATGACTTAAGCTAGAATATGAAGATGCTTGGGGAAATAATCATATAGTACATGGTAATCTTTAACTTGGACATTAAGATCTGCATATTGAATGGTCCTATATTTACTAATTTGTTTTTCTATTTGGTAGCACATTTTATATGCTCATGCACCATACATGGCATGGAATTATGAAAGCGGGTGGTAGAACTAAGTCAAGCCCAATGGTTCAATTGGTTCAATGGTGGTACAGGTGTATCGAAATAAAAGCAGCTGCAACACTAGCATTCAAAGAGTCCTTAGTGTCCCATGCAGTGCAAGATGTTAACGCAGAATGTCGAAGAAGAATATACAACTCAGACACAATCATGCAAGGTGGCATGCAATCCGTCATAGACAAGGGCGCATATGGGTTGAGACACATGAAAATGATGGTGTAGACTCTTTCAATGTGGATGCCCATGCATAAGTTTTAGAAATTCTTTGTAATTTTAGTTATGTGATTTGTAGTTTAGCCAATGTATAATGGCCATGAGTTGTAGTACAAATGAGGAAATTTGAGTTATTGGATGTTAATTATAAGTATTTAGCTCAAGGTTGCATCAATTTTACTTTTTTTAGAGTTTCTATTAAAAACAAGTATTTTTAAAAATTAGGGTTTTGGGCCCTATATAAAAGAATGGGCCCTCATTTTCATTTCATTGTTTAAAGAGCTCTCCACTCCCACACCACCTCCCACTTGTCCCTGACATTTCCACCCTATCTTTTGCACCCTCACCCTTTCTCTCGCACACTCTCTCCCCCCATGGCCAGGCCTAAGATTAAGGCACCACGGAGACTGGTACAGCAAGACCCACCTTCAGACTCAGAGACAGAGAGTGATAGCCCCCCCCCTCTCCCCCGATGATCCTCATTGAAGGGAGAAACTGCCATTCCGGAGGCCAGACAGGGAGCAAGGGGTAGGCCTACAGAGAGAGGGATAGAGGAAGCTACAAGAGGATCATCATGGAGAGACAGATGACTCAGAGAGCATAGAGGAGGAGTGCGAGGAAGAGGAACAACGAAGGACAGAGCAGAGGACTAAGTCAAGAGCAGAGAATCAGGGTCCATGCCCATGGGGGAGAGGACATCGAGCTCTAGGTCCAAGGCAAAGAGGCCCTCCTCCAGTGAGGCGATACGCAATCAAGCTGGGGATGGTGGCATTTCGGGAGATCAGAAAGTTTCAAAAGTCCATCGATCTACTCATCCCAATGGTGAGCTTTGCAAGGGTGGTATGCGAGGTCTTATAGGACCTCAACAAATGTGCAATTACAATGCATTGAGTCCACTCCAATGTCAACATAAATAAAATGTCAAATGTTGAGGTTTCAACCAATGCATGGTAGTTTTTGAGGGGTTGCAATTACAATGCATTGAGTCCACTCCATTGACTTTCTCATTGGATTTGGCCGTGTATATGAAACTCACAGTTTGGAGTGTGAATGTTCTGCATTAGCCGAGAAAAAAACATCATATGTTTGAGTTCAACGAAGCATTGTTTGTCTCTTCTCGAAAAAAGGTGGTGTTCAAAAACACCATTTTAGTTTAGTTGGAGAAAAAGTAAGATTGCAACACTAGTCCTTGATATTTTGTCAAGTGTGCAGAACTTGCAACCACAAATCAATGGTCTACAAACAAAAAAGATAAAGAAAAAAGATCAATGTCATACCTTCCAAATATTTGTCAGTATTCAATTAAATTATCGTTGTGCAAGGAAAAAAAAGTCAAGCTTTTCAAGTACCTTCACTCCATTGTGGAGTCAACATCAGAGTTGGAATCTGTACTATGAGACAAAGCAGATAAAGCTCGCTTGCATGCAATGGTTGGTATCTTCACCTTGATGGGGAGGTTGCTACTCTTTGAGGAAACCTTCTTTGAGAGGTTACCTTTTGGAACCCATGACCATACAATAGCATCAACAGATTCCCAACGTGGAGGATCACCTTTATTGCACATCCAAATCTTGTTCCAACAATCTGCATACACCTCCTGAATTTGTGCATTGCGTCTTTTGCATATAGGTGCCCAATATTGTATGAAAACCTTCTTGAAATTTTTAGATTTATTATCCTTTTGTACATCAGTTTGAGCAATGCCTAGCCAAATTGGGTAAATTTTTTCTCCTGGTCAGACCAAAAGAAAGTGTCCTTTTTGTACATCAACCATTGGATCAAATGATTGTTTTGGCTTTTTCCTTTGAGGTTCACAATAGTGATCATTCAACTCTTCAATTCCTTGAAACTCATCGTTTTCATTATCAACTACTTGCACACAATCAATATGTTGCGTCTTTGGCCAAAATCTCTTGTCAATGCCCTCTACACTATTGTTTGGTTTATGAAGCTCATCAATCATGTTCTTCCAGTACTTCACTACCGGCTTGTAAAACTTTGTGAAAGATGCTTCTGGACCTTGCAGGTGTGCCCATTTTTCCCAAAAGTGTACATACTCCTTGATACCAACTATCACATGTGAGTGATCCTTCACATACTCGAACATGGGTACACAAGGTGGCTCTCCACTTGGTAGCATTGGATGACCATCCGGATGTCTCTTCCACAACTCAATGCCACCTTCACTTGGTTGCCAATCTAATGATCATGGATGCACTTTATATTGCATGATAGGAACTTCATTTTGCATAAAGAACCGAAATTGGAGAGGTTTTGAGGGTCCCACTAAAGCATCTTGCCCATCGCATAGGCATCCATCAACATAGCTCTTGAAATCAGGGACTTCCGTTACCAAAAATGGCGTTGGAGAAGACTCCTCACATTGTCTAAAAGTATCCATGAGATGTGCAAATGTCAATGTTTGGCTAGTTCTTAACCTCTCTGAAAACCTGCTGAACATTGCATCAATATCCTTATGTGTATGCCCAACCATCAAGAATCCCAATTGAATTGACTTGAAAATCCCTCGAGCAACAAGTAATGATAGGTAAGCAAACAAGTACCTATTCTTGTTTTCAGAACCACAATTATCCAACTGCAACAATAGGTGTTCAGGTAGCTTCTTATAAGGATTTTCTTGATGGGAACTTCCAAGTCCAAGGTCTTTGAATGTTCCACCCACTGCTCCAAGATGAAGTTGTTGCTTTTCATTAGAAACATAGTGAGAATCCAATGCTTCTCTTGAGGTTAGTGCATTTAGCAGAGTGTTATCAGACCTTGGCATCCCATCATGTACCAAATCTCCAAGTGCATGGTTATCAAATCTTTCAAGATTTCTCAAACACAAAGCCAATGAACCGATTGTGAAGTTAGGATCCGATGGCCACAAGGATAAAGAAAAGTGACCATAACGTCCTTGACCATGTCCATGTGTTATCATGCCAGTCAAAGCCACTGGGAGCTGAAAGGATTTGTCTGTGTCCTTTGAACGATTGCGTAATCTAGGGATGGCTGTCTTCTTTTGGTCCATCTTATCATGGATAATGCACAAGTATGTCTGAGGATACATTTCAAAAAATCTGCGCCAAGTGTAGTACACATTTCTACAACTTTTTTGTTGTAACATGTGCTTTCTTCTATCTTCCATCAACTTATTATGTTCATTTTGGCATTTTGTCACTGCAAGCTGAGCCTTGATTGCACTACATAAACCACATTTAGAGAATTCACTTGTTTTTGACAAAGTTACATGCTTGAATTCAGAGTTCCATATATGGTTGAATGTGGAAGTTGACATCTCCTTACAACCCAAACTATGCTTTAATTGCATGTTCACCTCATAGAGAATATCAACCTGCTTGTATACATCCGGTATCACCAGCTGTGTTTCCCTTGATCCATCGTGAAGTGTTCTACTTTTGTGTGGCATACGCTCAGAATTGTTATCCACAAAATCTTGGATTATGGCTCTACCCAGTTCTGTGTGGTCCCAACCTCTCCGCACGATTCCTTTATTACCATGCATGCACCTTCGTATACCAATTTCAAATTGCTCCCTGTATCGATAAAATGTTGTTTTTGGAATACCATGCATTTCATACCATGCTCTACAACAAACTTGAATACCATTCAATGAAAAGACATATTTGAACTGCCCATTGTCATCTTTTCGACAAGCAACCCCAAGAGTGTCATATACATAATTGGTCCAAGCCTCCAAACTTTGGCCCCAATACTCTATGCGTAATTTGGATATCATTTGACGATCGGCAAATTGACAACAATTTTGTTTACAACAATCAATCATAGATACTTTTGTGACTGCATCCCTTGTGAGTCTAGATGATGCTAATGGCATGCCATGTTTTTTAGCTTTCCTCTTTATCATGCAGTAACGCCTCTTTTTTGTGGATTTTTCATTTGGGTCCTCATCTTCCATGTGCTTTTTCCTAGAACCACTTGGAAAATTCATGGTGTCATCGATTCTTAATGAAGTTCCATCTAAAAAGGTTATTTGTGCAACAGGCCATTTTATTAAGTGGATGGTATCGATGCCTGATACATCACTATGATACTTTTCAATTCCCACACCCAGATTACCTTCACCAAGCATCTCAAAGTTTATAGGTTCAAATGGGTAGACATACAAAACAACACCCTTAGCAATGCTCTTGGTTTTCTGCTCATCCCATATTAAAACTTTCTTGTCCTTCCATGATTCTCGAATGGAAAACTCATCATATTCACATAGAGGTTCAACATCAATGGTATCTGATATTATATCATTCATTGGTAAAATAGCTCCATTGACATTGTCCACACAACTCATTGATCATGCTTTCCAACAAACAACACTACCCAAAGCCTCATAGACTAAGAATGCATCCATTGTAGGAAATGGAAGAAGTGCACTTTCATCCATACAAATATCAATCGCCACTGATACATTGTTTTCTCCCAAGGGCACACCTTGGCACATGTCATCATCTGATGTAGAGAATATTGTCCCAATGGCAACAATCTTTCCACTGACAAGCAAGTTGACTTTAATCCCCACTTTCAATGTGGCACCTGCATACATAACATTTGTTATAGTTCAATATTGATATCTGATGGTGTGACTTAGGATGAAAATGCTTTACAAGATTTCACTACACTACCAAATCTTCCTAAACCTTGGTGCTTTGAATTTTAGCCAGCAAAATCTAGCTACATGGCCAAATCTTCACAGAACATGGTGCTTTGAAAGGGAGATAGCAAGATTTGTCTACACAACCAAATCTCTCGAGACGCTGGTGCTTTCAAGAAACCATCAAGATTTATCCACACAACCAAATCTACTTAGACCTTGGTGGTTTGAAAGAAGCCAAATCTCCACATACCCTGGTGCTTTCAAAGAAGCCCACAAGATTTGGCCACATGGTCAAATCTCCCCATACCCTGGTGCTTTGAAAGGAGCCAACAAGAGTTGGCCACATGGCCAAATCTCCTAAGACACTAGTGCTTTGAAAGAAGCAATAAGATTTCCACATGGCCAAATCTACTCAGGCCTTGGTGCTTTCAAGAGGCTAGCAAGATTTGGATGCATGGCCAAATCCTTCGAGACTTGGTGACTTCCTTCAAAGCACTAAGAAGATTTGGTTGTGGCATTCTTTCAAACTTGGGGAGATTTGGTAATGTGGCCAAATCTTGTAGGCTTCTTTCAAAGCACTAGGGTATGGGGAATTCTGGCCATGCAACCAAATCTTGCATGCTTCTTTCAAATCTTCACAGAACATGGTGCTTTGAAAGGGAGATAGCAAGATTTGTCTACACAACCAAATCTCTCGAGACGCTGGTGCTTTCAAGAAACCATCAAGATTTATCCACACAACCAAATCTACTTAGACCTTGGTGGTTTGAAAGAAGCCAAATCTCCACATACCCTGGTGCTTTCAAAGAAGCCCACAAGATTCTGGTCAAATCTCCCCATACCCTGGTGCTTTGAAAGGAGCCAACAAGAGTTGGCCACATGGCCAAATCTCCTAAGACACTAGTGCTTTGAAAGAAGCAATAAGATTTGGCCACATGGCCAAATCTACTCAGGCCTTGGTGCTTTCAAAGAGGCTAGCAAGATTTGGATGCATGGCCAAATCCTTCGAGACTTGGTGACTTCCTTCAAAGCACTAAGAAGATTTGGTTGTGGCATTCTTTCAAACTTGGGGAGATTTGGTAATGTGGCCAAATCTTGTAGGCTTCTTTCAAAGCACTAGGGTATGGGGAATTTTGGCCATGCAACCAAATCTTGCATGCTTCTTTCAAATCACCAGGTTCTGGGAGATTTGGCCATGTGGCCGAATCTTTCAAAGCACCAGGGTTTGGGAAAATTTTGGCATGTTGCCAAATGTTGCTAGCTTCTTTCAAATCAGTAGGTAGATTTGGCCACATGGCCAAATCTTCAAACATCCAAACGTTAAATTTAATTTTAAAATTTAAAATTTAAAGTTCAAAATTCAAAATTCAAATTTTAAATTTTAAAATTCAAATTTTAAATTTTAAAATTCAAATTTTAAATTTTAAAATTCAAATTTTAAATTTTAAAATTCAAATTTTAAATTTTAAAATTCAAATTTTAAATTTGAAAATTCAAAGTTCAAGTTTCAAGTTTCAAATTTTGAAATTAGTATCTAGAGATCCTACTTTCAAAAACATCGTACATGCTTTTCATGATTCACGCTATTGAGAGTGCTCTCAACGGAAGCAAGAACGGAAGAGGGAGAGAGAGCGAGAGAGAGAGACAGAGAGCCACACAAGTTTTGGTGGGTGCAAAACCACCCTAATCTTCTTTTTCATTCATTTATATATGTGTTTGAGTATTGTACATAACCGGGGTTAAGGCACAGTGACCTTTAACCCCCACAACCTCCCACTTAAAGGACAATGTGCCTTTAAGGGAGAACAACTAGTGAGCATACTATCCAATGCCCATCAATACACGACAATACTCAAACCGCTGACTAGGTAGACTCTTCGTCAGCATATCTGCAGGGCTATCATCTGTATGAACCTTGACAAGCTCTATGCGCTTGTCCTCAAGTACCTCCCTGATGAAATGGTACCTGACCTCAATGTGTTTGGTCTTTGCATGAAAGACCGGATTCCGTGCTAACTGAATAGCACTCATGGAATCACTATGCAATGTCGGTACACCTGTATGAATCCCCAAATCTCCCACTAGCCGATCAAGCCATATAGTCTCCTTGCAACCCTCTGTGGCTGCAACATACTCAGCCTCTGTGGTAGACAAAGCAACGCACTTCTGTGCACGAGACATTTACGACACTGCACCACCTGCAAAGGTGAACACATAACCAGAAGTGGATCTCCTACTATCCACATGCCCTGCATAGTCTGAAATGCATAGTCTGAATCTGTGTACCCAAGTACACGCATGTCTCCTTTACCAAAGCAAAGGCACATCTCCTTGGTACCCTTCATGTACCTCATGATGCACTTAACTGCCTCCCAATGCCTCTTTCCTGGATTAGCCATATACCGGCTAACAACTCCCACTGCAAATGCAATGTCTGGTCTAGTAGCTATCATAGCATACATAAGACTCCCAACTGCTGATGCATAAGGAACCTTGGCCATCATGGCCCTTTCCTCATCTGATTTGGGACTATCTGTATGACTCAGTTTCACATATGGAGGCAATGGAGTACTCACTGCCTTCCCCCCCTCCATATTGAAACGCTGCAATACTTTTGTAACATACTCTTTTTGTGAAAGCCAAAGGAGTTTCCTACTCCGATCACGCGTGATGCGCATACCAAGAATATGACCTGCAAGTCCCAAATCCTTCATATCAAAGGCCTCATGCAACTTGGTCTTTAATGCATCTAGCTCATAAGTATTCTTGCTAGCCAATAGCATATCATCCACATATAGTGCCAAGATTATCACGCTATTATCCTTAGCCCTTTTAGTGTAGAGGCAGTGATCAATTTCACTCCTTCTAAAACCCTGGGACCGAATGAAAGCATCAAACTTCTGATACCATTCTCTAGGCGCTTGCTTAAGACCATAGAGACTCTTCTTTAGCTTGCAAACTAAATGCTCTTTGCCCTTTTCTTCAAAGCCTTTCGGCTGCACCATGTAAATTTCCTCATGCAAATCCCCATGCAAGAAAGCTGTCTTGACATCCATCTGCATAAGCTCCATATCCTCTAATGCCACTAGTCCAAGCATGCATCTAAGTGTGGTCATCTTCACAACCGGAGAGAATATCTCATCAAAGTCCACACCCTTCTCTTGCTTGAACCCTTTAGCAACCAAACGGGCCTTGTACCTAGGCACATCATCACCTGTGACCATTTTGTAGACCCATTTACATGGCAATGCTTTCTTTCCATGTGGCAAAGAAACCAAGTCCCAAGTCTTATTCTTCATAAGTGAACTCATCTCTGATTGCATAGCATACTCCCACTTGCGTTTATCCTCACGCATCATAGCCTCTCTGTAGCAAGAAGGCTCCCCGCAATCAGTAAGCATAACATAGTCTACCCCTGGAACAAACCTATCAGGCGGTCTAGACACTCTAGATGATCTTCTCAAGGGCATTTCAGCTTGCTGTCCCACTTGCATATCAACCACATTTGGCTCATCATTTCCACCAATAGATGATCCATCATCTACCCTTGATTGTATACCTGTGGGAGTACTTGGTTGTACCATTTCTTGCACATTTGGTGCATGGACAGCTTGCTGTCTATCAACATATGCAGGTGGATTCACATCCTTGAAAGTGATTCTCCTCATTTCCACATCCCTCATGGGTGCCTTATGCATCTTCTTCTCATTAAAGACCACATCATGGCTGCGTATGATCTTCTTTGCTTCTGGATCCCAGAGACGATAGCCCATCTCTCCACTTTCACCATAACCCAGAAAGATGCATTTCCTAGACTTAGGATCTAGCTTCTTTCGAAGCTCTTTTGGCACATGTGCATATGCCTCACACCCAAATATACGCAAATGAGAGTAAGAGGGCTTCTTGCCACTCCATGCCTCTTTAGGAATACCACCATCCAAACTCTTACTAGGTGATCTATTGATCACATGCACTGCAATCTTCATTGCCTCAGCCCAAAAACCACGAGAAAGACTTGCATTGGAAAGCATGCATTGCAACCTTTCTTGAATGGTACGGTTCATCTTTTCTGCAACTGGATTTTGCTCTGGAGTATGAGGGGATGTGAGCTCCCTCCTAATCCCACGTGTATCACAGAAATGCTGAAAGTCATGAGAGAGATACTCTCCACCATTGTCAGTCCGTAGGCATTTAAGCGTTCTACCTGACTGATTCTCAACCAAGGCCAGCCATTTCTGAAATACCTGGAACACATCACTCTTCCGAGCTATAGCATACGCCCACACTTTCCTAGTTGCATCATCATTGAATGTCACATAGTATTCAGCCCCGCCTAATGATCGTGTAGGCATGGGACCACATACGTCTGAATGCACCAAATCAAGCTTTTCAAACTCTTTCTTTCCCCTTCTTTTATGGGCTGATTTAGTCTGCTTCCCATAGAGACAGTGCTCACAAAAATCAAAATCAGAGAAACTCAAATGCGGTACATAACCCAAATGGCATAAGAGTTTCATTCCATTCTGGCTCATGTGCCCAAACCTGCAATGCCACAAAGAAGTGCTTGGCTGCTCGGTTATTGCAACAACATGATCAAATACCCCTGATACATGTAAGCGATACAAAGTCCCACACTTGGCACGCCTAGCCAAAAGCATAGAGCCCTTTTGAATTTTCCAACTCTGAAAGCCAAAAGTGGTGTGAAAACCAGCATCATCTAGCTGACCCACTGAAATAAGACTCTTGGTCAGCTTAGGCACATATCTCACATGTTTCAAAACAAATGCAGACCCATTTGCAAAAGAAAACTTTATGTCACCTGCTCCCACTATGTCACATGCATAGTCATTTCCAAGATGCACACAACCTGTCTTTCCACTGTCATAAGTGGAGAACCATTCCCTATGGGGAGTAACATGGAATGAAGCACCAGAATCCAAAATCCAATCCTGGGAATATGCATCATTTGAAGTGGTAAGCAACTCTGCAGATAAAGTAGACATGAAGAGAACATCATTGTCACTATCATGTGTGACTGCATTGATCTCCTCGATCTTCACTTTTCCTTTGTCCTCCCTTGGACTCTCTTCCTTTTGATTTGCACCCCAATTTGCATTCTTTTTCTTATCCTTTTGGTCTCTTTTCATATGGCCCTTCTTGCCACAATGGTAACACTCAATGTTTCGTGCCTTGGATTTGCTATGAGACTTTCCTCTTTCTTGGGACCTCCCCCTGAACTCTGTTCTGCCCCTTTGCACATTTAAGGCTGCATCCTGCTTGTTGCCATCCATAGACTTCCGTCTAATCTCCTCGGCCAACAAGCTACCCACAACATCATCAAATTTCAGTACTCCACTAGGTGCAGAGTTACTGACAGCTGTACGGAAGGTATCCCATGAGGATGGCAATAAACATAAGAGAAATATTGCCTTAGTCTTCGCATCAAAATTCATTTTCTGAGCCTGAAGTTAGCTGAAAATAATATTGAATTCATTCAAATGAGAAGCAATGGAGACCCCTTCCTTCATCTGCAACTCAAACAACCTCTTCATGAGGTAAACTTTATTAGAGGCAGTTTCCTTCTCATAAGTGGCACACAGTTTCTTACACAAATCTTCCGTAGTCTGCTCATTTACTACTGTGAAATAAACTGACTCTGCAAGATGAAGTCTAATAGTAGACTTTGCTAATGCATCCAACTCATTCCAATCATCCTCAGACATATTTGCAGGCTTAGCTTCAATCCTTGCCAAGGGTTTAATCTGCTTCTTTTGAATAAGCACATCCCTTATCTGTTCTTTCCACAAAGAAAAGTTTGTCCCATCAAACTTTTTAATGCTGAAAAACTCCTTTTCAGACATGGAAGAGGATGCCATGATGCAAATGAAACAAAATCCCAAATGCTAGTGCTTGCAAGAGAGAATCACACCAAATACCAGGTGCACCGAATGTGTATGCCACAATAAAGTGAAATATCACCAAAATTCAAAGCTCAAAGCATCAAAAGATGCATCTGACTCATGTGCATATACTATGCATCCATATGAGCAAATCTGGCCCAAAAGAAAATGCCAATAAGTGCCAAATGACTCAAGCATAAACACCATCCACTGGCATATGCATCAATAATGTCTCATCCAAGAGAGGATAGCACTATCAGTGCATCACCTGCAATGTGTCAAAGCTGTCCCTCAACTTAAAATAGCATCTATGTGCAAAGCGTCCATAAAAAATAGCATCCCACAAGGCAATTTGGGCCTATCAGCGCATCCAATAAGGACCGCAATGCATCTAAATGGCCTATAAATCATCCATTGCAACCCAATGCATACCACAAATGAGCGCACACTGCTCAAACTGCAACCAGAGTGATCTGCATAAGGTATGCTCAAGAAATCATAGTCCCACGGTAATGAGCGCTACTGAAAATAGAACCTGAGATGCTTCAAAACATGGGCGCCATTGCATAATCGGACTCAACAAGAAAATCTGCAAATATCTCTCTTCTGCCAAAACTCCAAAATCCCAACCGATGAGTGAGAAATGGGAGTCAATACTTATCCACTGCCATGTGGCATAAATCTAAGGTTTTAAAACCTTAGTATGAAAAATGCATAACAGAGAGACGAAATCGAATACACAGAGATTTATAACTCTGAAAATCCTCCACCGAATCACGCAAGAACTGATAGGTAGGGGTTTTTGGGCGTCCGGAACGCAATGGGATAGACGGTTTTGGAAACCGTGGTCTCAATCACTGGGTCCAACACACAGACTGAAAAACGTTTTTTGAAATAGAGCTATTTGTAAACTCCACCGGAGTGCGAATGATGAGCAACATAGAAGTTTTAGGACCTCTTGAGTCCACTGGAACTGACAGATCTGCAAATGGTTGCTCCAAACTTGAGTTCCAACACCCAGGCAAAAAACGCAGGAACTGACACAGTGACTCAGAAATCCAATGAAATGATCCCAGATTCAGGAATGAAGGTGTTTTCAAGCTCCTGAAGTAATGTGGACACCAAAAGCAAGCAATAGTTGCCTCCACAAGTCAATACGGCATCTCTGTCATCGAACGGAACAGGGAAAAGCTCAAAAAACGACTTTCTGCACACTCGGATGCAAGTAAAGTCACCCACAAAGCTTCCCACAAAGCTTCTCCTTCTTCCCACAGAGCTACTGAGCTTCAAGCATTCACGCACGCTCAGCTAGATCACTCGGGCTCTGATACCAGTTGAGAGTGCTCTCAACGGAAGCAAGAACGGAAGAGGGAGAGAGAGCGAGAGAGAGAGACAGAGAGCCACACAAGTTTTGGTGGGTGCAGAACCACCCTAATCTTCTTTTTCATTCATTTATATATGTGTTTGAGTATTGTACATAACCGGGGTTAAGGCACAGTGACCTTTAACCCCCACAGCTATTACACTTTAAAATCATACTTTTACTTTAAAAGCAAACCTAAAAATCTAAAACTATTAAAAAACCAAAACTTTAAAAGGCAAAGCTAAAAAAACCTTTTAAACCAAGCATAAAAAGTAAAACTATGAGAAGGAATTGAATTCATCTTCATGGGGATCAAGTGCTAGGCTCACCTTGTTCTCTCCCTTCCTAGATTTCAAATGTGTAACCAGGGTGGTTTGAGAGCCTTAGGACAATGTCTTAGATGGGGTAGTTCTTGGAAAACACTCCTCCACCCTTGGTTAGCTAATTGCAAGCAAAAAAATTCAAAACTATGTCAAAATGAGAGGTCCCGAGAGGTTCCCCATCCCAGATTTGTCCTAACAATGTGCACTTAACTATGTAGATTTTAAAATTCCATTACCAATTAAACATTCCATAGGTTCCACACTCAATAGTTGGATTAGAAAGAGGTTTTTTTTTTTTTTTTTTGCTCTACATGCTATTTGGGGGGTTCATGCTTTTTTGGGGGATTCCTCCTTCCCCCCCACCCCTTCCTTTTCCCTCCTTCCCCCCCCACCCCTTCCTTTTCCGTCTCATCCTCATCCTTTTCACCCTCATCCTCATCGTTTTCGCTCTACATGCTATTTGGGTGCATGCTCATCCTCATCCTTGTCGTTTTTGCTCTACATCCTCATCCTCATCCTCGTCGTCATCGTCTCCTTCTCCACACGGCTGCTGCGTTCCCCTCCCTCCCTTCCACTACTATGTCCTTCCCTTCGTCTACTGTGCCCCTCCCTTCTTTCCACTGCCGTGCCCCGTTGTCGCGCTGCCGCCCATCGTCATCATCGCAGATGCCCCCCTTCAACTACTACGCCCCTCCCTCCTTTCCACTGCTGTGCCCCGTCATTGCGCAGCTGTCCATCGTCATCGTCGCAGAGCCTTCTCCGCACGACTGCTGCCTGCACGCCCCTCCCTCCCTTCTGCTGCTGCGTCCCTCCCTTCAACTGCTGTGCCCCTCCCTCCTTTCCACTGCTACGCCCCTCGCCCCTTCCTTCAACTACTGTGCCCCTCCCTCCTTTCCACTACTGTGCTTCTCAGCTCCTTCCATTGGAGAAGCTATTGTAATGCAATAACCATAATCTCCACTGAAAGCTACTTCTTGGCTCCTTCCGTTGGAGAAGCTATTGTTCTAAGTGCACGGATTGTGGCTTTTCTTCTCCTTCCATCACTGGCATCTCTACTTCCACGAGCGGATCTTGGCCACCCTACTAGGGGATGAAACTTTTTCTCTAAGTTTCTAGAACTACGACCATCCGAACGGAAGCACAATCCCCTGGCTTTTTCACGGAAGCACAATCTCGTGCCTACTTGAAATCTAAAGAGCCAAGCTCATGAACAACAATGGCTACTCAATCATCCAGGTAAGAAAACGAAAGAAATAGAAAGTGTACCTGATTCTTGCATGTTCTCCATCTTTTCCATTTCGAAACACCACGATTTGAAAGCAAGAGTTGTAAAAGTGCGAATCTCAAAGTGTGATTTGAAAGTAGGGTCTTTACTATATGATTTGACTTTCAGATCTTGAAATTTGAAATTTGAATTTTGTATCTAAGATTCAAAATTTCAATTTTGAATTTTAAATTTTGAATCTAAGATTTTGAATTTTGAATTTTCAGATTTGAAATTTGAATCTTAAGATTTGAATTTTGAATTTTAAATGGGGAGATTTGGCCGCATGGCCAAATCTTCCTAGCTTCTTTTAAAACATACAAGATTTGGCTGCACGGCGAAATCTCCCTAGACCTTGGTGATTTGAAAGAAGCTAGGAAGATTTGGCACCACAGCTAAATCTCCCTAAACCTTGCTGCTTAAAAAAGATTTGGCCACACGGCCAAATCTCCCTAGACCTTGGTGATTTGAAAGAAGCTAGGAAGATTTAGCACCACAACTAATTCTCCCTAAACCTTGCTACTTTAAAAAGATTTGGCCACATGGCCAAATCTCCCTAGACCTTGGTGATTTGAAAGAAGCTAGGAAGATTTGGCACCACAACTAAATCTCCTTAAACCTTGCTGCTTTAAAAAGATTTGGCCACACGGCCAAATCTCCCTAGACCTTGGTGATTTGAAAGAAGCTAGGAAGATTTGGCACCACCGCTAAATCTCCCTAAACCTTGCTGCTTAAAAAATATTTGGCCACACGGTCAAATCTCCCTAGATCTTGGTGATTTGAAAGAAGTTAGGAAGATTTGGCACCACAGCTAAATCTCCCTAAACCTTGCTGCTTTAAAAAGATTTGGCCACACGGCTAAATCTCCCTAAACACTCGTGATTAGAAACAAGCTAGGAAGATTTGGGACCACAACTAAATGTCCCTAAACCTTGCTACTTTAAAAAGATTTGGCCACACGGCCAAATCTCGCTTAATCTTGGTGATTTGAAAGAAGCTAGGAAGATTTGGCACCACAGCTAAATCTCCCTAAACCTTGCTGCTTTAAAAAGATTTGGCCACACGGCCAAATCTCCCTAGACACTTGTGATTAGAAACAAGCTAGAAAGATTTGGCACCACAGCCAAAACTCCCCAACCTTGCTACTTTCAAAAGATTTGGCCGCATGGCCAAATCTCCCTAGATCCTCCTAATTAGAAAGAATTTAGCAAGATTTGGCCGCACAGCCAAATCTCCCCAAACCTTAGTGCTTTGAAAAGATTTGGCTGCACAGCCAAATCTCCCCAAACCCTACTGCTTTGAAAAGATTTGGCCGCACGGCCAAATCTCCATAAACCCTCGTGATTAGAAAGAAGCTAGCAAGATTTGGCCACATGACCAAATCTCCTTAGACCCAGGTGATTTAAAAGAAGCTAGAAAGATTTGACTGATTTGAAAGAAGCTAGCAAGATTTGGCCACACAACCAAATCTTCTTAGACCCAGTGATTTAAAAGAAGCTAGAAAGATTTGACCGATTTGAAAGAAGCTAGCAAGATTTGGCTGCACAGCCAAATCTCTCCAGACCTAATGCTTTGAAAGAAGCCCACAAGATCTGGCCACAAGGCTAATCTCCCCAAACTTTGGTGCTTTGAAAGAAGCCCATAAGATTTTGCCACACGTCCAAACCTCCCTTTCTGGTGCTCTAAAAGAAGCCCATAAGAAATCTCCCTAGACCTTGGTGCTTTCTTAAATCTACCACTATGTTTGCTATTAATTCTCGATTCTATTTCAGATATGTTTATTGATAATGTGTTTTGTCTAACATTAAAGATTATAAAGATGATAGTTTGTATATTGCTTGGATTTTTTACAGGAAAGACACAAATGTGAAGAAGGTTGAGAAAGTTGTAAGTGGATTTGGAGAAAAAAGCATACCATGGTACTTTGACATATACAGTATTGAGGGAGCACAGTTGACACGAGTTCACTTATTTGTTTTGTTACCTAACAAAAGTGCATACACTTGTGTTGGATCGGTACATCAAATCACAAAGATGTGGTTGGAAAAGAGGGAGATATTGGATTGTTAATCATTATAAATCAAAATAAGAAATTTCTCTTGGATCCTAGTGATTATGAAGCATCTCGTATGAAGTCTGATGTAGATGACAACATGCACTCAAGAGGCTGGATAAGTGTTGAATCAATTAATGGAAATGAAATTAACACAGTGACAACAATCATTGAATCATATCGCAAAGTTTCAGCAACATTAAAGAAGCACAAGAGTGGGGAAGATAGTGGGGAAGGAACAAAGAAAGGAAAGTTGACTATGGTTCAAGCACCAGGTGTTAGTGGAGAAGGGGCAAAGAAAGGAAAGCTCACTATAATTGATGTACCAGAGGAAGGAACACCTCCAGAGGGTATGCTAGCAGTTGTGGATGTTAGGATATCTCAAGGTGTATGCCTCAGGCACACCTTATGTTTCTGTGTGAGTGCTAGAGGCACAGTTAGGTGCCCACAAGCACAGTTAGGTGGTGGAAGAGCCACATAGGATGATTGAGAGAATCTAGGAGTAGATTGAGGAGATGATTGTGGAGCTTTGAGGTCATCAGTGATGTCAGTGACCTTGTATGAGGTGCCTACTTAAGGACCTCTTTCTTCTTCATTCTATAAGCAAGTATTCTGAGTTTGTGTCCACTCTACTCTTTCTTTCAGTGTTCCAACATGGTATCAGAGCCATTTGATCCTCCTTGAACCCATTTTTGCCACATCATCATCATCTTCCTCTTCTTCTTCTTCACCATCTCTCCCTCTTCTTCCAAAAATTTGCTTGAGCTTGTTCTCCTCCGATTCTCACCCATTTCCCACGTCCTTTTTGCTGGAGATCCCTCTTGTTGGGGCGAATTTCGGGCTACAAGCAATTGAAGAATAACACGCTCTGATGGTCGCCATTGCACGAAGTTCGTCGAATCTTCTTCCTGCATTTTCTCTACGCCTGCTCTGTCTTTGTCTAATTCCTTTAGGGCAAGCTTCTCCATACCTAGAGCTACCTTGTGCTAAAATCTGAGCAGCAATGGCTGCATATTGAAGGAGAAAACAGAGAAAAACTAGTCGACTTTGTTCAAGAAGGTGAAGGCGACCTGACACATATTTTCACCTCTTCTTCCCAGAGGATCTACTGTGGTATACCAGCTTTCTTTTGCCTCAGAAAGCCCCCTTTCTTTTGCTTTGAAGAGTGTGCTATGAGCCCTCCAAGTTCAGCTCTCTAGTTTTGACAGTTTTGACATGCTTTTGAAAATGATGCTACATAAAATGCTACTCTAGCATTTCTGGTCTTTTGAAGTTTTCAATAACTTCACTACAAGTGTTTCTTCAGTTTTGTTTTGACTTGCTAGACCTGGTTGTGATTGGAAAGTGTTTATTTCATCCACTTCTATGAAGCATGTAAAAGGAAGCATCATTGTTTGAAATCTAGTTAGTACTATTTGCTACATCAAGTGCTCATACTTTGGAAGTATTTCAGTTATTTTTGCCTTGTAAGAGAGATAGACACTGCCCAATATCTGGGTTAGACCCTCTCATGGCTACCTTATATAATCTTGAGAAGTTCAATGGAAAGGGCTTCCATACATGGCAAATGAAGGTGAAATTTGCATTGATGCGGGAGAACTTATGGGGACTTGTCAAACCTACTCCTATCGCTTCTTCTACGGCCTCCAATGCTGGACAATCTTCAACTCCGACACGACCGGCAAGGGATCCAGCAAGAGAAGAAAAAGCATATGGTATAATTGCTTTAGCTTTGGGTGATGATTACATACATCATATATCTGACTTGGAGTCTCCTTTGGAAGCTTGGCAGAAGCTAGACTTGATTTTTGGTGCAAGCTCTCACATATCTAAACTATCACTTAAAATCTCTTTCTTTGAATTAAAGATGGCAAGTGATACTACTTTAGCTGCTCATGTCAACTATATGCGGAGTCTTATGACTCAATTAGCTTCTATCAACTCTCCTATCACCCCTGATGATGCTATGGCAGTGTTACTTAAGAGTATGCCTGAAAGTTTTGATCACATTGTTAGCACTTTGAAGAGTCTTCCCAATCCTAACCTTGAAGGCATTATCTCAGCTCTCCAAGAAGAAGAAAGGCATATGGAGCTAAGGAAAGGCAATGACACTGCTTATGTTATGAAATTCCAGAAGGGCAAGTATACTCCTTGCAATCACTGTGGAAAGACAAATCACCTTTCAAAGGACTGCTTCAAAGTTAATCCATGCAAGCACTGTGGCAAAAACAACCATAGTGAGAAGTTTTGCAGAGCCAAAGCAAAGACAAAAAATGCAAATCTACTTACAGTGAATGAGCCTCCACAAGATGAGGCATCCTTTGAAGATTATGCATTTTAAATCATCTCTATGTATGCTCTAGATCTCTCTTTTTATGTCAAGGTACTCAGCCTGGATAGTCCTCCAAAATGAATGAAAATAAACTATTGTGTTTTTGTGTGTTTTTGACACCTCTGGTCACCTTATGATGTAGGCCATGTGTATGTTTTGTTCCATGGTACCTCCTGCAGACATTGTGTGCATGTACATGCAGGGGAGATAACCATAGGAAGGTCTGTTTGTATCCCTTTTTGTTTACCTTACACCCAAGGGAACCCTTGCTAGCATGAGAACCTAGCCATAGATTTATCCTTGACCACCATGAGATGGCATGAGAAACTATGAGACTAGATGTATCCTTGACATAGCCTGAGGCATTTCCTTGAGGGGGGGTTTGTTGGGATATCTCAAGGTGTATGCCTCAGGCACACCTTATGTTTCTATGTGTGAGTGCTAGAGGCACAGTTAGGTGCCCACAAGCACAGTTAGGTGGTGAAAGAGCCACATAGGATGATTGAGAGAATCTAGGAGCAGATTGAGGAGATGATTGTGGAGCTTTGAGGTCATCAGTGATGTCAGTGACCTTGTATGAGGTGCCTACTTAAGGACCTCTTTCTTCTTCATTCTATAAGCAAGTATTCTGAGTTTGTGTCCACTCTACTCTTTCTTTCATCAGTGTTCCAACAGTGGAAAGAAGCAGTGGCAGTGAATTGGAGCCAAGTGGAAAGGTCATAGGAAAAAAAGGGCAAAAGAAACCATCAGGCTTGGTGGAATATGAAAAATACTACCCATTCGGGTTGCATGCAACATTTCCAATTCCAGTTGCAAGATGTCAAAAAGCTCCTCCAAGCTATGTATATAGAGGGTTGAACAAAGAGCATGTGGAGAAGCTTGCTGCAGACTTCAGTTATAACTCTAGGCCTCCTGCTGCTGTAGCGGATTTAATGCCTTTCAATCCTGAAACAAAGCAACCCCTAGAAAGGGTAGATAAAAAGGATTTAACCAAGTGCCACTATTGGATACTATCTAAACAACATTCAATATATGCTGCTAAAATATTCACATCTAATGATTATAACAGCACGGCCCAAAGAAAGAACTACTACCGCACCCGTCAGGCGAGGATTGTAGTGAATTGTCCCGCATGCTTTTGTGTGGAGATATCAAAGATGGCAAACCTGGAGTCTCAAAATATCTTGAGACAATCTCCATACATTGATATACTTAAGCAGGTGAGGGGACAATGGATTCTCTTTAACAAACCCAAGAAAGCACAACAAGGGCTTGCAAAAGGACATCCAGATCGTGAGAATTGGGATGTAAGTACATATTTTAATTATAAATCATTTTTTACAAGAATGTTTTCTTAATTATTGCATTCTAATGGATTCATATATCTTGTAGGCTTTCATTGACACTGGCAAGGTAACATTGGGCAATAGCTTTGCCACGAAGGATGTACATATGATAATTACAAGCGATGCCATTTATGATGGTTGGATCTCCATCCTTGAGGATTACATTGCAGGCAAATATTCACAAGATGGAAAATGCCGTAGGCAACCCACAGTCTCAATGTTTAGATGTTTGCGTGGATTGAGTGATGATCAAATTGGTCAAATTCAAAATGACATTAAGGAAGGTAGAGTAGTCATAACTAAAACAAAGACTGATGCCATGATTCTTGATATTGAAGGATGAGCTATGCAGATCAAGAGAGATGCTGCACTACAAGAAGAACTTTATATGTTTATATCGGCAGAACAGCCTTCTTTAATGTTAAAAAATTGGAATGAGTCCCTACAAAATTTGATATAGATTGTGGTGATTCTATTTTGCTTCATGAGTTATTGCCATACCTACAGATGCTAGATGATGCAGTGGATGTGCACAGTGCCATCTCTTCTAACAGATTTGGTCAAGCTCCGATTGTCGAAGGGCATGATATGTTCTATTATTTTCAACCAGTGATCCTTGAATTTAAAGAAAAAAACAAAGAAGTGCTTGAAAGGATGAATGTCAAATCTCATATGTCTACTCGTAGTTCAAAAAAAGACACAGAGAAAAGTATTGCTTCACCTATAACCAAAACTAGAGTGAGAGGGACTTGTCCTACTACAAGAAGTATGGTGCATGCTCAACATGTTACATTGAATGAAGAGGAAGAATGCATGCTAGGAAAAATTACCAAAATGGGGCCGTTGAAAGATAGTGAGGCAAAACGCTTTGCTATGGTTCTTGGATGCAAGGAAAGGGGAATCACTGCTGATGCTGCAAGGGCATTCTTAGCCAACTTGATTCAATTTTATTGCATAGATAACCCTTAGTGAATCTGGGTGATCTTGTTAATTAGAGTTACAAACACAAATGCTCAGCTAAAACATTTGTACCTACATTTTGATTTATATTTGGACACTATTTGGTTAGATTCGATTTGCAAAACATTATGTTTCAATTTGTTTTGTGAAAGAATTAATAGACATTGAGTTAGTACCTTGTGGCAAAAATGCTTTGTGCTTTATGATGTGAGTTTGTATTCCTCCACTAGAAGAATGATTCTTTGATTTTAAACATATGATAGGTGTTGCAGATTGTCCTAAAAAGTTGAAGAGCTATCTTATTACAAATTTTGATCCTACATCCAATGGTTTATGGAAACATGAATTGCCCATACCCATTGAGCATGTGTTCGAAATGAATGGCATCCATTATGAAGTAAAGAAATCAACAATACCTGGGGCAGGATATGGTCTTTTTGTACATACGAGCATCAAGAAGAAACAAGATTTGATGGTATATAATGGTCCAAAATATGATTATGATACTTGGAGATCTCTCCTCAAGTTTTTCCCAAGGATGAAGACTTATGGAATGTTTGAAGATCCATTCATTGAGCCATTGACAGATGTGAAATGTATTGTGGGAGATGTATTGTATGGAAACATTGCTGGACATATAAATAGCTCAATGTATTATAAAGAAAGAATAAATGTTATATTTGTATACATCCCTAAGCTACCACCTTGGGCTCAAAAGTCACAAGAAGATTTGAGTGCCCATGGCTACATTACTGTGCAAACCATAAAGGATATCTCCTTTGGAGATGAGCTACTTTGTGAGTATGAATACTAGTATGGAATTGTTAATGATTATGTTAAACGATGTGATGCAAAATTTAGTTGCAAATTTGGCTATGTGTCAATGGCTTTGATTATATTTAGCACGAGAAAGAAATTAAAAAAAAGGTTTTTATCAAGACCATGTCTCTGAGTTTCATGAGCTCTATTGTGATGGAGAGTTTCACAAGCTCTATTGTGATGGAACGGTGTTTTTGAACACC
This sequence comes from Dipteris shenzhenensis, assembly GCF_047967505.1. Taxonomy (NCBI): domain Eukaryota; kingdom Viridiplantae; phylum Streptophyta; class Polypodiopsida; order Gleicheniales; family Dipteridaceae; genus Dipteris; species Dipteris shenzhenensis. The sequence continues at coordinate 65,806,267 of NC_141596.1, forward strand.
ACATTTACATGATGGATGTCAAAGCTCTACCATAATCCTATTGCATATGTCAATAGTGCAATTTATCAACATAGAAACATATGCATATGGCATTAATTTGATACATCTAATATACCAAATAAAAACTGACAGTTGTTGCAAGTTTAATTTTGTTTTTGAACACAAATTTATATGATGGATGTCAAAGCTCTATAACAATCCTATTGCATATATCAATACTGCAATTTAATTTAATCCAATGAATCTTCCTAACGCAACATCTATAAATTGGCTTTTGTTTGTGGTTTTGATGTATATGAAACAACAAACATCTTTCTTTGACTAGCAAATCAACAAATGTTTTGGCCATGGGACCATGTTCACATCTATTAAGGCCTTTTGCCATAGCAACATATGGAAGCTTGTTGCTTGGGTTCTAGGAATTGGGAAAGTATTGTGCATGGTCTAGTCTCCCCCAACATAACTGAAACTTGGGTCCTCAATGGAGCTAATGTTTCAATAAAAAATATCAAAATTTACTTTTGAAGTGACTATATTTTATTTCGTGGGAATTGGGATTTTCCCAAATTCTCTAATATAGTGTTTCATCCTCAATCCTGATTGGATTAACCAAAGTGAGGTGTGGCTTGGTTGTTGCCCATTGGGATTATAGGTGGAGGATGAATATGCACGAGTAGGATATGATGAGATAAGATGACCTCGCTTTCAACTTGCTCCTCAGCTAGGTTAATAGTATGCTCCTTAAGCTCGAGGTCTAGGTTTATGTCATCTCCTCCACCACTTGTTGATGGTCCGGACCTACTCCACTACTTGTTGATGCAGAAGGACCCTCGGGTTGCTTGCTAGCATCCTCATCAAACTTGCTAGTTACAAGGAGAACGGTAAGGGCTACATCTTTCTTAATCAAATGAATTGGGGAGAGGAATCATTCCCAATGGGAATACCATACTCATAGAAAGAGATAGGGACATTATCCATGGCCCTACCTTGTGTCTTCTTGAAGTTAGCACTCTGGACAAAAGAGCTCAAAATATCCAATGAAACCCATTGGTGAGGGAAGTTAGCAATCACGACAGATTGCCCATGATAAGTATATCAAAAAACTTAAGAGAGGGATTATCAGCAGGAAGGAGAGCTCTCAAGTGAGACTCAAGATGGAATGCCTTGCAGAAGATATGATAAACGTGATCTGAAGAGGCATGGGAATCAATGGATGAAATCCACTAGTCAAAAGCCTCTCTAGGGGAAGCCATGAGTGTAGGAGGATGCTCGGGAAGACGAAAGAGGAGGCTATGGAATGCAAGGTTACTCAAGAGTGGGAAACTGAAAATGTGAAAATGATCTTAGAAGTGTAGTTTATAAAATGGGCATTGCCCTTAAAAATGCTTTTAATTATAATATTTTTATACTTATTGTTTTTACTTTGGAAAGTGTTTCTCTCTCTCTCTCTCTCTCTCTCATTGGCCTTAGCTCTCTCTCTCTCTCTCTCTCTCTCTCTCTCTCTCTCTCTCTCTCTCTCTCTCCCTCTCATAGACCCGCAAGATCTTCCGAGGATGTTAATATATCTTTCTTTCTTTCCCTCCCTTTGTGTCCCTCATTGCTCTCTCTCTCTCTCTCTCTCTCTCTCTCTCTCTCTCTCTCTCTCTCCCTCCCTCAATCTCTCTCTATCTCTTTCCCTCCCTTTGTGTCCCTATTTGCTCTCTCTCTCTCTCTCTTCAGACATCAACGCGAGGACATCAGACAGACAGGCATAGATTTTGGACTTTGCTGAGGATCCAGTCTTAGTTCCAGCTGCCCCAGATGAGAGTTTTTCACGCTTATCTTCAGATAGAGGGGTAGAGGTGACAGATCAGGGACATCGCCTATTGGAGCTTCTCTCATCGCACGGCATGGTCATTTATAATGGACTTCGACAGTGGCCGCATTCATCCATAGCCACATGTTTTCCCTTCGCGGGTGGTGGTACGAGCGTCATTGATTACGTTTTGGGTCCCCCGACTTTAATCCCTTTTGTACATAACCTCACAGTCGACCCTTTTATGCCTTCAGTCGATCATGCACGTCTGCACTTTATTCTTACCCAGATTCCTCATGCCCCCCCTTCTAGACATCATGAGCGTCAGCCATACTATGAGGTTCATTTTGACCACTAGTTTGATGATATTTATAGCCAGCACCTGAGTGGTCTTCTCCGTCCGCACCTTCTCGATGCCCTACCCTCCACACAGGATCGGTGGGACCTTGTACATACCTCCATCATCTCGGCAGCCCACAAGTCCTTCCCCGTCACTTGCCACACATCTAGTCCTCCACCAGTCGGTCTTGTGCCTTGTAATGGATGGTATGATGAGGAGTGTAAAGGACTCCGCAGGAAGCTTCGCCTTGAGACACAGGATAAGTCTCCCCTCCTCATTGAGACCAAGAAGAGTTACAAGCATTTGGTGCGATGCAAAAAGTGCCAATTTCTAGCTCGGAATGAGGAGGAGCTGAGAAGTTTACTTTTCAGCTGTGATTCCAAGGAATTCTGGAAGAAATTCCTTCGCTTGAAATCTCAAACTCCTCTTACAGACCCGCAGGTTTGGCTTGCCTATACTTCCACTTTATATGATATTCCAGACCAGCCACAGATCGACTTATCCCATGTGCCTAGACCCACCTCCTCTGCCTTATTCTCATCCAATAGTGTCCAAGCAGCAGCTCATCGTTTGAAGACTGGGAGAGCTAAGGACCATGATGGATTGCAAGCAGAGTATGTAATTCATGGGATTGATGCCTTAGCTACAGTCCTCTCCCATCTTTTTAACGAGTCCATTTGTATAGGTCTTCCACCTAGTTGGCTAGAAAATACTATAGTACCCATACACAAGTCGGGGGATCCTTTGGAGGCGTCGAACTACAGGACCATTATGATTGGCCATGTCATGGCCAAGATTTATGCGACCATTCTCCACAGCTTTTGTCAGGACAGAGGGTTGTCTGTAAACCTTGGGAAGACCAAAGTCATGGTCTTCAACACGTCATACCAGGTTTATAGGAGAGGTGAGTTCTCTTTCACATTTGATGGGCAGGAGGTGGAGCTAGTCAGGGAGTATACATATTTGGGTGCCACATTTAGAGGTCCAGTCTTCACCATGACGCATGCAACACGAGATAGGATCAGTAGAGGGTATGCCGCCTTGGCTCTTCTCGAGAGGCAGTGTGCACAGTCACATTTTCAGCATCCCGACACGAAGTCCTTACTTTTCGATATGCTGGTGAGACCTGCAGTCATGTATGCTAGCCCCTTTTGGGCAGGAGATCTCAGTGTTGCAGATTGGAGATGAGTAGAGAGGTTACAGATCATTATGTTCTCCAGATTGATCAGAGCGAAGCCCACGGTACCGCATCAGATTACGTTCGCAGAGTTCGGAGCTACACCCCTAGTGCTAGATGCAGCATTTCAGTCAGTTACATACTTGCATAGGATCAGGGTGCTCGGAGACTCAGCAGCAGGCAGAGCACGATTACCGTGGCTAGCACTGACATCCTCGCAGATGTTAGTGGAGAGAGGTCATACTTTTTGTTGGTACCACACACTCTCCACATGGCTCACCTCGCTGGGCTTGGATATGGATAGGCTGCCACCATTTCGATACAGCATAGATGCCCCTTGCCTCCCTCTCACTCGACATGAGCTTAGCCAGGTTATCAGGGCAGATTTGTTGCACCTACACACGTTTCGCACTTGGGTTCATCCCACGGAGCTTTCTACGAAGATGGCCACATATCGTGACCATTTTCTCAGGATTTCAGAGGATGGCTTCATCATATCCCCAGGATATATCGGCGTTCATATGTCGCACTCACTCAGGATTGCCTTGGGCCAGCTCAGGGTATCCAGCTCAGGGTATCTTCCCACAGATTAGACGTTGAGGCCGGCAGGATGCGTCGTACAGCTACCGGACATAGACCCAGGCGAGAGACTAGGATATGCCCTTGTTGCACTATGGGGGAGGTGGAGACGGAGGAGCACTTTGTTTGCAGATGCCCTTTATATTATGAGATCCGTGGCAGATTTCATTGTTTATTTGGGCACGGATTTGGACCTCTCTTTCGGATTATGGAGTATGAGGATCAGTATTGCTTAGCGTTGTTCATCAGGGAGATCACCAGATACAGAGAGAGATTCCTCAGAGAGCACCGTCGCATCCCTGCCAGAGACCTGGTTATTCATGAGGAGCAGGACGAGGCGCAGGACCATGAGCACAGAGATAGCCCATCTTGCCAGAGAGCACCGATGGTTCCACCCCGAGGATGTACATATGACATGATTGTAAAGAATAAGGGAGAGAGATAGGAGACTCAAGTTCAGCTTTCTTCACAACACACAAAAGAGAGAGGACACAAGGTTGGAGGGTGAAGCCTTTCTTAACTTTTTGCACACAAACAACAATACAATAGAAGAGGGAAATACCCTATATGTCAAAACCTAGAATACGTGGTTCATATGTGAACCCAAACCAAAAACATACGTGGTAGTCTAACTACACCACGAGTACAACTAACATAGGCAGTGACATAAATGATAGTCATCCAGGAGATATATCGGGGGTAGAGCTTGATATCTCAACACTCCCCCTCAAGCTCAAATCCATCTCATGTACACCAAGCAAGCTCCTAAATCTGCGAAGCTTCTCGGTACCCAATGCCTTCATAAAAATATCAGCCACCTGCTCCTCAGTGCTGACATAGACATGCTGACATAGACAAGATCAATCTCACTAGCTAGAACCTTCTCTCTCACAAAGTGATAATGCACCTCAATGTGCTTTGTTCTAGCATGATAAACTGGGTTATTAGCAAGCATGATGCTGCTAATGTTGTCACAATGAATGACAACTGCTGCATGAATTGACTGTCCCATATCTGCAAGTAGCTTCCGTAACCAAGCTACCTCACATGCAGCCATTGCTGCACCCCTGTACTCAGCCTCTGTGCTCGACAAGGCAACTGTTGGCTGCTTCTTGCTGCTCCAACTGATGGCACCACTCCCAAGGGAAAACATAAAACCACTAGTAGATCTCCTGTCTGAGACACTACCAGCCCAGTCAGCATCTGTGTATCCATGTACCTGTAATGCACACCCAGCTTCATAAAACAGTCCATAATGCAATGTGGACTTCACATACCGCAGTATGCGCCTAGCTGCATCCAAATGTGGCTTCCTCGGTGCCTGCATAAACTGACTCACCAGCCCCACAGCATAGCTCAAATCTGGTCTGGTTATAGTCATGTAAATCAAGCTACCTACTATGCGCCTGTACATAGTAATATCTTCAAGAAGCTCACCTGTCTCTGCATTGAGCTTCACATTCTGCTCCAATGGAACAGAAATAGGCTTACAGCCTGTCATCCCATATTTGGACAGCATGTCCAAACCGTATTGCCTTTGCAACAGCCATATCCCACTCGGGGATCTAATAACCTCAATGCCCAAGAAGTAACGCAGCTCTCCCAAATCCTTCATCTCAAATTTCTGCTTCAACAGCAGCTTCACTTCATTAATATCTGCATCACTATCACCTGTAATAATCAAGTCATCAACATAGATGACTATAAGCACAATCCCTCTGTTTGTCCTTTTCACATAAAGTGAAAAATCTGAATTGGAAATCTGAAATCCAATAGTGACAAGATATTGCCCTATCTTGTCTGACCATGCCCTCGGCGCCTGTTTTAAGCCATACAAGGCTTTGTGCAACCTGCATACAAAATCGGGGTGTGAATTATCCTCATAACCTTCTGGCTGCATCATATAAACCTCTTCCTGCAAATCACCATGCAAGAAGGCATTTTTCACATCCATCTGATGCAAAGACCATCCCTTTGCAGCAGCCATAGCAATTACTGCTCTCACGGTTGCCATCCTTGCAACTGGGCTGAAAGTTTCCTCATAGTCAATTCCATATGTCTGTGCAAAACCTTTGGCAACCAATCTTGCCTTGTACCTGCTAACAGACCCATCAGCATTGTGCTTTACTTTGTAAACCCACTTGCAGCCAATAGCCTTCTTATCATGAGGCAAAGGCATCAAATCCCAAGTGTGGTTTGCATCCAAGGCAGCCATCTCTTCATCCATAGCTGCTTCCCAATTTTTATGCCCTGCTGCATCCTCAAAACATGTGGGCTCTGGCTCCTCTAGAACCTTGACCATATAAGCATAGTGATGTGCTGTATACCCATCATATCTCAGCCTGTCAACTGGATACTTAATACGAGTGGACCTCCGTACAACTGGATCAGTTGCAGGAGTCTTTAAATCATGCCTGCTTTTCCTTGCACCAAGTGTAACAACAAAGGAATCCCAAGTTCCTCATCAAGGCTCATTTCAGAGCCGCTTGCCTCTCCATCAACATGAGAGCTACCAGCAGACACATCAAACACTAGAGCATGGTCTACTTTTCTTTTCCCTTATGTGATACCTGCACAACACTATCAGGGCTGCCATGTGACGATTCACTAGATCTCAATCTCCCTGTCCATGCATTAGATCCACTAGTAGAGGACTCTCTGGGTCCACTCAAGGCTTGAGATTGCTGCTCTGCATTTATTGCAGCATTCCCATTTCCTGCATCTGCATCTCCTACCATAACAGTTGGTGCATACCAGCTGCTCATTTCATCAAAAACAACATCTCTGCTCACTTGCATTTTGCGGGTGGAAGGGTTATAACAGCGATACCCTTTCTGGTGCAGAGCATATCCAATAAAGATGCATTTTTCTGCCTTTGGATCCAGCTTTGTTCTCTTCTCATCAGGAACATGAACATAAGCTATGCAACCAAATACCTTCAAGTGAGAAATATCTGGTTTTTGGCCTGTATACATTTCTTCAGGCGTCATGCCATGGACAGCTGCAGTGGGGGTTCTGTTCATAATATAAACAGCAGTTGCTACTGCTTCAGCCCAAAAATAATCAGGCATGTTTTTCTCATTTAGGATCGCCCGTCCTACTTCTGCAATATGCCTGTTCTTCCTTTCTGCAACCCCATTCTGCTGAGGGGTAGACCTGCATGAGTACTTCCTTTGAATTTTTTGTTCTTTCAGATATTCACAAAATTCTTCTGAAAAGTACTCTCCCCCTCCATCAGATCTTAGCACTTTAATATGCACACCTTTCTCTTTTTCAACCATGGCCTTAAAAGCCTTGAAATGGTTGAACACTTCACTTTTGTGCTTCATAAAATAAATCCACACCTTCCTAGTGTAGTCATCAATAAACGTCATATAATAATGGCATCCACCAATAGAAGCAGTTTTGGTTGTCCAAACATCTGAATGGATCACTTCCAAAGGTCTTCTGCTTACCTTAGCATTTTTGGGAAATGCATGTCTGGCCTGCTTACCCATTTGGCATGCTTCACATATCTTTTGCATTCCCTCAACTTTGAATTTAGGCAAACTTGCAACAATGTTTTTCGTTTGCATAGATTTCAGCCTTTGTATATTCACATGCCCAATGCGCTTGTGCCATATCTCAATATCTGCAATGACACCTCTCCCATGCGCAAACATAGCAGCTTTCACCTCAGGCATATCAACATCCAAGGTGAACATTCTGCCATTTTTGTTGCCTTTCGCAACCAAGCGGCACTTATTTTTCAAGTCCTCAACAAAGCATCCATCAGGATTAAATCTAACCTGCAGACCTTGCTCAACCATCTGGCCAACTGAAACCAGGTTCTTAGTGATTTTTGGAACATGAAGTACATCTGCCAAGTACTTCGTTTTGCCATCCTGCATAGCCAATGGCACTTTACCAACCTACGTAATTGGGTGCGCAGTATCATCACCTGTTTCAACATAACCTGGCTTATCCAAATTTCTAACATCATGAAACCACTCACCATGACTGGTCATGTGGTTAGAGGCACCTGAATCAACATACCAAACATCATTGCAAGCTGCAGCATCTCCTGACATGGAGTTAACCATATGCTGCATCACAAAAAGGTGCTCATTTCTGTCGTCACCATGCCCACTTGATGATGCATAGTTGCTTTGCTGCAACTTCCCACTTTTGATGTCATTCTGCTTTTTATAGCATGTATTCTCCTTGTGTCCAGGCTTTCCACAATAATAGCATTCTGTGCTGCTATTTACTTGCTGGTTCCTTTGCCATGAACCACGGCCTCTTTGGCTCCCCCTGCCTTTAGAACTACCACGTCCTCCTCCATAGGACTGGTTTTCCTGTTGTTGCTGTTGGTTCTGATTTCCTGCACGGCCACCAAAACGGCCTCTTCCTCTACCTGTATTCGAGTAGAAAGCAGTCTCTTGAGAAGTTGAGGTGGCTGAACCACCATTCCTTTGCTCTTCACTCAGCAAGAGAGCAATAAGTTCGTGAAAATCAGGAAATGTTTCACGGACTCCAATGGATGTCCGAAACTGTGCATAATCTTTCCCAAGACCATTCAAGGTCACAGACACTAAGTCCTCATCATCAACAGGTGCTCCAATGGAGGCAAGAGAATCTGCAAGGCCTTTCACCTTCAAGGAATACTCATTTATATTCAGATTTTTCCTTTGCACATTGTGCAACTCCTGCTTTAGCTGCATCTTTTGTGCTTTGGTATTTGTGCTATACAGCTTCACCAATGTATCCCATGCCTCCTTAGGCGTCTCTACATCCTGTATATGCACAATCATAGAATCTGAAATGCTAACAGACAGCCAATACAAGCATTTTCTGGCTTTTTCATGCCATTCTTTAAAGGCCTTCAATTCAGCAGGAGTGGGAGCAGTACCCAAAACTGGTTCTGCAGTTTCACCACTGATGTAATCCCAAACTCCCTTTCCCATAAGGAAGTTTGTCATCCTGAACTTCCATGCTTGGAAGTTGTTCTTGTCAAGCTTCTCACTGACAATGGTAGACAGATTCTCAGACATTTTACAAATCACGAATTGCAACAGCAACCTGTAAACATAGCAAATGCCTCACAAGGGCAAATAGCAAAGCTTCTGCAAAAAGCCTCATAGGGGCAGATCTGCAACACTGACAAAAGTGGTATTTCACCACACAGTCACTTCCTAGTGACGATTTTGCATCAACAGGCAACAGGCATGAATCTGCAACTCCCAATATCTCTGCACACAGGCATACGATGCAATTTCTGTGGCACCTTTCCACCGACTAGCCGCGCAGTGGTCGCACAGTGAAAAACAGGGCCTTTTTCTGAGTACCTGCGAAGAACTTCCGCCTTCAAAACGGGCCCCGAAACGGCCTCAAATAAAAAAAATAAAGTCACCGAGGGCATCGCCTTTGCCCGCAGCATATACTACGCTCTCGCCACACCGCGAAGGGCCTCTCAATCTGAAACAGTGCACTCCTGCACTTCTGGCTGTGCTACCTGCAGAGATTTGCTCCCAAACTCGAAATAGGAAAGCAACACTGGTCCTCTTACTAGGACACCACAAACTTGGCTTACTTTCTTGAGCTCCTTACCACGAACAAGGCTCTGATACCATGTAAAGAATAAGGGAGAGAGATAGGAGACTCAAGTTCAGCTTTCTTCACAACACACAAAAGAGAGAGGACACAAGGTTGGAGGGTGAAGCCTTTCTTAACTTTTTGCACACAACAACAATAGAAGAGGGAAATACCCTATATGTCAAAACCTAGAATACGTGGTTCATATGTGAACCCAAACCAAAAACATACGTGGTAGTCTAACTACACCACGAGTACAACTAACATAGGCGGTGACATAAATGATAGTCATCCACGAGATATATCGGGGATAGAGCTTGATATCTCAACAATGATCCGGCAGCACCGCAGGATGATCTTACACAGAGGCCGTACCCGTCGCTTTATTTCTAGACGACGGAGGATGATGGCAGATTTTCGGAGGAGATTGCTCCATGGAGACTTGGCACCGCCAGCAGCCCATTTGACACTTGCCCAGATCTTCACACTCATGGCAGGAGGCATGGTCGATGGCCATGACTTCCATCATTTCTTTGGATCACAGACCCCTTAGGGAAGACAATGTTCCTCATATTTCATATTTTACATTTTGTATCTAGGCATTTTTGGTACTCTATTTCATTTCATTTTGTATCTAGGATTTTTGTAGCCATTTTTGGCATCTTAGCGGTATTACGATGAGGCCACCTAGTTGGCGCATCGTTGATGATGTATTTTCCTTTCGGATGATTTTGTGTCCCATAGGCCATGTATGGCCTTCCGTGGACCTTTAATAAAATTTCTTTCTTTCTTTCTTTCTCTCTCTCTCTCTCTCTCTCTCTCTCTCTATCTCTGTGACACGCGATGATCATCATGTTGCCTTGTTGCCCTTAGCTATCTATGTCATGGACATTGATTTTACATATACACCTTTTGTATTTTGTTAGTGGCTCCACCCTTTAAATCAGTTGTATCTGGGGTTTTTTTCAATCTCATAGTCTCTCAAAGAGCTTAATTAACTTTTATTTTTTTCTCTTTCTCAACTTAGAGGTGCAAATGAATAAATCCAATCTTAACTCTCTCTCTCTCTCTCTATCCCACTCTCCATCTCCCTGTTTCTGTCCCCATCTCCATCTCCATCTTTCCCTCCCCCTCCCTCTGTCTCTTTCCTTCCCTTTGTGTCCCTGACTACTCTCTCTCTCTCTATATATATATTCATACATCTAACTTTGTCTCATGGCCAGGTGCATTATTTGTGTCCCTTATTAGTCTCTCTTGCACACTCTAATTGCTATCTATCTCTCTCTCACACACTCTCTCTTGCACAATATAGATATACAAATATCCACACAGGTTTAGAATTACAAATATTTATCGCTTTATCATTCATAGAACATAGGTAGCCATCATTCTAGTGGCTCCACCCTTTAAATCAGTTGTATCTGGGGTTTTTTTCAATCTCCTAGTCTCTCAAAGAGCTTAATTAACTTTTATTTTTTTCTCTTTCTCAACTTAGAGGTGCAAATGAATAAATCCAATCTTAACTCTCTCTCTCTCTCTATCCCACTCTCCATCTCCCTCTTTCTGTCCCCATCTCCATCTCCATCTTTCCCCCTCTGTCTCTTTCCTTCCCTTTGTGTCCCTGACTACTCTCTCTCTCTCTATATATGTATTCATACATCTAACTTTGTCTCATGGCCAGGTGCATTATTTGTGTCCCTTATTGCACTGTCAACTTCTCTCTCGCTCTCTCTCTCTCTCTCACTTAGTCTCTCTTGCACACTCTAATTGCTATCTATCTCTCTCTCACACACTCTCTCTTGCACAATATAGATATACAAATATCCACACAGGTCTAGAATTACAAATATTTATCGCTTTATCATTCATAGAACGTAGAGAGCCATCATTCTAGAGGTGCAAACTTAATAAATAAAATCTTAACAATAAATGAAACAACACTTTGTATTATTTATGATTTTTGTTCATACATGTAACAATGCCTCATTGCCAAGTGCATTATTAAAGCACTAAGGATCTAAGAAATTGGATATTATGAAATACCTACCATCTTTTCTCTACTATCTGTATGGGGGGGCAACAATTCTTGTAAAGGATACTTGTCTCATTCCTATCTAACTTTGCAATTATCAAGTCTAAAATAATAGTCTTGGGGAGGGTTTGCTGTTGCCAACTGCAATTCTTCCCTGATAAATCGCATGGTCCACTCCTCTTCCAATTCCAACATTAGATCAGGATGTCCTTTCCGATAAATTAATACCTTGACAATAGGACTGTGAGTCCCATCGCATAGATCATCATCCATTGCTTTCCATTGCTGGTTCTTCCATCTAAACCTTCTATATGTGAAATTCATGCATAGATTTTGCCTTCCAATGAAATACCTGTAAAATTTGGAATCTGTTAATACATGTAAGATGTGCTCATCGAAATGTCACATCTGAAGTGTTCAATCGACATTGTACTAAATCTTCAGCATGACATGTTCTTGTTGTCCATCTATTGTCAAATAGCTCAGACAGCCAGTCCAATTCTAAGCTCTTGCAAGTGTAAGTAATCTTTGTTTTCCTTAATTGCCTACAACTTGCAAAGAAATCAACAAAGCATGGAAATGGAAGAAACCAGCTCAACCTAGCATTTCTTCCACTAGTAGTTGGATTCATAGCATTTCTCACATCATTTAACATTCTATTTCTATATGATTCACTTACCTCCATGCTTGGAAGCACAGCTATTCAGGACTATCAAAAGAAGGTAAGGGAAGAGATTCTAATCTGCCATAATGTCCTTCTTCATCTGGCACAATGAACATTGAGTCATAGAAGAAGATCCCGTCCTTTTTTAATTTTGATGGTGTGCGACCTTCATACTGAAGACTCTCGATCTCAACATGGAGGACATGCAACACCCTAGTTATGCGTGCTGCAGACTCCCACTCTTTGTAAAGAGATGGCTATAAATATGTAAAACAAATACAAGGCATAAGACAATTGATCTAAGACCCTTCCCTTCCAATGCTTTGAGATGTCCATTGCATCCTTCCGTCCCACTTTGTAGCACCCACGATTAGTGGGTTGCATTGTGATCCAAGAATATTTCCTGTAGAGTTGAGGAATCCATTTCCCATGCTCATCCTTAACATTCTTCAATACAACAGACTATAAACTACTTCTATATCTATCATTTTCTACTTCCATAGTTTCTGCCCTGTACCATATGATTAAAACTAGCTTTTTCTACCTCTTTCTACTTCCATAGACCCTCAAAATTTATGTCTTCTCTTCTCTCTTTCTCTATCCCTCTCTTTCTCTTTCTTTGCAAGTCTCTATTTCTCTCTCTCTCTCTCTCTCTCTCTCTCTCTCTCTCTCTCTCCCCCCCCCCCCTCCTTCCCTCTCTCCTTTAACTAAACCTCTCACAAAAACAAGCAAAAAGATATTTTAAAAAACATAGAATACTTCTCTCTCTCAGTCCATCTTCCAAGGTACCCCTCACACAAACAAACATTAAATTATTTTGAAATACTTAGTTTAAGATATGCTCTTGTTTCTCCACAAACAAAGAAAACATTATTAATATCATATGACTCTCTCTCTCCCACCCAAATCTCTTTGATTAGGATCTCTTTTTCTTCCTTCTTTCTCAAATACTTCTAAAACCTAGCAGTTTGAAATACAATCTCTGTCTCTCTCCCTCAATCATTCCCTCAAATGGAAGAAATTATAGCAGTTCAAAATATAATCTCTCTCTCTCTCTCTATCTATCTCTATCTCTCTCTCTCTTTTCCCTTCCTCTATCTACCCCTCCTATACTAGCAAAGAAACAAATGACTATTTTCTATCTCTCTTCCTCACTCATCCCCTCAAACAGATAAAAAAACATAGCAGTTTCAAATATAATCTCTCTCTCTCTCTCTCTCTCTCTCTCTCTCTCTCTTTCCCTTCCTCTATCTATCCCTCCTATACTAATGAAGAGACAAATGACTATCTTTAGTCTCTCTCCCTCACTCATCCCTTGAAATAGAAAAAAACATAGCAGTCCAAAATAATCTCTCTCTCTCTCTCTCTCTCTTCCTCTATCTATCCCTCCTATACCAATTTAAAAAAAAAAAAGTCAAAAATTTGTAGTTTTAAATATCATCTACCTCAATCTCTTCCTCTTCCCTTTCTTTTGTAACAAACATATAGATAAAGTGTGATACAAAAACATATCTACTTAATATAGACAAAACTTTCAAGGCAAAATCACTTCCTTACCTAGAAAGTATGTGTTCCTTCTTCTGGAGTTGACTCTCTATAGTCCAAAAAGGTAGAGAAAGAGCTGAAAATGATAGAACACTGTTTTTCTCACTCCTTCTAAGCATAGTTAGGTCTTAACTTCAAGAGTTGACTCTCTATACTCCAAAAAGTTAGGGAAAGAACCGAAATGAGAGCACCTATTTTTCTCACTCCTTCTAAGCATATTTAGTTCACAACTTTGGTTTCTAATAAGAGAGTGAAATAAGTAGATAATGAATGAAAGAGAAGAGGGATGAACAGATCTTGGGCAGAAGTTTCTCTAAGAGATTTTCGAATGTGGAAGAAAGACGTGAGCAAAGAGGAGAGAGAATGACTAATCAAGAGTGGAATGAAGATATTTTGAAACCAGTTGCTAGAAAGTGGTGGGAATGAATGTTTGAAACGTTTTGGAAGAGAGAGAATAGGGAGAGAGTTGGTTAAGAAGTCAAAGTTTGTGCCAAATGGTTGAACCAAATGGAAAATGTGAGCATAGTTCTAGCTAGGGGATAGTTTGCCATGGGAGGAAAACAAGGAGACCTGACATGGTCAGTCAGGGTAGGCCTGCCAAAGATAATTTTTTATTGTGAAGCACCAATGACATTTTTTGGGGTATTTTGAAAAAAAACTAAAATTTCCCCTAGATTTGGGGAGCCTCTATTACAAAGAAGTCCATATGGCATAATCTCCTTCATGGATACCATATTTCCTTATCCAAGCCTCTAATATTTTAGTAATTCTCCAAAGGGCCCCTTTTTGAGTCTAAATTTTTTGTAATGAAAAAATTGCATATTTCAGAAATGTTCATTCTCTTCATATGTGAGACATGACTAATACATCAAGATACGATCCTAAGGATCAGTTATGGGAAGTTGGAGCCACAAAGGTCCACATACACCCTTTCACATCCCTATTGGTGTAAATATGTCCTTATTGTGTGCATATCCTAATCTTAGACTAGGTGCCTACTTATCCCCTTACACGGGTACACCTGGTGGTTGGAATTAAAAAATTTAGAGACTCGAACCCATGAAATTATTTTTTAGGATCAATCTAATAGAAGTTAGTAAACCCTCTTCATGATGCAACATCTCATCGATCCACGACTATGTTAGAACATAGAGTGAAGAGCCTGGTGCAATACCAAAGTTCAAACTACTCCTATACATAGCTGTCTACTAATTCCCAGAAGAGAGAAATTATTGTGTAGTAAAGAAACTGATAGTGCATATTATCATTATGTGAGTGTGATATATAGTGCTACCATTTTCTGGCAACATGCCAAAACTCATAAAATATAATGTCTTCCATGCTAGGTTATACAAAATAAACAAGTAGAACCATGCATAAATGAGTAAGTTCACATTCCACTGGCATGAAATGGACATATCGCTCCACTTCAGCACAAATAGGGAAATGTCAATGAAGCTCTAGCATCCGTAACATATGTCAGTGTAGAGTTTTCAAAGAAATCATTCATTTGCATTTGAAAAATCTGAATTTTACTTTGATCAAACCATTGAAATTTTGAATTCTAAAATGTATAGATGTGCATGATTGAATTGTGACTTCACACTAGCATCCACCATAGTTGAACTTGTTGATTTTCTACCTGAATGATTCGGATTGTTTGAACAACATATGCTGAATTAAAGACATAAAAATTACTATTTTTCTATCATTCAACCTTTCAAAACTCTCTTTCTGAAATCAGATTGATAATCGGACGTTCGGATTGTCTGAAACATGTTTGAATTGTTTTCTAAAATTTTGTTTGTTTTTTTTCATGATTACAAGCTTTGATTTGATGACCTTGATCACTTGCCAAGTGTGTGCATATTTGTGGTATGAAGTAGAGGTAATTTCAAAACTCCTCTGATCTCTTCTGGCTCCTTTTTGAGCTCTTTTGGATTCGGTTTGGGCTCTTCCACCTACCCTCATCTTTCACCTTTTGCATTTCTTTATATTATTAACATTAACATCAACATTCTCATAGTTTGTATTGATTTTTGATTTTTCTGATTGTGCTTTTGCACTTATCTTGCCAAAGGTATGGAATTATGCCAAAACATTGATTCGATTGTAAACAAAAATCTGATTGCATTTCATCCTCATTTGCATCATAGTATTCATTCTTAAACTCAGTAAAAGCATCATAAAACACTTCGGATATATCATCCTTCGAATCTAAAATTTCTATTTGGAAAACCACCTCAATAAGTGATTCTTCTAGAACATTATCCTTGTCATTATCCTCACCTAATGATTGAACTGAACTTATTTGCATTTTGCAATCTTCAAAGAGTTGGTCTTCAGTTTTATCTTCATCTGACTTCTTTTCTTTGCTTACCCCACCCTCAATTTGATCATCACTTTGCCATCCATTTGTCAATTGTAAACTGTAGAAAATCAACATTTTTGCTGGAAAAACACACTCGGATGAATGGGTTAGACTTATCCAAACAAAAAACTATTTTAGGTATAGGAATAACTCTCAGCCATTTGACATCAGTCAATTCATAAATTTTGAACCACTTTTGAAGCTCCTCAAAACTACCACTCAGTAGACTGTAGTGTTGCTCTCGGGCCTGCATTTTGGCATAGACTGAAACATACCCAAATCATATTCAAAATAAGATCAAAGTTGATGAAATTGCTGTCCATACCTTGGTCTTGGAATACCCAAGCCCACTTGAAGAAACTCCATCATATTTTAACTATTATTTGACAAATGATGCGACAATAAGAAGCATACTTTGGAACAACTAAAGCATATTGGATTGATCATTAGCCTATTTATATTGCCTATCAATTACCATCCCAATTGCCATCATTCTGAAACTTAAAAACACCTTGCACTCTACCCGCCCTTAAGAGCTCTCATAGCCGCATGGCACTTCACAGCATGGCACCTTGTGGTTACAGAACAACAGAAGAAGGGATGAAAGATTAAGTAGCATGCAATTCAACTTCAACTTAGAATCACTTGAGAGAAGCAACACATCCTGCAGCTTCAACAGCTGCTTTGCATCCTCTTATTCGATAACTCCTACCTGGTTTATGCTTTACCATGGTTTAAAAAAGCAAATTAGAAAAATTGACGGGACATGTTATTAAAACTAGAGTACATTAAAAAAAGAGGACTTCATGTTGTTAAAAGAGACAAAAAGTAAGATTTTAAAAAATCAAATTAGAAAAAAAACTAGAGTACATTTAAAAAACTAAGTACATTTAAAAAAAAGCATGACACATTTGTACAAGAAGTAGATCATATAACTCAAAGCCATATGGTGTTAAAAAACACCTTCCGTTAGCTCAGCCTAGAAGATGTCCTCTTTGTCTCTTATAGTTACTTTAGAAAACACATAAGTCTATGAATTAAATTTCACAGTTACTTTAAATTTCTATGGAATTAAATTTCCATCACTTGACTATTAAGTCATTAGAGAGAGCATATGTCCTCGAAAGTGCCTACTATGGCATTGGCTCCATGAAAACAAGTAGACTTTAAACTTGCAAGCCATGCATAACCAGGGCTGGCAGCGCAAATCTCCTCACAACTTGTTTCGAATTTTCCGCCGACTTGTAAGCATTCAACAACTCTTCTTTTCTCTCTTAGCTTTCCTCATCTTCACCATTTTTTTCAATACAGCTTCTAGCCACTGCCATATCCTGTACGAAAATCTAACTCATTCGCATAAGAAGTACGTGATTAAAAGACTTAGCAAAAAAGAAAGCTAAGGATATTCACCTCTTCTGCTGAGTTCAAATCAAGCAGCCATGTGCGTAACATATCCTCCTCGAATGATTTTCCCTTCATTGGTCCATACAAAAGAGATCTAAGACAGAATTTGAGTTAGGAAAATGAAGTCGGGTAGTAAGTAGTCATTGTCTTAGAGGGAAAGTGGGAGAAGGAGAGTGAGAGAGCAATAGCGAGGGATGCACAGTGAGCTGCCCCTCCTTCAAGAGTGGTAGAAAGTGAGGGAAGGCATAAAGTGAAAGATGAATACAAGTTAATAAGAAGGACTAGGATGTAAGAAATAAGACAGTGTTTGTGGAAGGACTACGATGGAAGATTACAAGTGCACTAAGGCACGATGTGTTCCCTATTATAAGGATAAGGGTTGGAATAAAGTGAGAGAAGCATTGGAAATGCTCTACTTTAAGTGAGTGGAGACTGTCCAACTGAATAAAATTTTGCAGAGCATTGGGAATGTTGTACTTTAAGTGAGTGAAGCATTGGGAATTGATACTTTGCCATGAAATATATTACAAATAAACATCATCACATATTCATATCAAAATTCTCATCAAGAAGGTTATATTTCCTAATAATCACATCATCACACATTCATATCATAAAATTGTGTGCATAAAATAAATATATAAATATCATGACTAAATGCCACTTAAGTAATAAGTCAAAAATTGGTGTATAATCAACAAAAACTACATCATGATTCATACATTGCAACAAATAAATGTCAACCATAATATTCATGGAGTAAACAACATCATGAGAATATGCTCCTCATGCATATATACAAACACAACATCATACATGCATCACAACTCTTCTGATGCTTCTAGTGGAGACTGTGGCAGCTCTTCTGATGCTTCCAATGGAGGCTGTGGTGCTCTAGATGTACACTCAGTTTTGTAGTATGTAGTGCTTTCGGAGTAGACTTAGTATCCTCTTCCTTAAATGCAAGCAGAGGCTGTGGCAACTCTTGTGATGCTTCTAGTGGAGGCTGTGGTGCTGTAGGTGTACACTGGGTCTCTACTTCTTCTGTAGTGTGCAGTGCTTTCACAGTAGACTCAGTCTCCTCTTCCTAAATGCAAGCTCTGATATTGCTTCAGTTGCACATTGTATTCTAATGGCAGCAATTATGTCTCGAATGATTTCAGCCCTAAACAATTGTATATCCTCCTCTGAATATTTGAGCTCCAAAGAGTCTTCCGATGAGATCTGTGGCTTAAGTGAGAAAATTTCTTTGAAAATCAACATGCAGTTGTAGGCAACTCTCCACCCACAACTATGCCCATCTTCCTGCTCTACTACTAAATGCTTTTGGAAGTCTACCGAGTCTTTGTACTGTCCTGTTTCTCTGATAGCAGATACCAACTTCTCAATCGATCTACTCATCATGACATATTAAAAAAACTTAGTGTGTCTATTACATAAGGTACATAATATAGAAGTAACAACAGATTAATAGAATACTTATGTTTGCACTGAGCCATGAAAGCCTGCAATCGAGTTAACAAACCAACAATAGTTGTCTTCAAGGTCCCAAACCACCAGACTCCAATGTTCCCTACACGAATAATTAAGAACCATTATTATTTAACACAATGTTGCCAGTATAAGATGAAAATAAAGGTTGCCATGATACTTACATCTCGTGATATGCCATAAATAGGACTCGCACGCCAATTAAATGTAAAGGCTATAACCATTTACAAACATCGGCTATTGTCTTTCTGCTATCGCTAAGTATAGGAGAAACGAGGGAATCCAACATATACACACGGTTTTGTACGGCTCTACCAAATCGTGAGATAACTATACTGCACCAACAAATAAATGAATATTAGCTTATTAGATTTAATCAGAATATTGAATTATCAAGCAGAGAAAAAGTTTGTATCAAACCTAAGAATGGCCATCATAACGTTGTTATTGACCTCATTTGAAGATCTAGAGAGGATTGAAATCTCCTCTCCCCCAAATTCAAGATACTGAGGTCTATGTTGAATCATAACCCTAACATTAAAAGAGCTTCCCAATTCTTCCAATGAAGCCATGTTTGTAGAGTTGAGGTCTTCTATCCCCTTGGACTCTTTGACGGCATGCATTTTGCACTCCTCTGAGCCATTATCTATTTGCCTTGTGGGAGGGTCCATAATGTCACCCTTAATGATTGCTCAAATGGTACATGTTATAAATGCATAGAGATGCAAATCCGTATATGTTGACAGTGTGGTGTCATTTTGTATCTCAAAAATTTGACCAAGTACCAAAAAGCAATTGTAGCCCACCCTCCATCCACAATTATAGATGTGGCTATTCTCTTGATGTGATACCTGACATGTTATATACTCTATTTGTTGTGCCAAGTCACATTGCCGCATTACTTTGTCGATAGCACCTACTAACTTTCGAGCTGATCTGCACATCAAAACATATAACATCAGTGAATATGTGCATTGCATATCAATCTACATGTCAAGAAGTGACAACAAGTGTAGTCTATACTTACTCTAACACATTGCCATGGATAGATGTCATTGAGTTGGCAAAGAAGCACTTCTTAGCAAGGATGTCCATGACTACCAGACTCCAATGTGAGATGCATTATCAATAAAGAATAATTACTATGTTTGAAACAATTCTAGCAATGCAATAGAAAAAACAAGTAGGGTTTGATGCTTACTTCTCATAATATGCTGTAAAAATAACTTGTGCGTCGTTCATAGGAACGTGCTTCAACCACTTGCAAACATCCTCTATGGTTTCTTCTTTATTGCTAAGCACTTCCGAAAT
This sequence comes from Dipteris shenzhenensis, assembly GCF_047967505.1. Classification (NCBI taxonomy): domain Eukaryota; kingdom Viridiplantae; phylum Streptophyta; class Polypodiopsida; order Gleicheniales; family Dipteridaceae; genus Dipteris; species Dipteris shenzhenensis. The sequence goes on from NC_141596.1 coordinate 65,826,550, forward strand.
ACGAGGATCGAGCATATATGAAACACTTTGTATATTTTGCGGAAAATTTGCTATAACATTACTATATTAAAAAAAAGTATTAGCTTCTTGGGTTTAATCAAAATAAGCAAAGTATAAAGCAAAGGAAAAGGTTGCATCAAACCTGAGGATGGTTGTAATGACTTTGACATTAACCTCTTTCTTAGGATTCAAGAGGATTGAAATCTCTTCTTCACCAAATTCAAAAAAATGACGTTGTTGTCGAATTAACAACATAGTGGTGAATGAACTTCCAATCTGCTCCAATAGATTCATATTTTCATGACTCATCTTATTGAGAGAGTAGTCTACATCGTATTCTTCTTCACTTGCTATGTCTTCTACATCCTCCTTCTACTATAAAAATATAAAAAAGTTATGCGATGTACACATCCCAAATAAAGGCTTAAACAAGCAGATAAGGTTTCATACATGCTTTCATTAGAGTGAGTCTCTCCTCCGCTTAGAGCAAAAATTTGAAAAGTAAGGTTTCATACATGCTTTCATTAGAGTGAGTCTCTCCTCCTCTTGGAGGAAAAATTTAAAAAGTTATGAGATTTACACATGCCAAATAAAAATAAAGGTTTAAATAATCATAGAAGTATAAAGATAGCATGCTTTCATTAGACTCAGTCTCTTCTCCTCTTGGAGGAAAATATAAAAAAGTTATGAGATTTACACATCCCAATTATAGGCTTGAACAAGCATATAAGTATAAAGATAAGGTTTTATACATGCTGCAATGTAGTCATATTTTCAGGTTGTTTCCCAATGGTAGTAATTAGATGCTGAATACTCTCAGCCCGAAATGCTAGCAGATCAGCTTCTGTATATGATTCCATTTTGACTGGTAACTCCAAATCAAAAATCTCTCTAAGAAACAACATGCAGTTGTAGGCAACTCTCCACCCACAACTATGTCCATCTTTTTGCTCCACTGGTAGACGTCTTTTGAATTCTACTTGATCTTGTTGCTTCATGGTTGTTCTAATAGTAGATACTAGCTGATATGCAGCACTGTCCATCATGACATATTAAATATATTAATATGTCATGATCATAAGATACAAAATAAGAAAGTATCAAAAATATTAAGAGAATAATTACCTTGGGGAGTTGGCATGATAGCCTTCCATTGAATTCACAAACCACAAACGGTTGAGTTCAAGGTCCCAGAAGATCAGACTCCAATGTGAGCTACACGACCAGAATAAAAATGATTATTGTTTTACACAAACTTGCCAAAGAAATAGTAAAAATAAGGTTAGAGTTGATACTTACGCCTCATGATAAGGCATTAAGATGACTCGCACCCCATCTAAATTCAAAGGGCTTAACCAAGTGTACAAACATCTTCTATAGTCTTTTGAGGAGAGCTAAGAATAGAAGAAAGGAGAGCATCGAGCATGTAGACACGATGCTGCACTGCACTAGGAAGCTGAGAAATAACTACATTGCATCAAGAAATAAACAAACGTTAGCTCATAGAATTGATTTGCATTCTGCACTAGGAAACTGATATATAACTACACTGTGAATAAATAAACAAATGTTAGCTCATTGAAGTAGCAACAAATAAACAAATGTTACCTGAGAATGGCCAAGATAACATTGTCATTAACCTTTTTTAAAGGATTGGAGAGGATTGAAACCTCCTCTCTACCAAAGCTCAAATACTGAGGTTCTCATTTCAAAACGATCCTAACTTCAAATGAGCTCTCCATTTTATCCAATGCAGCTAAATTTGATTCTTCAATCAAATTTAGAGGTGGTTGCATTGTTGAAGTAGAAGGGAGTGCCTCCGTATTGACTTCATCCATTTCTTCTCCCTCTATTGCCTGTAAACAAATATGAGAGATTAGATTCATTATCTTTAAATTTGAATCTTATTTAAAAAATTGTATTTAGTTGAGAAATAGAGAGTTCATACCCCTAAGTATTATAGTAGTGGCCTTTTTTCATAACCCTACGAGCCATAATTATCAAAGAAGGCATCATCATGTTTGTCTTCATCCACCAACCTCTCTCTGAACGGGTCATGTAAGTCCATCTTTTCATCATCATCAACTGGGACATTATGATCTTCAAGGTAATCATCCATGTCATCGGTGTCCTTGTGGTCTATCTCTTTTTCATAGCCTGTGGTTAGATCTGCTTGAAGCTGAAAATAAGCCATGAAATGCTTATTTTCAATAATATTTGTGGAGTTGCCTTTTTTGAGGAGATCCTCAAATAAATATCCCATCCTGCATAAGGTGACCTCGCAACCTACCGGTAGCAAATTCTCCATCATGGTAAGCAAGAGACTCCCACTTTTTGTAGGACTTCCATAGTTGTTTTTTTGATAATGTATGGACCTGGGAATATCTTGCTCTTTTAGCATCAATCTTAAATTATTTGAATTCCCTCTTATGTTCTTTTGTAAGGAGTGATCAGGGTTGGGACTCCGCTACACAAAAAGAATGATTCAAGAGATTGAATCGCTATGCCACATTCTCTCTTGCCTCTCTTTGCTGCATAAACACCATTATAGATCTTTAAATCTGATGAATATGCTCGCTCTAGAGTAACTTGCATGGCTTCTTTGTCTTTTTTATCAACAAAAATGACAATGTTGCAAATTGCCACTTTGCTAATGGTGGTATATACTATTCTATCAATGAAGTTATGGATATCATCGCTAGAAACTTCATTGATAAAGAATAGTTGTGGCTTATCCCATGCTGACTCATTCTTGAAGAAGTCATCTTCTGAGACTCCCCTCAAGTTCACAAGCTTTCCAGACTCTGCCATAACCTCTACATTGAATTGAAAGCTTTGGTGCATATCTGTCGACATCCTTATCTCGCTGATTAATCTTTCCACATACGCAACCACCTGTTGTGGGATTTCTTTTCTCATATAAGAGGTTACTATTTCTGACCCATCTTCATCCTTTTTAATCCATCTGTTTGCCCATAGCTTTACCTTGGGTGTTGACAAGGAAGCTATATGCTTCACCACATTATAATCAATGTTACAATGAGTAAGTGGAATTTGTTTCTTTGACAACAAATACTTAATGGCACTATGCACTGCATCACGCCTCACCTGTACATTGATGCATTCTTCCATGCACTGGTCTTTGTCTTTTTTTCCAAAAAACCATTCTTTCTTTAAAATTTTTTGTGCTGCCATGGATGCATACTTGTTAGGTAAGTACTTTATAGGCCTCCACATCCTTGCCGTCAACTCCTTCTTATCCATTACCTTTGACTTGCCGAAGATAAACAAAGGAGCTTCATAGGTCAACTGTCCACGTTCACAAGCAATGCACGTTTCAAGCATCTCATTGAACACTTCAATAGGACGAAACATGATAGAAGTGTAGTCGGCATATCTGTCCCTCACCACCTTGAGGCTTGTTATACTTTCTTCTCGCTCTTGAGTTCCCCTAGGCACAACTGCACTCAAAGAAGTATAGAAGTTCGTGAGTGTGTCGGCGTCTGCTTTTGTGACCTTTCGCTTCAAATCAGGATTTGGAGAACCAAATGTTGTCCATATAACCCTTGCCTTCTGTAAGACCTCTGATGTTGAGGATATCTTACGCTTTCCATGGACATAATGATTAAGTCTTTCGGACTCAATCAAATACTTGATCTCATGCTTGAATATACAGATTGTTGCAGGATAATAATGGAATGAACTTATCTTTGCAAATTGTTCTGGAGTGAGTCTTTTGCCCTCCTTTGCTTCCCTTGTGATCTGATTACAAGCATAAGCCCAATGTTGACCATCAATGGGCTGGAATCTACAATGAAGTAGGAATTCCTTCTTTACTTCCTTTAGCATATTCTCACCTTGTGCCTCTTCGCCTTGTTCATGTGGAATATTTTTAAGAGTGTCTTTAAAGAATCGACTGAAGGTTTCCTTGAAATGTGTAGGCCCTGTAAATGTTATTTGATCCAGAAAACTATTTTTGGTTGGACAAAACATTATTGGGTGCAAGACCACATTGCTTGCCACAGGTTTCTTACCATCTCTCAAAGCCTCGTATATTTGCATTGCATAGGATATATCAAGGCTTCGGCTATTAGTAAAGAGAGCTACAGCTTCCACATCTTTGGCATTCACAAACCATGTCCTTTGACCCCAGATATATCACACATCATCATCTGTAACTGCTTCATTAAGATGCAGATTAAGATCTTTGATTGATGTGAGTTCATCCTGATCATCTTCAGCCTCGGGTTCTGAGTCTTCTTCATCTTTCTCTTCTTTTAACCATTTTTCATCCACATTATCTCTCTCTACAGTGGGACGATGTCTTTTTTTACTACTTGGAACCGTGGCTCTTGCAGTACTAGCCTTTTGCATTTCACATCGTGGTTTGCTAGCAAGAGCTTCTAGCATAACTGCAGTGGATCGACCTTGATCTTCTTCAATTTTTTTAAATTCCCGTGCACTCAAGGCTTGTTTTTCATCATCCTTAGTTACATCCACCATTTCTTGCTCTAAAAGTTTGTGCTCATGTTCTACATGTTTGTGACAGTGTGCCTGTTCTTCTTGTCCCTGCATCGAAGTCTGAGCTTTTTGATCTCCTTCATGTGAAGATCCTTGAATATGAGGAGCATATTTTGCATCCTGAAAGTACTCAAACATTATCTTTGCATGCATCCTTTTTGCCACCACACTAGGAAATTGCTCCCAAGTATATGAAAGAGTCTCCAATGCACTTTGCAGCTCTGGAAACTTTGATGGTTGAGGAGGAGGCATCACAAAGGTCTTTGAGTCTCTCCTTGACACAACAATATGAATATTGCCAACTTCAGGATCTGAACTCTTTGTAAAAATATCCACAAAGGTCTCTTTTGGCTCTATCATTATGCCTACCACAAGGCTTGAAGTCATATTATTTTTGAAGAAAGTAGCATCCCATGGATCTTCAACACCATCGAACTCCCTTTTTGACATAAGTAGAAAGAGTCTCTTTTCCTTTTGATGAAGAAACCAAGCTCTTCTGCCCATGTGATATCGAGTCCACCTACAAAAGCCATTGGGGCTATATTCCTTTCCTTTAAAATTCAAAGTGATATCAGAAACCCATTCTCTGATCTCAGAGTCATTTAGGATAGCCACCACATTAGTTGATTGCTCCATAATCCTACAAGAAAAGATAATGAAGAATTTAGATACATACAAGTAAAGTACAATATACAACCCTTGATACAATAAATGTGGGAAATAGCCCAAAAGGCTTTACAAGGCTTCATATGGCAATAAATGTGGGAAATAGCCTAGAAGGCTTTACAAGGCTTAAATATTTGTACAAATGTAAAAAAATTAGCCAATAAAGCTTTACAAGTAATATAAAATGTCATCTAGTGATAAAGCTTCAATCTTCGTGAAGACATGTAATCTGTCCATCCATTGATTTGCCCTCTCCACGAGCTGGTGACCACGGTCGCCAGCCTCCCCCCCTCTCGCACCCCCTCGCACCCCCCCTCTCGCACCCCACCCCCTTCCCCCTCCATGCACCCCCCCTCTCGCACCCCACCCCCTTCCTCCTCCCCCCCGTTCACCCTTGCCCCCCCTTCCCTGCCCCCTCTCCCCCCCCTCCCCCCTTCCCCCGGGCTGGCAGCCGCGATCGCCAGCTCCCTAGCCCCCCCCCTCTTGCCCCCCCCTCTCGCACCCCACCCCCTTCCCCCTCTCTCCCCTTCACCCTCGCCCCCCCCTTCCCTGCCCCCTCTCCCCCCCCTCCCCCCTTCCCTCGGGCTGGCGACCGCGGCTGCCAACCCCCCCCTCTTCCCCACCCCCCCTTCGCGGCCCCCCAACCCCCCTCTTCCCTGCCCCCTCTCCCCCCTCCCCCCTTCCCTCGGGTTGGTGGCGGGGGGCCCCCCCTTCCTCGCCCCCTCTCCCCCCCCCTCCCCCCTTCCCCCGGGCTGGCAGCCACGGCCGCTAGCCGCCCCCTCTTCCCCACCCCCCCTTCGCAGCCCCCGAGCCCCCCCTCTCAACCCTCCCCCCCCTCTTCCGCACCCCCCCTTCCCCCTGGCCCCTCCCACCCCCTCACACCTCCCACCCCCTCCCCCCTCACCCCCCTTCACCCTTGCCCACCCCCCTCCCTGCCCCCTCTCCCCCCTCCCTCCCCCCTTCCAGCTCCCTCCCCCCCTTCCCCACCCCTTGGCTGGCGGCCGCGATCGCCAGCCCCTCCCACCCCCTTCACCCATCCCACCCCCTTCCCCCTCCCCCTCCTTCACCCCCGTCCACGCCCCTCCCCGCCCCCTCTCCCCCCTCCCTCCCCCCTTCTAGCTCCCTCCCCCCCCTCTTCCCCACCCCCCCTTCCCCCCCCCTTCCCCTGGCTGGCGGCCCCTCCCACCCCCCTCTCGCACCCCACCCCCTTCCCCCTCCCCCCCCTTCACCCCCTTCACCCCCCTCCCCGCCCCCTCTCCCCCCTCCCTCCCCCCTTCCAACTCCCTCCCCCCCCTCTTCCCCACCCACCCTTCCCCCCCCCTTCCCCCTGGCTGGCGGCCGCGGTCGCCAGCCCCTCCCACCCCCTTCACCCCTCCCACCCCTTTCCCCCTCGCCCCCCTTCACCCCCTTCACCCCCCTCCCTACCCCCTCTCCCCCCTCCCTCCCCCCTTCCCCCCCCTTTTCCCTACCCCCCCCTTCCCCAGGGCTGGCGGCCGTGGCCGCCAGCCCCTCCCACCCCCTTCCCCACTCCCCCTTCCCCTCCCCCTTCCCCTCCCTTCCCCTCCCCCCTTCACCCCCGCCCCCCCTTCCCCACTCCCCCTTCCCCTCCCTCCCCGCCGCCAGCCCCCCCGTCCCCTCCTCCCCTTCTGCCAGCCCCCCCCCTCCTCCCCTTCCGCCAGCCCCCCCCCCTCCTCCCCTTCCGCCAGCCCCCGCCAACCCCCCTCCCCTCCTCCCCTTCTGCCAGCCCCCCCCCCTCCCCCCTTCCCCCTCCCTCCTTCCCCCCTCCAGGGGAGACCCAGTCCCCCTTGCCCCCCTTCCCTCCTCCTTTCCCCCCTCTACTCCGCCCCCGCCTCTCCCTCCCTTCCTCCTCCCTTCCCTCCAGCCCCTCCATCCTCTTCTTCTCCTCCCCTCAACCTTTCTCTCTCTAGTTCCTCTCTCTTCAAATTTTGAAAAAAAATCTAGATAAAGAATAAATCAAAAAAATTTGCAAGTACCTTGAAAAGTTTTGTAAGTTTGCTCTTTCTTGCTTTCTTGCTCTTCCTTCCTTGCTCTCTTGATCGTCCTTGCTTTCTTGCTTCAATGAATGAAATGAGGGGAGAATGAATGAAGAAGGAAGACTATATATAAGAAAAATTAGGTTTTCCTCCTCCTCTCCTTTTGGCTTTCCATTCCTCCCCTCTCTCCTATTGGCTTTTCATTTATCCTCTCTCCCATTGGCTCCCATTACTCCCCCTCTCCCATTGGACCCCCATCCCTCATCCCAATCTTCCATAAGCCCTCCCCCCATCCATCCATTTCTTCTTCCTCCCCATTGCCACCACTCCCATCCCACATTTCCACCACGTCCCATACTCCTCCCATTTCCCAAAATCCCATATTTCCCCATCTTACCCTCCTCTTTTTCATCCCCTATTAACTCCCTCACTCATTTCACTCCCTTATTATCCTACTCCCCTATTACATTCCCCTCTCCCATTCCATTCTTCCCTCCCCACTCTCACTTCCACTTCCCATTACTCACTTGCCATTTGAAAACTATTAATATATTATTATACTATTTTTTATACTTATTATCATACACCCCCATTACTTCCCTCTCCCATTCCACTCCTCCCTCCTCACTCCCACTTCCACTTCCCATTACTCACTTGCTATACACATTTGCAAACTATTAATATATTATTATATGATTTTTTATACTATTTGCAAACTTACATGTGGGCAAAATCACAGGTGTCAAAGCGATCCTATTGTGGTCATACAACAACTGTGCTTTTATTCAAGGGCATATTTATCCTCATCAACAAGCTTATTTACTCAAGGTATGAAGTGCATAATTTGTGGACTAGGTGTTTACTTTGTTGTATCAAAATTGTTTGCCACACACACACACATATACACATACCGAGAATTTTCTAATATTATCACATCTACATTTCTTCGATGGGCACAAAACTTTATACACGCCTCAACCTAGGTCTTATTGACTTGCATAAAAAGTGGTGCACCCATCCCATAAGTACTTGTTTGGATAACACACCTCCAAACGTATTTTATGACGATTGTGCATAACACTAGAAACAAAATGGTGTATCATGTGAGATCGACTATGCAAAGCATATCCAATGGACACAAGACTTTGCACATTCCTCAACCTAGGTAGTATTGACTTGTGTGCAAAGTGGCATCCCCATTCGATAAGTACTTGTTTGAAAAATACACCTACGATCGTGTTTTTTGACCGTTGTGCATGACACCAAGGCCAAAAATGGTATTTAATACTCAATCTACCATGTAAAGCATATTCGATGGGCACAATACTTTGCACGTGCCTCAAAAGCGGTTGTATGGTATTCCATGCAAAGTGGAACGCCCATTCAATAAGTACTTTTTAGAATATCACACCTAGGACCATGTTTTTTATTGGTTGTTGTCCATGACACTAAGGCAAAAACGCTGATTTATGCTTAATCGACAATGCAACGCATATGTGATCATCACACTACTTTACACACATCTCAAACTAGGTATTATTGACTTACATGCAAAGTGGCGTGCCCATCCCATAAGTACTTAGTCGAATAACACATCTAGGACCGCGTTTTTTGATGATTGTGCATGACACTAAGGCCAAAACAGTGTTTAATGCTTGTTCGACAATGCAAAGCATATCCGATGGGCAAAATACTTTGCACACACCTTCAACTAGGTGGAATAGACTTACATGCAAAGTGGCACGCCCATCCCATAAGTGCTTGATCGGATAACATACCTAGCAACGTGTTTTTTTACGGATGTGCATGACACTAGAGCAAAAATAGTATTTAATGCTCGATCGACCATGCAAAGGATATCCGATGGGCACAAAACTTTTTGTACACCTCAACCTAGGTGGTATTGAAATGTTATCAAAGAGGCACACCCATCCGATAAGTACTTGGTCAGATAACACACCTAAGGGCGTGTTTTTTTACGGATGTCCATATCACTAGGGAAAAAATGGTGTACAATGCGTGATCGACCATGCAAAGCATATCCGATGGTGACAATAATTTGTGCGCACCTCAACATAGTTGAAACGGACTTGCGTGCAAAGTGGAGCCCCCATCCGATAAGTATTTGTTTAATTAACACACTTAGGACCATGTTTTTTCATGGTTGTGCATGACACTAAGGCAAAAATGGTGTTTTATGCTTGATCGACAATGCAAAGCATATCCGATAGGCACAATACTTTGCACACACCTTCAAATAGGTGGAATTGACTTACATGCAAAGTGGCACTCCCATCCAATAAGTGGTTGATCAGATAACATACCTAGCAGCGTGTTTTTTTACGGATGTGCATGACACGAGCAAAAATAGTATTTATTGCTCGATCGATCATGCAAAGGATATCTGATGGGCACAAAACTTTTTGTACACCTCAACCTAGGTGGTATTGGAATGTTCTCAAAGAGGCATACCCATCCGATAAGTACTTGGTCAGATAACACACCTAAGGGCGTGTTTTTTTGCGGATGTGCATATCACTCATGAAAAAATGGTGTATAATGCGTGATCGACCATGCAAAGCATATCCGATGGTGACAATACTTTGCACGCACCTCAACGTAGTTGAAAGGGACTTGTGTGCAAAGTGTAGCCCCCATCCAAAAAGTACTTGTTTGAATAACACACCTAGGATCGTGTTTTTTCATGGTTATGCATGACACTAAGGTAAAAACGGTGTTTTATGCTTGATCGACAATGCAAAGCATATCCGATGGGCACAATACTTTGCACACACCTTCAACTAGGTGGAATCGACTTACATGCAAAGTGGCATGCCCATCCCATAAGTGCTTGATTGGATAACATACCTAGCAGCGTGTTTTTTAACGGATGCGCATGACACTAGAGCAAAAATAGTATTTAATGCTCTTGCAAAGGATATCCGATGGGCACAACACTTTTTGTACGCCTCAACCTAGGTGGTATTGAAATTTTGTCAATGAGGCACACCCATCCGATAAGTACTTGGTCAGATAACACACCTAATGGCGTGTTTTTTTGTGGATGTCCATATCACTAGGGAAAAAATGGTGTATAATGCGTGATCGACCATGCAAAGCATATCTGATGGTGACAATACTTTGGACACACCTCAACGTAGTTGAAATGGACTCACGTGCAAAGTGGAGCCCCGATCCGATAAGTACTTATTTGAATAACACACCTACGGCCGTGTTTTTTGACGGTTGTACATGACACCAAGGCCAAAACCGGTGTATAATGCGTGATCGACCATGCAAATCATATCCGATGGTGACAATACTTTGCACGCACCTTAACGTAGTTGAAAAGGACATGCGTGCAAAGTGGAGCCACCATCCGATAAGTACTTGTTTGAATAACTCACCTAGGACCGTGTTTTTTCATGGTTGTGCATGACACTAAGGCAAAAATGGTGTTTTATGCTTGATCGACAATGCAAAGCATATCCTATGGGCACAATACTTTGCACACACCTTCAACTAGGTGGAATTGACTTACATGCAAAGTGGCATGCCCATCCCATAAGTGCTTGATTGGATAACATACCTACCAACGTGTTTTTTTACGGATGTGCATGACACTAGAGCAAAAATAGTATTTAATGCTCGATCGACCATGCAAAGGATATTCGATGGGCACAATACTTTTTGTATGCCTCAAACTAGATGGTATTGAAATGTTCTCAAAGAGGCACACCCATCCGATAAGTACTTGATCAGATAACACACCTAAGGGCGTGCTTTTTTGCGGATGTGCATATCGCTATGGAAAAATGGTGTATAATGCGTGATCGACCATGCAAAGCATATCCGATGGTGACAATACTTTGTACGCACCTCAATGTAGTTGAAACGGACTTGCGTGCAAAGTGGAGCCCCCATCCAATAAGTACTAGTTTGAATAACACACCTAGGACCGTGTTTTTTCATGGTTGTGCATGACACTAAGGCAAAAACGGTGTTTTATGCTTGATCGACAATGCAAAGCATATCTGATGGGCACAATACTTTGCACACACCTTTAAATATATGGAATTGACTTACATGCAAAATGGCACGCCCATCCCATAAGTGCTTTATCAGATAACATACCTAGTAGCGTGTTTTTTTACGGATGTGCATGACACGAGCAAAAATAGTAATTTAATGCTCGATCGACCATGCAAAGGATATCCGATGGGCACAACACTTTTCTTACACATCAACCTAGGTGGTATTGAAATGTTCTCAATGAGGCACACCCATCCGATAAGTTCTTGGTCAGGTAACACACCTAATGGCGTGTCTTTTGCGGATGTCCATATCACTAGGGAAAAAATGGTGTATAATGCATGATCGACCATGCAAAGCATATCCGATGGTGAAAATACTTTGCACGCACCTCAACGTAGTTGAAACGGACTTGCGTGCAAAGTGGAGCCCCCATCCGATAAGTACTTATTTGAATAACACACCTACGGCCGTGTTTTTATATGGTTGTGCGTGACTCTAAGGCAAAAACGGTGTTTTATGCTTGATCGACAATGCAAAGCATATCCGATGGGCACAATACTTTGCACACACCTTCAACTAGGTGGAATTGACTTACATGCAAAGTGGCATGCCCATCGCATAAGTTCTTGATTGGATAACACACCTAGCATCGTGTTTTTTTACGGATGTGCATGACACTAGAGCAAAAATAGTATTTAATGCTCAATCGACCATGCAAAGCATATCCGATGGGCACAATACTTTTCGTACACCTCAACCTAGGTGGTATTGAAATGTTCTCAAAGAGGCACACCCATCCGATAAGTACTTGGTTAGATAACATACCTAAGGGCGTGTTTTTTTACGGATGTGCATACCACTAGGGAAAAAATGGTGTATAATGTGTGATCTACCATGCAAATCATATTAGATGGTGACAATACTTTGCACACACCTCAACGTAGTTGAAACAGACATGCGTGCAAAGTGGAGCCCCCATCCGATAAGTACTTATTTGAATAACAGAGCTACGGCCGTGTTTTTATATGGTTGTGCATGACATAAAGGCAAAAACGGTGTTCTATGCTTGATCGACAATGCAAAGCATATCCGATGGGCACAATACTTTGCACACACCTTCAACTAGGTGGAATTGACATACATGCAAAGTGGCACGCCCATCGCATAAGTGCTTGATCGGCTAACACACCTAGCAACGTGTTTTTTTACGGATGTGCATGACACGAGCAAAAATAGTATTTAATGCTCGATCGACCATGCAAAGCATATCCGATAGGCACAATACTTTTCGTACACCTCAACCTAGGTGGTATTGAAATGTTCTCAAAGAGGAACACCCATCCGATAAGTACTTGGTCAGATAACATACCTAAGGGCGTGTTTTTTTGCGGATGTGCATACCACTAGGGAAAAAACGGTGTATAATGCCTGATCGACCATGCAAATCATATCCGATGGTGACAATACTTTGCACACACCTCAATGTAGTTGAAACGGACTTGCGTGCAAAGTGGATCCCCCATCTAATAAGTACTTGTTTGAATAACACACCTAGGCCCGTGTTTTTTCATGGTTGTGCATGACACTAAGGCAAAAACGGTGTTTTATGCTTGATCGACAATGCAAAGCATATCCAATGGGCACAATACTTTGCACACACCTTCAACTAGGTGGAATTGACTTAAATGCAAAGTGGCATGCCGATCCCATAAGTGCTTGATTGGATAACATACCTAGCAACGTGTTTTTTTATGGATGTGCATGACACTAGAGCAAAAATAGTATATTTAATGCTTGATCGACCATGCAAAGGATATCCGATGGGCACAACACTTTTTTTACGCCTCAACCTAGGTGGTATTGAAATGTTCTCAAAGAGGCACACCCATTCGATAAGTACTTGGTCAGATAACATACCTAAGGGCATGTTTTTTGCGGATGTGCATACCACTAGGGAAAAAACGGTGTATAATGCGTGATCGACCATGAAAATCATATCCGATGGTGACAATACTTTGCACACACCTCAACGTAGTTGAAAGGGACATGCGTGCAAAGTGGATCCCCCATCCGATAAGTACTTGTTTGAATAACACACCTAGGACCGTGTTTTTTCATGTTGTGCATGACACTAAGGCAAAAACGGTGTTTTATGCTTGATCGACAATGCAAAGCATATCCGATGGGCACAATAATTTGCACACACCTTCAACTAGGTGGAATTGACTTACATGCAAAGTGGCATGCCCATCCCATAAGTGCTTGATGGGATAACATACCTAGTAATGTGTTTTTTTACGGATGTGCATGACACTAGAGCAAAAATAGTATTTAATGCTCGATCGACCATGCAAAGATATCCGATGGGCACAACACTTTTCGTATGCCTCAACCTAGGTGGTATTGAAATGTTCTCAAAGAGGCACACATAACACACCTAAGGGGGTGTTTTTTTGCGGATGTGCATATCACTAGGGAAAAAATGGTGTATAATGCGTGATCGACCATGCAAAGCATATCCAATGGTGACAATACTTTGCACGCACCTAAATGTAGTTGAAACAGACTTGCGTGCAATGTGGAGCCCCCATCCGATAAGTACTTATTTGAATAACACACCTACGGCCGTGTTTTTATATGGTTGTGCATGACACTAAGGCAAAAACGGTGTTTTATGCTTGATCGACAATGCAAAGCATATCCGGTGGGCACAAAATTTGCACAGACCTTCAACTAGGTGGAATTGACTTACATGCAAAGTGTCACGCCCATCCCATAAGTGCTTGATCGGATAACATACCCAGCAGCATGTTTTTTTATGGATGTGCATGACACTAGAGCAAAAATAGTATTTAATGCTCGATCGACCATGCAAAGGATATCCGATGGGCACAACACTTTTTGTACACCTCAACCTAGGTGGTATGGAAATGTTCTCAAAGAGGCACACCCATCCGATAAGTACTTGGTCAGATAACACACCTAAGGGCGTGTTTTTTTGCGGATGTGCATACTACTAGGGAAAAAACGGTGTATAATGCATGATCGACCATGCAAATCATATCCAATGGTGACAATACTTTGCACACACCTCAATGTAGTTGAAACGGACTTGCGTGCAAAGTGGAGCCCCCATCCGATAAGTACTTGTTTGAATAATACACTTAGGACCGTGTTTTTTCATGGTTGTGCATGACACTAAGGCAAAAACGGTGTTTTATGCTTGATCGACAATGCAAAGCATATTCGATGGGCACAATACTTTGCACACACCTTCAAATAGGTGGAGTTGAATTACATGCAAAGTGGCACACCCATCCCATAAGTGCTTGATCGGATAACATACCTAGCAGCGTGTTTTTTTATAGATGTGCATGACACTAGAGGAAAAATAGATTTAATGCTCGATCGATCGTGCAAAGGATATCCGATGGGCACAAGACTTTTGTACACCTTAACCTAGGTGGTATTGAAATGTTCTCAATGAGGCATACCCATCTGATAAGTACTTGGTCAGATAACACACCTAATGGCATGTGTTTTTGCGGATGTCCATATCACTAGGGAAAAAATGGTGTATAATGCGTGATCGACCATGCAAAGCATATCCGATGGTGACAATACTTTGCATGCACCTCAACGTAGTTGAAACGGACTTGTGTGCAAAGTGGAGCGCCCATCCGATAAGTACTTATTTGAATAACACGATGACATAAAGGCAAAAACGGTGTTTTATGCTTGATCGACAATGCAAAGCATATCCTATGGGCAAAATACTTTGCACACACCTTCAACTAGGTGGAATTGACTTACATGCAAAGTGGCATTCCCATCGCATAAGTACTTGATCGGATAACACACCTAGCAATGTGTTTTTTTACGGATGTGCATGACACTAAGGTAAAAATGGTATTTAATGCTCGATCGACCATGCAAAGTATATCTGATGGGCACAATACTTTTCCTACACCTTAACCTAGGTGGTATTGAAATGTTCTCAAAGAGGCACACCCATCCGATAAGAAATTGGTCAGATAACATACCTAAGGGCATGTTTTTTTACGGATGTGCATATCACTACGGGAAGAACGTTGTATAATGCATAATCGACCATGCAGAGCATATCTGATGGTGACAATACTTTGCATGCATCTCAACCTATTTGAAACATACTTGCGTGAAAAGTGGAGCCCCCATCCAATAAGTACTTGTTTGATTAACACACTTAGGACCGTGTTTTTTCATTGTTGTGCATGACACTAAGGCAAAAACAGTGTTTTATGCTTGATCGACAATGCAAAGCATATTCGATGGGCACAATACTTTGTACACACCTTCAACTAGGTGGAATTGACTTACATGCAAAGTGGCACACCCATCCCATAAGTGCTTGATTGGATAACATACCTAGCAGGCTCGTGTTTTTTTACGGATGTGCATGACACTAGAGAAAAAATAGTATTTAATGCTCGATCGACCATGCAAAGGATAACTTGGCTTGTCCATCTGATGAGTACTTGATCGGATAACTTCTCCCACCAATAAATTAAGTACTAATTAAAAATTATAATAAATGAGTAGATTATTAAAAAGAGACTAATATTTATGTAATTGTTGCTACTGCAGCTTGCTTGCGAAGGACTCTCACAAAGGAGATGGCTATAGATTTTGTTCCAGGGATGGATGTGATTTTATGTAGCAAAAGAGAAGTAGTTGCATTTGCTACAATCCATGATAGTGATCCCAATTCAGTTTGCCACTTTCGAAGACTTGGCGAAGATAAGGTGGCAGTTACTGTATCAAAGATTCTTAGCGCACATGTTGAGCTAAAGTATAAATGTGGAGATATGGAAACACTTGGAGATGTTATGCCCTACAATACATCCAACAAATCATTTATAGCATGGGACAAAGATGAGACTTATGCAATAGACATTATCAAGAATACAAAGTGACCACCTTGGATTTTACTATAGGGGACATTTTACAAATGAGATCATTTGCAAATAAGACTGTAGCAGAAGGTGAAGTATTGGGATTTGAACAAGTGGAGCAATGGTCATTTGCACAGATGAGGATTCTAAAAGTCACTGACGATGGTATGGTTGATAACATAACATCCTTATGTGATCCCTACTATGAGGTAGGCAAGAATATGAGATGGAGCATGCAATTTTTAAACATGAGAAAGAGGCACGTGGTTTTCAATGATAAAGACAAGGTATACTACAATATCAAAGAACCTAAAAAGCGTGCCCATGTGCCAGGCTCTATCACTTCAAATGTGGATGATTTCAATATACTCAATTATAGAAGTGACATCTTATCTGGAGTGGATGAGTTCATTGGTTCTGAGAAACAAAATGATTTTAGAAGCGAAGCCTTATCTGGGGTAGATGAATTCTTGCACAGTGAGAAGGGCAAAGGTTTCAATAGCGATGTCTTGTCAAGTGTGGATGAGTTCATGCATATTAACAAACCTGGTGTCAATCAAGCTTGTGGATTTGTGAAAGCCATGCAAGATGTCCCAATGAGTAATGTTCTCTCAGGAGTGGAAGAGTTTCAAGGTTCTCAATACTCTCGTAGAATATTGAATTCATTGAATGGTCCTAAGAGTATGTTAAAAACGAGGATGAGATCAACAGAGGATTATTCAATATTTAACTTTGATTGTGATATGGACAAGGATGCAACGACCAATCATGGATGCTTGGTTACAAACAAATGTGAGGAGAAGAAGTGCATAAATACAGATAACAACGTGCACGAGGAACGAAAACGGTCATACATATGCATGAAGAGAAAGCGAATCCAGGCAGATCCACAAAAGCAACCAAAGAGGAAGAGAGTAATGAAGGAGGAGAACATGTTAAATGCATTGGGATATCTATGTTGCAAGCGAAGATGTATGTGCTTCATTAATCTTGCAGACATCACGGAATGTAGAGGACACGTGTGGCAAATAAGAGGAAGCGAAAGAAATGAATACCTTCTCACAAGTCTCTCTTGCTTTCTTCAGAATGGCAATAAAAGGCTAAGTTCAAGACAAAAGGTAAAACCTCTCGTAAATGGAAAAAGGATTTGCAATAAGGCATATCGCAATATTACTGGATTATCCCATGGTACATATTGGGATTTAGTCAGCAAGGCAAAGGGCGGCAACAAATTTAGCATTCACGGTAATAGAGGAAGGTCCAAATCAAGAATCTCAACTGTTAGGGCAATAGCAATTTTGCAAGACTTCATACATGAAAATGCTTTACCTCAACCCCATATATCTACCAAACTCCCTAACGGTGATGAGATCACTGAAATGCACCTTCCAATGGGCTCGACAAAGCTCGAAGTATTTGACTCTATTGTAGAAAAGCAAAGGCAAAGAGGGGATGCCATAGCTTCTTCTCATACTTTGTATACTCTTTGGAAGAAGAACTTTGGATATGTTAAAATCCCAAGGAGGCAAAAAATGTCAAAGTGCAATGTCTGTGATGATTTAAAGTGAGCGATTGAGAGTGCAACATGTCCAAACCAAAGGGAATTATACAAAAAAAACCGAAAATCTCATCATGACCTTATTCGACATTCCAGACAAAAATATGCATTTTGGAAGGAGCAAGCTATTTCGCATCCCGATGACTACATGTGCCTTATTGTAGATGGCATGGATCAGAATGCAACAACATTGCCTCGTTTTGTTGCCACTCCACCTAAATTACAAGGAAAGCACTTTCTAAAGACACATCTATGTGGAGTGTTAGTGCATGGAATTAAGTTCTTTGCAAATATATGGATTGATTCCTTGCATCTACATGATAGCAATCAAGTTGTAACATCTATTATGAAGGCAATTCGCAATGTACATGCAGAAAAAGGTCGCCTACCACCGACTTTGAGAATACAAGCTGATAATTGCTGGTGAGAAAATAAGAATGTACTCATGTTTGCATTCTGCTCCATGCTAGTTACTCATCGAATCTTCAATGAGGTCGAATGTGGATTTTTGTATGTTGGGCATACACATGAGGATATCGATCAGGTTTTTAGGACAGTCTCAAGGGAGCTTAAATGCAAGGATGTGGAGACAATAGATGACTTGGTAAGAAGATGTGGCAGGCAAGTTGGTGGTCATAAGGAAAGTACAGTATGTGAGAGGCTCGAAAGAATGTATGATTAGAAGAGCTTCATTCTACCTTTCATACAAATGGGTGGTGATGCATTGACAGGTCATACCAATCCACACTACTTTCGTTTTTTTTTTAAAGACGAAAAACTCGTAATGCAATGGCAACAGTATTCTCATGATACAAAATGGGAACTTGAAGATCCTTACAGTCCCTTAACTTCAATTCCCAGCAAGGAAAGGTATCCAACATGGGCTCCTATACAAGAATTCAATGAGAGGTCTAACTATGAAATAGAAAGATTAAAAGCATTTATTACATACAAAGAGGAAATGCTCCGGAGATATCCTGATTCGAAGCCTACTTGGAGAGAACACACTACCACTGTAATTAACAAGACATGAAAATTAATAAAGGACCTTGAGAGAATGCGAGGCTCAAAGGATGTCAAGGAAGAATGCAATATGTTTTGGCCAAATGTTCATAACGATTTGCATCCAGCTCCAATCTTTGAAAATGAATTTATATCATTACTCCCACGTCCATATTGTGGACCGAAGAAGAGAGAGTTTATGCCACAAGTAGATATAGAGGTCGATTGTTTTGTTGTGGTTCGGCCATCGGATGATGAATATGAGAATGTGAAGTTTTGGGTTGCAAAAGTAGTTGATGTGCAAAGAGATGACCAAGGGAGAGCTACAACATTTACAACGGTATGGTATGAGCCAAAGGGCAAGAAGGAGAATATGGATAACAACACATTGTATACTAATTGTATAATGAAGGAGTGGGTCCCAAATGTTGAAGCGGTCTCTCAAGTTTCGACGGAGACAATCATAGTATCTTGGCATTCAAGGGCAAAGAAATCAAAGAAGCGCATGGGATATGAGGTAGAAGGAAAAATAAAAATACCACAACAAACTATTTTGCATATACACGAATTTTTAAGGATGCTCACCATGGAGGAAGTAGAAGGAGACAGCGCAAATGAAGAATGTCCATGATTAAAGCTTTGTATTGAAGTCCATTGAAGGATTTTATTTGGGTACTAGGCAAGAAGCGAATCCAAGACAATTATAATCAGAGTCATCACCTCCTATGTCAAATGAGAGTCAAAATATGCACTAGATGTCACCCAAGGGTCAAGGCTTGCCAAGACAATAGGGAGTTAATGCAGATGGCACCTGGCAAGGGACTATCACATTGAGCAATAAGACAATGGGGAGTCAATGCACCTAAGGGGCAAGGCTTGGCAAGATAACTTGTGGGAGTTAATGCAGATGGTACCTGTATTTTACACTGGATGTCACCCAAGGGTCAAGGCTTGGCAAGACAATAGGGAGTTAATGCAGATGGCACCTAGCAAGGGACTATCGCATTGAGCAATAAGACAATGGGGAGTCAATGCACCCAAGGGGCAAGGCTTGGCAAGACAAGTGGGAGTCAAATTATGCAGATGGCACCTGGCAAGGGACTGTCGTGACATTGAGCAATAAGACAATGGGGAGTCAAATTATGCAGATGGCACGAATTGAGGCTCTTTAAGAGCAACAATTTAAATTGTAAACATATGTTCAATCTATATCATTTTGGATATAAAGACTCTAGCTGAGAGCAACATCTCTCAATGTAATCATATAATAATAGCTATAATTGCTATTATTTCTTTTTTGGTTCAATACAGAACTTGGGTCTTATGGCATCATGTCTTTTTTCTATTTATTAAAAGTTTTAAAAATTTTGTGCATATTGCGAGTGACAATGTTATTTTCATGAAATATTTAAGTCTCCTTTCATGGATTTATAAATTTATCACGTCAAGGAAAAACATCAAGGAAAAATATTAAAAATAATTAAATTAACAAATAACTTAGATATAGCTAGAATTTCTAATATAGGATTATTTCAAATTCTTGCATGTTGGTGCAAAAGTATAGATTGAAAAAACAATATTTTTATGTGAATATGATAGTGCCACAAAGTGAACTTTTGATTTGGGAAGAATATTTTCAGAAAGTAAAATTTTGATTTGGGAAGGATATTTTCACAAAGTAAAGTTTTCATTTGGGAAGGATTTTTGGGCTTCATCCAAAAACAACACAAAAAGTCCAAAATTAACGAAATAGGTGTTTTAAGCTGTGTAAATCTGAATTCAACCTCTCTGCAATCTCTAAATTATAGCATATCTGTGTGGGCAATTTGAAACAGTTTCCATAAAATAAAGCTGTAAGACCCATTGTCTAAAGTGATAAAAGCACAGAGTAGTTTACAACTCATTAGAATGCTTAACTGGAGCTTGATTAGTAGATTATGGTAGAGATGACTTGCTCAATGGTGCTCAGATGCAATCAATATGGCATGCACACTCAAGACTATGGGTCACCACATGCACTTTGGGTTACACATGGCTGATAACTCTTGGGGGATGGGCATGTTTATGTTGTCAACAACAATACCATGGACAGCTGACCCTTTTCAGCCCGAAGCAAACACAGATCACATAGCATCTAGCATTTGCTTGTTTTATCCAATGCCCCCTCCTTGTTCTACCACATTAGGTTCAAACAATATGTTTGAATATTTTGTTGTCATGGGGTTGGAATTTGGTGTCTCCAATGACAAGGAAAGTTGATGGTCCATGCCTACATGACTCCTAGCAGCCCTAATTCATCTCCCTCAGATTATTTGGCTGTTCGCAAGCTAGATGCACCTGGAAGCCATCTGAAAGACATGTATGCTACTAGCAAAGAAATATTGGAGCCGTGTGTTGTCAAAATTCTAGATCCATGGCATGTTGTGGTATTGAAGAAGCTTATGGAGCTATTTGAGTCCAAATACAACAGCTATAATGAAGATGATTTTCAGTTCTTGACATTTGGCAAGGACAACATAACCAGAGATGCGATGCAAAGACAACTCATTGAAGCGCTCATGAAAGCTACCATTGAGGGTATATGGCAATCAATGCTTTACATGTGGAGAAAAGTGGGCAGCAAAGCACAATGTGGTGTGCAGAACAAAAAACATTGGGATAGCCGGAACTTATGTGATTATGGAGTTTCGTGATGATGATTGTGGCAGGAGGGATTACCACCCACATGACCCCCGGGGGCCAGAACACCCGAGGCAAAGGCATATATTACCTTTCCTTTTGACCCTCGTGGTATGCTTGATGGCATATGTCCCAGTGGATCCATGAAATTAAAGGAAAGTAAATCATTGATGCCCATAGCTTTCATTTGTAGGGTTGTAAAACCAAGATTGATCCTCTGAATCTTAGGCACAATTGTGGGTAACAGCTCGTTCCTATATGCACTTTCGGTGTAAAGGCGATAGCATTTTCTAGGTCCAATACGGCCAGATTGATATTTAGGCAGGCAACATAGCGAGATCAATTCAAAATCTTAGTGGTCGTTGAGCGACGTGTCACCCTAATTTAAGCCGTGAGCTTGATAAGAACGGTTTGCTTTTTGCATAGGGGTATTGCATGATCCTTGGATGATTTGCTTTTTTGCTAATTGAAGCTGTTGTCCTAATTCTTTGCTGGTATTGCATGATCGCATGCCTGCCTAAAAAAGCAATTATGCAGCTTCGACCCGTCATAATTTCCTAAAGGCGCGGAGGAAGGCATAGTGCCCATCGTAATTTCCTAAAGGCACCGAGGAAGGCGTAGTGCTCGTAGCAAGCTCCCCCGAGCACTGCTGAGCTAGTGTTAACAGTGGTCTCGCAGCGTAGGCTAACGATCGACAACCTACAACCATTCTCCAGGTGCTCGGGGTGCGTATCTTCATCCTTGGGCTGTTTATTTCAACTTATCCTTTCTGTCTAGCGTCATTTCAAGCTCAACACTGCTAGGATCATCGCAAGCATTTCTATCCAACGTTATCTCAACCTCATGAACACTGCTGGTATCATCGCAAGAGTTTCCCCAATTCATCTCTCCACTCCCAAAATCATCACGGGTTGGAACTTTGTACACTGCTAGGATCATCACAAGAGTTTTCCCAATTCATATCTCCATTCTCGAAAATCATCACGCGTTGAGCGACGTTGGACTTTTGATTAATCATCACTGTGCCTCATCACAGACAGTCCTTTATCGTCCATCCTTCTTCTTCATGCAAATTTGCACGCAGGTTCGTGCCTCCTCCAATCTCAGCTTCACCTTCACATTTTCCTTTGGACTGCAGCCAGCAGCCACCTCCACGTCCATTTTGCCAACCCGGTTCTTCACGTTTTACATGCAGCCCACAGTACACAGCGCTTCTGAGCTTCACGGGAGAAGCTATCTCCACCCCATACTCGACCGATCCACAATAGAATGCAATTTTGCCATCTTTTGAAGGTAATATAGTTCTGAGAGCTGAATCCTGTTTGTCAGAGAAGTACCACAATTAGCTGCTCATGTACCTCAAAGATTGTGTGATGATTACCCACGAACATGCTTGACCATGCTCTCAACCACATCGGCTTGAAGAGCCTTCCTAAACTTCTGGCTTTCACCACCAAGCATGTATCACTTCTACTAAACTCCCGACTTCTAGATTCTAATCTGGCCACTGCTTCATGAACCATACTTGTCACTTCACGCCAGGGACTACGTGCCTTCTCTTATCACGCCACGGACTACGTGCCTTCTCTTATTATGCTGAGGTGTTACGTACTCTTCATGCTTACAGCTGTAGTGCCCATCCTTGTCGTGATTGATTTCAATCACCAAGCGGGCTGCTGTGAACACAACCACAGCCTCCTTCAAACATCCAAGATACTCTTCTCACTTTCACGAACAGAGACTATAAGAACCTTTCAATTAATAGCTTCCAATTGCTTCTGGCACACCCACAACTCAAAACTTACTCAACAATATTGGACCCATCCAAAATTTGATGGCATACTAACAAGCTTCTACGAGCTCACAAACACTGGAACAGTCAAAAGATTGCAAACTGGATTAGCAACTCTTCCTACACTGCAACAACCTTCTTGCTCGTCTCGTAAGATAGAGGGCGGTTGATCATGCTTTCATGAGCTTTGTGCTCATTTCGTAAGCTTCAATCGTTTCCCCTGCATATGCATAAGTGCAATGTCAATATTTATGCTGTAGAAATGAAAATAGCAGCTATAGTTACATTCCAAGCGTTGTTGGAGAGCAATTTTGCAGCGGGACTCGCAGGCCAGTAAACTTTGTCTTTGAGAGCAGGGGGAGCCAAGAAGTGTATCAGGGCATCGACCCAGTCCAAAATTGTGTCATCAGAGAAGGCAAATAGGCGACCGTAATCTGTGGGATGCGAAGAGTCATCTTTTATAGGTCGTACTTGCTTCTCTTCCATGGCCAAATCGAGAAAAGCCTTAACTACTTTCTTTGCAATTCTGTAAACTTCATGACAACTTCTTCTGAGCTACAAACCTTGGAGAATGTCTGGTCATAACGATTATGGCCATCCGCAATGTTTGGTTAAGTAGCACTGTGTCTGTTTAGTTTGCTCTCACTGCTCTACAACTACTCAACACTTTGTGAAGACATCAGCTTGCTTAAAAGATCATTACACGTGAATGGAGATGAAGATCATTTCAAAGTCAGGTGATGATTCTCGTACTAGAAATTGTTTCAGGTTTGTAGGATGCATGGCTTAGGTGATCGTAAGCGACTTCTAAGAGAGATCCTGGAAGATTTACTGCTCGTTGCCTGCCTAATCAAAGCCTAAAAGATGCACGATGCCCCGGAATCCCGCTTCTATTTCCTCAAGCGAGACTTCTTGGATTCCATGCAGATCTGTACGCACACAGCGCTAGCATCAAAACAAGGTTCCTAAATGCCTACGGCCTGCCCAAAACACCTCAACTCCCAAATCCGTTGGTCACGAGCGCACACGACGGGGCTTTGGAGCAGTCATGCAATTAATCAAGATCAAGAGGAAACAAGAGAGGCTCGTCAGGCCTTCCCCTATTGGTGTCTGCTCATGTACACTTGTAATCCTGTGTTTGAATCGACATTCGACGGTCAGTTTGTGAATGACACTTTGGGCGATGCCTTTGTCCCCGTAAATGCTGCGGATCTCTCGCAGGGATGCAACCGCACTATCCCTTTACCATGTCCAAAACATGATGCTTTGTTTCCAGTACTGTCCTCCTAGAAATTAGAAATGCCACCCTCGCTTATGTGCCGTTTTTCCAGAATGAAATCCACACCACATATCCTCTCCATGAATGTTGAAATTGTTGCAATTCCGATTGCTATTGCACAGGCTTTCTTTACATCTACAACACCTCCCTTTGCTTACCCGTTCCCCAAGAAGCGGCGGGGATCATCGATACTAGCAAGGTTCTCCATCACACAATTAGCAGCAACTTTGCTCTTTATGTGAAGATCGCCCTTCCTATCTTCTCATCCTATCGTCTCTCAAACTTCAATCTAGATTTCATAGTAGTCCTATTCCAATATTTGATCCTTAAAATCCTCACGAAGATCTCAATTGCTTTGGCAATTAACTTATCAGGTTCAGCTTTCAGATTGATACATTATTTAGGCAAGGAGATTTCTCATCAATTTTCGTACATATTATAAATCTTTAACATTACCAAATATTTACATTCCAAGTATTGCCACTGATTTGATAAACATTATTCCATTCAAGGACGTTCATTAAATAGGTACATTCACTATTTCCTATAACCTTCTCTATTGAAATAAAAACAATTAAAAATTTCTTTTAAAAAAGATACATTATGCAATATGCAAAAGACATTATGTGATTTACAAAATATAGGATGCAAAATACAGGATACAAGATCCCAAGGAACGGCACATTCCTTGGTCTTATAATTTTTAGAGAGAAATTGTGCCAACTCTTCCCTCACATGAAAGTGTAGTTACACAAACATGTGGTTATATGTATTATGAAATTTGTGCCAAGATGATCATGCTTTCAATGATCATATCACTACTACACACGCATCCTATTGCGACGTTTACGTACCGACGATTAGCGCCCGCTTAGCGTTAATCGTCGGTATAAAAATTGGGTTTCGTAAATCGTCGCTATATAGCGACTTTTAGCAAAAGTCACTATATAGCGACGTTAGTAAAAGTCGCTATATAGCGACTTTTAAAGTCGCTATATAACGACACTGAGACAAAATATTATAGCGACGTTTTACAGAGAGGTTTTTTTTTTTTTAAAGGCCTTAAAAATTATTTTTTTCCAATGACAAAATTTTTTAAATTTTCATACATGTTTGAGCTCATAGAGAATTAAAAAATGAGAGCATGTACATCAAGCCTTTGAAGCTCATATATTCATGTCCAAGTTTGAGATGAGAAAAATCAAATAAGAGCATTTACATCAACTGTTTCATCTTGAGCCAAGTCTAAGGCGCCAAGCAAGTCTATCTCCAACTCTATACCGAGTTGATCTCCTATATCATCATCCTACTCTAGTATCGTACGTTCACCTAAAAGTATTTGATCATCTTCTTCAATTAAGCTTAAGTGTGGTGATTGATCTTGATGATTGTTGTCTTCCTCGTCAATATCGTGATCTCCATCCTCCTCCCGTGCGATGTCATTATGCGCATCTTCCTCTTGCCTCATATGGTGATCTACATCTTCTTCGCTAGATTCATCAATTGGATCCGGCATTGGTAGTGGCATCTCCATATCCACATCTCGATCTTCAAAAATCTGCTTACTTCGTGGTGCAACTTGGATCACGTACCACCATCTTGGATCAGAACGATCCGGATGAAAAACCACCTATATTGAAGATGAAAAATCACGTGCCAAATATCGTCAATTATATATATATCAATGGACTTAAAAAACGAAAGCTTCGACTAATTAAATCATTAGTATGCACCTGCTCACAGTGCTCGGGAAGAACAAAAGTATCACTTTCATCGGTCTAATGTTTGGTGGAGTCTATTGCAAAGAGACCGCTACTTTCTTTTCTCACTGTCGCATGGGGACCGTTGTAAGTAGTTCTAAACCATTTTACATCAAGAATGAAAATAGTAAATCGTCTGAAATCAATTTCATAGATGTCGCGTATGGTTTCACAATAATCCAACTGTGAGGAGAGAAGATTGGTATCCGAAGCACTTGCTCGGCTATCTTGTGTGAAGTTAGCCATGACTCCACAATCATATGTGACTCTCTTTGAATCGATGCGTTCCACGCAAAAATGTCGTCCATATGACCATAATGCACTGTACTTTTTGTACTGTAAAAGAGCATCATTAAAACAATGAAGATGCACCTATTTTATAGCATATATTGCCACAAATAATTACTTAATTACATCAAGAGATAAGAAACTTACATGCACCATACATCCAGATATAACTCTCGCTCACGCTCGTTTATTGTCTCTCCATCACGTTCGGCTTTACGTACAGCTAGTTGTAGCCAATCAAGTGACATGTGAGTAGGGAGAAGAGCCAGATCTCGTGGATATGGTTGTGATCGCTTGTACATTACTCTGAATCTCATCCTTGCATTTATTCTTTCTGCTTTGGCCACTTCATATCTCTCAATCCACTTCTACATCTCAGGGCTATTGAGGATACAAAACTTATTGAATTTCTCCATTTGCTCTTCGCTCATCTTTTTTTCAATCCCTTTTTCTTGGGGGACCTCGCCAATGATGCGATCATCATCCTTGTTGTGCCAAGCTTGCGGCATATCAGGATCCGTGGATGCAAGAAACTCTGTGATATATACTAATGACTCTTGCACAAGCCATCCCTCTGCCATGCTTGCTTCTGGTCTTGCTCTTTGTCTTACAAACCCCTTTAAAGTTTTCATAAACCGCTCGAGAAAAAACATACATCGATTATGAACGGTACCTGCTATAGCCACCTCATCAACTATGTGCACAAGCAAGTGGACTTGAGTTGTCATAATGCTTGAGGGAAAGTGCTTCTCAAGCAAGCATACGGCTTCGATGGATTCCACCCTAGCCTTCTCGATGCTCGATATAGAGATCTCTTTTTGAGATATCCACCTATTTCACATGTCCATGCATATGTAAGATATTTGAGATATCCACCTATTTCACATGTCCATGAAGAAAATACATAATGCGAATTGATAGTAAGCATACCTCACAATACCACAGATCTTGAATATAGCATTTCTAACATCTTCTTGTAAGCACCCTTTTATTGTAGTTGGAAGGATGAACTATCAAAGCAACAATGAAATCATGTCAACAATATAACATAATAATAATTACGCTAATGCATCACTATTATCGGTACACTAATTCTACTTAGAATACCTGTAAGACCTTGTGTCAATCATGGGACTTGAGGCCACTAAGCTTATTGTCCTTTGAAAATGCTCCTTTCAAGCAACGCATGTACCCTGTCGGTGTTTGAAAAGAGGTAATGTCTGCCTTGATCGCTGCCTCCTCCCTCGTAGAGAGGATCCACGTTGCTTTCGGGAGGACAACTTTTCCTGAAGCATGCACTTGGGGCCACAAACGAGACATCCTATTCATAGCACGCAAGTCTTCTCGCACTCCTCTCGAGTCCTTGGAACCAACCAAGTGTGCCCAAATGGTAGCCCCCACATTCTTAAAGATATGCATGGGATCCAAGAGATGATTGATTTGTAACTGACCCCAATAAGGAAGCTCGTGAAAGATCGATAGCCTTTTCATACCAGGAGGAGGTTCCTCTCCATTCTCCCTCCAAGCTTGAATCCAATCACTTGCTTTCAAATATGATGGTGGTGGATCAAGCTGACCTCCACGTGCGAGATGGTCGAGCGGAAGGTATCGAGCATGACCTTCATAAACATTTTTCCTCATATGTTTGGAGTAGCGTGCAAGCGATTTCAGAGCGGGTCCACAAACAGGACAAGCATGGTATCCACTTGTAATAAGTCCTACACGCGTGCATGAATATGTTAGTACAAGACATGCGTGCAAAAGAGAGTAAAAAAAGCATAATCTCTCATTGTACATGTAAAGACATAACCACGTACCTGCGCACTTTCCATATCCTGGGTAGTCATGCATGGTCCACATCAAGATACCCCTAACCAAAATATCATTGGTATGCCTAGGAGCTCTGGAAATATCAAAGACCTGCACTCCTCTCCATAATATCTGTAACTCCTCTATCAAAGGTGCCATGTACACGTCCATGTGTTTTGCCTTGTACTTTCCTAGCACAAGTAGTGCAAGCATGAGGTGTCCCTTTTTTATTATTAGCCATGGTGGGATATTGTAATTCACCACGACTATGGGCCATGTCGACCAAGATGTCGAGCGTAACCCGAAAGGATTCACGCCGTCCAAGCAACCTCCCACTTTATTTTCCACTCCTCACCCTTCTCCTACCTCTTGTACTCCCTCTCTCTCCTTTTTCCCTCTTTGGTTTTCAGAAAGAAAGTTCTTCAAGAGGTGAGTTTGTTTCAACAATGTAGGTTGTTTGTTTGTTAGCTTTGGTTTTGTGAGTGTTTCTACTTGTATTGCTAAAGTTGTAAACTAGTTTTCATGCATGATTTGAAAGGATTGAAACAAAAAACGAAATTTCAAGAAAGAAAGAAAGAAAACTCACCTCTTCTTCCTGTATTTCTCTTCCTTCTCTTTCTCCTTGTCTCCTCAATCTCCTCCTTTCCTTGTCTCCTCAATCTTCTCTTTCCTTGTCTCCTTTCAAGAAGTTGCTTTTGTGATCTCCTCTTTCCACTAACATCTTATTTGAAAAAAAGGGTTGTTTTCTCTCTTTTGTAGGGCCAGTCCACTACACCGAGCGGGACATACTCTCTCTTTTGTGGGGCCAGTCCACTACACCGAGCGGGACATACTTTTACAGGTAAGTGCTTCCTCTTCTTTCCATTTAATATTTTTGTTATTTGCATTGGCCTGCAGCTAGCGCCTTAAGCACTAGCTGCAGTGATGGGCGTAGGAACCCTCTCTTCCCCTCTCTCTCTTTCCGTCCTTCTCTTTTTCTCATTTTTCCCCCTTCTCTTTTTCCCCTCTTCTCTTATTCTCTCTTTCCCCCTTCTCTCTTTCCCCCTCTCTCTTTTCCCTTCTCTCTTTCCTTTCCCTCTTATTCTCTATTCCTTTCCCTCTTATTCTCTTATGCTTATGCTTCTCTCATTCCCCCTTCTCTATTTCTCTCTTCTTTCATTCGCATAAGCTCTTTTTCCGCATGAGCATAAGCTCCTTCTCTATTTCCGCATGAGCATAAGCATGAGCATAAACTCATGCTTATGCTCATGCATGAGCATGAGCTTATGCGTAAGTTTCCGCATAAGCTCCTTCTCTTTTCCGCATAAGCTCCTTCTCTATTTCTGCATGAGCATAACATGAGCTTATGCTTATGCTTATGCTTAAGCATAAGCATGAGCATAAACTCATGCTTATGCTCATGCATGAGCATGAGCTTATGCGTAAGTTTCCGCATAAGCTTATGCGGAAATAGAGAATGAGAGAAGCTTATGCTTCTCTCATTCTCTTTTTTCACATAAGCTCCTTCTCTTTTTCCGCATAAGCTCCTTCTCTATTTCCGCATGAGCATAAGCATGAGCTTATGCTTATGCTTCGCATAAGCTTATGCGGAAATAGAGAATGAGAGAAGCTTATGCTTCTCTCATTCTCTTTTTTTGCATAAGCTCCTTCTCTTTTTCCGCATAAGCTCCTTCTCTATTTCTGCATGAGCATAAGCATCAGCTTATGCTTATGCTTATAAGCATAAGCATAAGCTCATGCTTATGCTCATGCATGAGCATGAGCTTATGCGTAAGTTTCCGCATAAGCTCTTTCTCTTTTTTCGCATGACCATAAGCTCCTTCTCTATTTTCGCATAAGCATAAGCTCTCTCTTTTTAAGCATAAGCATAAGCTCATGCTTATGCTCATGCATGAGCATGAGCTTATGCTTAAGTTTCCGCATAAGCTTATGCGGAAATAGAGAATGAGAGAAGCTTATGCTTCTCTCATTCTCTTTTTCCGCATAAGCTTATGCGGAACTAGAGAATGAGAGAAGCTTATGCTTCTCTCATTCTCTTTTTCCGCATAAGCTCTTTCTCTTTTTCTGCATGAGCATAAGCTCCTTCTCTATTTCCGCATGAGCATAAGCTCATGCTTATGCTCATGCATGAGCATGAGCTTATGCATAAGTTTTCGCATAAGCTTATGCGGAAATAGAGAATGAGAGAAGCTTATGCTTCTCTCATTCTCTTTTTCTGCATAAGCTCCTTCTCTTTTTCCGCATAAGCTCCTTCTCTATTTCCGCATGAGCATAAGCATGAGCTTATGCTTATGCTTATGCTTAAGCATAAGCATGAGCATAAGCATGAGCGCATGCTTATGCTCATGCGGAAATAGAGAAGGAACTTATGAGCATAAGCATAAGCATAAGCATAAGCTCATGCTTATGCTCTCCCTCCCTCCCTCTCTCTCTCTCTCCCTCCCTCCCTCTCTTTCCCTCCCCCTCCTCCCTCCCTCCTCCCTCCCTCCCTCCCTCCCTCCCTCCCTCCACCTCCCTCCCTCCTCATCCCTCTCCCTCTCCCATCCTCCCCCTCCCTCCTCCTCTCCCCTCCTCTGTCTTGCTTCTCCTCCTCCCTCCTCCCTCTCCCCTCCTCCTCCTCCTTCTGGCTCCTCCTCCCTCCTTCCTCTCCCCTCCTTCTCTAGCAACCCTACTCCCTCTCCTGTGCTCCTCTCTCCTACAGAATCTCTCCCCTCCTCCTCCCTCCTGTAGCATCTCTCCTCTCCTCCTCCCAAGGAAGAGGGAGGAGGAGAAGCAAATCAAGGCAAGAGCCAGAGAAGGAGGAGAGTAGGGAAACAGGTGTAGAAACAAAGATGATCATGCACATGATCATATGGTTGTATACACTAGGAACTTTATATCCACATCAATGTATGGTTGTATGAAGATTTGAACAATGCTACATGATTATATGTATCAATAAAACGAACATTTTTTGTGCATTTTTGGCTATGTTCTGTTTCTTGTATACTTTCATGATATATCTTTACATTTGCAATGTAGAGTGAAGACGTGACTTATCATTAATTGAAACAACTTGTCATCTGCTTCAATATCACATGAATTGCGAGCGATTGATATGAGCGGTCATCTACGAGCACATCTAAAGACCAGGTACTTTTTTAATCTTACGTGAGTTGCACATGAGGACAATTATCTATCATTATTGGAGCATATAGATGTAGTGCCTACAACCCATCAATTTTAAACACAAGATTCACCTGAAGTTGGCACAGTACTACTCCGTAAGTCATCAAGAATCGTGGAGCAAAAAATCTTTACATCCATGGATTATCTGATTCTCATGGATTAACAATTGAGACAACGTTATTTCCATTTTTGTATGCTTTTGGACATGGTAGCCATGATGGTAAGCTATTCTTAATTGTATACTTAAAAATGACAATAGGATCACTATTCTCAGTATTCACACTCTCCAAGCCATACTTGCTACTAATGTACCAAATTCGACAAGCAATGATTATCACAAACTCAACACAGGCGATAATTCTACAAAGAGATATTGATCAACAAAGACAATAGAATCCGAGAATATCTGAACATGAGATAATGAAACATGTGATCAAGTTTCAAGTACCAGGGTTGATACCCGGATCCCCTTCATGGCATCGTAGAAGCTTGAAAGGTCAAATGGCGATGGTTGAAACGTGAAGACTTTCTAACATATTTATTATACTCATAGCAAATGAGGTATCGAACACAAGATGGTGTGAGATCGATGAGATAGAAGCAATTGCAAGACAAATCAATCAAAATTTCACATGAAGAGATTATCTAGTTGAGTGCGCAGTACTATTTCATGTTCGACTACAAAGGTTCTTGTCCAGATATGTTATATCTAACAAAGGAGTACTAGGAAGAGTCAAGCATAACATAGTGAGATACAAGATTCAGAATCGTGGATCAATGCATGCTCATATAATGCCGTGGATTGAGGAGGGTGATATTGAAATTATATCAAATCAAATTGATGCACATATACCCTACCTAAATGACTTGAATACACTACTTGAGAATTCCTTGGAAAAGAAGCTTCATGATTTGGTGAAAAGAAAGCAAATTCATACATGTCGAGCAACATGCAATTCGATGATTCTGATAACAACCACAGATGCAAATATGGATTTTCATTTGGTATTCATTTAGAAACTAGACCGACATTGAATTCTCTTACACATAGATGGCTCTATTATCGCCCATCCCTTGAGCATCGAAACATTGTCCCATATCAAGCTAGCATACTATTGTTGTGGCAAGCACACATGAACATTCAAAGAATAACAATTACAAGCCTATCATACTACCTCTTAAAGTATGCTATGAAAATAGAGCCAATGGGACATATGAACTTGAACATCAAGGATTCCAAGCTCCTCGGACTTGAGAATCTTGATCCTTTGAAGTTAAAAACGATAGCTACATGTATTTTATCAAAGCCAACATCACCAACAGAGGCAACACTATCATGCTTGCAAATTCCCACTATACAAAGAAGCGAGGTTTTATACTTCATAGACTCATCTCCACCATTGCTATGCCAACGATATCTTTGAGAGTACTGTGTCATGATAATGCATCCAGTAGATATGTATTGTGGTCAACCAAATAGCATGGAAAACCTCACATTCTACGAATTTTGGAAGAAATATGAGATTCAAAAAGGCAAGTGCAAGAACAATTCAAATGTAATCATTAAGGATTCTTTTGGTATCTATCTATATCCCTCCACAAGCATTGTACGCTTCATAGATTACCATCTTGTTTATTATTTTGATGGATTTTTTTATAATTTGCTAATTGAAGCACATGCATTTTAGAAATGAAAATGAGCTCATTTTCAAGGCGAATCGCTCGAAGTCACACTTCTTGGAATGCCATTTATGACAACTCATACAAACAAAAGATGACATTGAATCAATTGTCAAACAATATTGCAAGGTGCACATGCTTATTGATGAGAATCGCCACCAACTAGTTAACAAATATGATTCTACAAAAGAGTCCATTACATGCATTGAATGGAAATTCTATAACATCAACAGATCTTGATGAAGGAGACAACATTAACAATAGATCTCGAATCTCAATCCTTCGAATGATAGACAAGTTCAAGCAATTTGAAAAAGCAACTCTATCATCTGAGAAACAAGATGTTTACGATAAAATTACTAAATTACCAGAAGGCCTTCATGTGATTTGTGGTACACCTAGATCAAGAAAGTCCTTCATGATCAAATACATCACTCATAAGTACATAGAACAAGGAAAATCAGTTGTTCTTACAGCTATAACAGGTGCAACGACACTAAGACTTAGCCGCTTAGCAACTAGAGTCCATCATTAGTTTGCTCTTCCAAAGAAGCATGACATGTTTCGTGCATCACTTTTGGTAACCGACGAATGCTATCAAGACCTAAAATTTGTAGGCATCATCATTATTCATGAAATTTCGATGATGACTTGCCAAATGCTAAACATGGTTGTCAAACAGTACTTCCACCTATGTGCAAGTGCAAAATTCCAGAGAATCAGTACTGGCGAAAGTGCCACATCTGTAACTCAGGCTTTTGGACAATTGATAACTTCTCATTTCTAAAAACATCCATATGTCATCTCAAAGATTCTACATATGTCCATTTCCTAAATATTATTAGAATATGATAGCCCAACAAAGAAGAGATTCAATACTACTTAGAAAACTTGATCATCAATGAAACTAACGTAGTCGAATTCATTGACCACAAGACAACTACACTTTGTACTCATCAAAATGACACACGCCGCTATAATGAGATTATTCTTCATAAACAATTCAATGAAAGACAAAGCAAGAAAATTAAAGTGACTTCGAATGCAAAAAACACAATCAAGTTACAAGAATGGCTGAAGGATTTCGATTTTCACTCAATACAAGAAATCGCAGTCAAAGCATGAATTATGATTACTGAGAATATAGATCTCTCTATTGGAGCTACAAACGGTGCGATTGCAACAGTTGTTACATTAGATAATCACAACCAAATGAACAATTTAATGAAAATCCATGCAAAGATTTTATCAACTAACGAAAAGATTACACTTAGATGATCTAAACACAAATCATTAGGGGAGAATTGGGGTCTCAAAAGGGCCTCAGAAGGAATGGGTTCAGAAATGGATTAGGCCTAATGCAAGTCCTCTTGTGGGGTCCAAGGGAGTCCTAACCCCCCTACCTAGGTGGGTTATGGTCCCACCTCTTACACCAAGGAGGGAGCACTTTTCCCAAAGTCAAAATTTTGAATTTTGAATTTGAATTCCCTTTCTCTTCCTCTTGAGTCCCATCCTCTTAAGTCAAGCTTTTGAATTTTGAATTTCGAATTTGAATTCCCTCCATCCTCCTCCTTGTCTCCCTCCTCCTCTTCCACATGTCCCATTCCTCCTCCTCCTCCTCCTTTTCCTCCTCCTCCTCCTCCTCCTCCTCCTCCTCCTTCCTCCCCCTGCCTCCCTCCTCCCTCCCCTCCTCCTCCTCCCTTTGTCCACATGCCTCCTCCTCCCTCCTCCCACATGCATCCTCCTCCTCCCCTTGCTGCTTTTTCCTCCTCCCTCCTCCCACATGCGTCCTCCTCCTCCCCCCTACTGCTTTTTCCTGCTCCTCCTCCTCCCTCATGCTCATCCATTCTCATCTTCCCCATGCTCATGCCTACTCCTCCTTTCTCCTACTCATGTAAGCTCCTCTTGCCTCATGCTCGTGCCTACTCCTGTTGCTTCTACTCCTCCTACTCATGTGTATTCATCTGCCTTCATCCTCACACCTAGTCCTCCGCTTGCTTCTCCTCCCTCATAATCATTCATGGTCCTTCTCATCCCTCCTCAAACATCATCTACCTTCTATCATGGCCTATCACAATCTCTGTAAACTCTGCGACTATTGATGGCACCATTTGTGGAGATCTCCCATGTTACCATGTGACCGTACAATTGTAGGATCGATATGTGATCCATGATTGTTTTTTTCAAGAAAAGAAGCATCTTGAACCTCAGTTGGTGCTCTAAAGAGGAGAATATGAGATAAAATGTTAATTTCATAGTGTTTCAATGTAATTTCTTACTTTGGATTATCCACAGTGGTGCATTGCTTTTGCTAAGGTTCCCTTAGTTGTTCTTTCAGGACCTTCATGGAGGATGTATGAGAATGGTGGGCATGGATGATAGGGACTCTTCATATCGAAAGACACAAAGTCATGCATGAGCAAGTTGTTTTGGAGGTGATGTAGGACTTGAAGGGAATGGTAACGCAAACAAGATGCCTGGATCATGTGATGCTGCTAATGTAAGTTTTAAAGCTCAAAAGTTTATTGAAGAAGAAGAATTCACATGATGCATAACATCTATTTAAATTTAAATTTCTAAAATGATGTTTCTTTATGTGTGTAGTAGCAAGCACGAATGGAGAATCTATCCATTTGGAACAAGAAGGCATGGAGAATTCACAGTATTGACCCAAGGCAACCTACATGATCCATTCCAATGTGTTGTACATGAGATTATAAGAACTTATGAGTTTAATGTGAGATTCCAAATAGCATAGCGGTCTTTCTAAGGATTTAGCCGAGGATTCAAAGACCCTATTATTGGTGTATTAGAGTTGAAGAAGAAGAGAAACAGGCTATGAAGCCTCTTTGTCATACAATTTGAAATACAAACACCTATTTCTAATAATATTCTTATATCTAAAGCAAAAAAATTGCATGTATCTATGGCCAAATGGTGAATCTTTTGTTATGTCTATTTTAATTATCTGTTGTTTTTAATATTGCATCTTTTTTTATATCAGCTTGCACGCAAAAGTTATATCACATTTTGATGTAACTTACAAGTCAATAAAATGTTGTTTGCCAAGTTTGGCCATTCCAATACATATGTAGAAGGGATTTGACCATGGCACCACATTGATTAGATGGAGTGTTTAAAAACCAAAATGTGAGATTT
Source organism: Dipteris shenzhenensis (assembly GCF_047967505.1). Classification (NCBI taxonomy): domain Eukaryota; kingdom Viridiplantae; phylum Streptophyta; class Polypodiopsida; order Gleicheniales; family Dipteridaceae; genus Dipteris; species Dipteris shenzhenensis. The sequence continues at coordinate 65,862,874 of NC_141596.1, forward strand.
TTCTACGTCACCTTGTAAAGGATTGATGCATTTCATGATTTTCTACAAAGAAATATAGATTTTGAAGAGGTAGATGAAGAAATTTGACAACTTTGGCCATTTCAATGTCAATTTTTGGCAAATGTAGGAGGAATTTGATCACGGCGGAGGAGGCAAAGTTGGTCGGGACATCATGGGGTGTCCAAAAATGCCAAAACCCACCATGGCATGAATTTGGCCATTTGGACACCCTCCAAATGGCCAAATTCGCACCGTGGTGGGGTTTTGCATTTTTGGACATCCCATGACATCCCGACCAACTTTGTCTTCAGTGCGGCGGTCGAATTCCTTCAACATTTGCAAAAAATAGACATTGGAATGGCCCAAATTGTCAAATTTCTTCATCTACCTAATTGAAATCCATGTCTCTTTATAGATGCATCAACTTCAACATAGATAAACATGGAAAAGAAAATACTTACAAAGTAACTTAGCAAATGACAGTTGGTCAATATGACAACTTATGTGCCTTGTAGCACAGCTCTAGTAAGACCCTTAGGCAATATATTCGAGATATATTCTCTATATAATTTCTTGCGCTTTGGAGGAACCTTGCAGGTTGGCTATGTCAATGTAATTTTTAATTTAATCCAGAAGACTTTGATCTTCCACTACATCACCTTGTAAATTTTCATTTTCTTTGTTTATCTTACCTTTGGAGCCACATTTGAGGAAGTCTTCTTCATTAACAGAGCTCCTTTTCATGGGTAGAAGGTCTCGCCCTGTCTTCTGATTCACATCCCTTGTCGAGATGCCCGGTCATAGAAACAACCTTTACCCAGACTTCTTGATCTCTTTTGATGGCATCTTTGGCATTGACAATCAGCCTCGAAGCAATTGACAAAATATGAAGAGGGGAGAGGAGAAGAATGGAGATGAGGAGAGAGGGCACAGCTAGAGAGCACACCACAAATGACTAACTGTACACTAGATTTAGTTGAAAAAATAGAATATATACAAACCCTTTTAGGGTTAGGGTTAGGGGATCTAACCCTTTCCTTTATAGCACTCTATAAGGTTAGTGCTATGCACATATGATCACGTGATGGTGCTATGCACACATGATCACATGATGTTGAGCGTGAACTCTCAACACCTTCCCTCAAGATCAACATCATGAAGTAGGCCTTCCCTCAAGATGATGATTTTGGGGAATCAAAGAAGGACTGAGCATTACATTCCATCACACCCCTTTAATGGGAATGTCCTTCCTCTGCATCAAAACCAAGAGCTAGTCGGTGTTTCTCAAATAGCTCTTTACTGAGTGGTTTGGTAAAGATGTCTGCAACATTCTCTTTGCTATCACAATGCTGCAGTGTGATGTCACCAAGTAACACTCTTTCTCTGATGAAGTGCTCTCTGACATCAATGTGCTTTGTCCTAGAGTGATATACTTTTCCAAGAAACTGTAGCTTTGGAATCCCAATTGCCATATTCTAATTCCTGAGATCTAATAAGTACTTGAAGTTGACATGACCATATCTCTTGTGCCATTTTGCAGATAGTGGCATCTGTTGCATTTGAGCTGACATGGCATGCTTATCTAGTACTGTAGCTAGCATCTTGTATAAGCGTCCTTCCTTGACACTTTTTTCTACTAGTTGACCTCTTTTGGATTTTTCTCTGATAGTGCATTCATCACCGTCGAAGATGACTTTGTAGTTGTGTTCCATCATTTGACCTACTGACAAAAGGTTCTTGCTAAGCTTCAGAACATAGAGCACATCTTTGACTAATCCTTTTGTACCAGTGAAATTGTTCATAGGGATAACACGTCCCTTGAACTGGATTCGGTGTATTGTCTGCTATGTAGATGACATTTTTTTGTCCTTCTAATGGCTTCATTTCTGTGAACCATTCCTGATGATTTGTCATATGAGATAATGCACCACTGTCGATGTACCAAGGATCTTGTTGCACTTGGTCGACTTGATAGCTATAATCCTCTTTAGGATTGAAATCAGTGTCTAGGTGCATTGTATCAGTCTGATGCAATTTCTCGCTTGCAAGAAACATATTTCCATGTTCATTTGCAAAATGACTGTGACTAGAATGTCCACCACGATGATTTCCTCTTCCTCGGGAATTCTCTCGATTACTGCTGGCTTGACTGCCTTGATCGTACTGCTTCTTGCGGCAATCTCTTTCATAGTGTCCAAACTTGTGACAGTAGTTGCATTGAATGTTTGACACATTGGTGGATGCATTCCCTCATCCTTGAAATCTTCCTTGGTTGGAATGATTTCCTCTTTGCTGATTCTGATGTTGCTGAGGATGATGCTGATGCTGATGCTGATTTTGACTTTGATTTTGTTGATGATGACCACTTTTCTGATATGATCTACCTCTGTTTCTGCCTTTGCCTCTGCTTCTGTCTGAAGCTGTGAATGCTTGACCACCCCAATACAAAGTATCAACCCAGTTGTAGGTGAATGGCCTGAGTCCTGAGTTCTTCACCAAGTAGAACTGACTGAAGTTCTTCCGGTGTTGGAATTTGCCGTTGGATGGCGATACTCTGGACTAGATTCTCATATCCTTCTCCTAGTCCATTCAGGATTACTTGAACCATTTCTATGGGATTCATAGTCTCTCCTGCTGCTGCAAGTTGATTGTTGTAGTCTTTGATGCGGAGTACATAAGCATGACCGGTTTCACTACTGTTGCGGAAACTCTGGCTAAACTGGTTTCTCAGGGTGAGAATCTTGGATGTGTTCTTGGACTCGTAGAGAGCTGCGAACATATCCCATGCTTCTTTTAATGTCTTGACTATGTTGAGCTGTCCTAGCATGACATCTTGCACATTCTGCTTGAGCAGGTGATAGGCATACTTGTCTTTCTTATCCCATTCTGCTTGAGCTCGGGCAATGGCAGGATCTGCTACTGGTGCGGAAACTGTTTGTGTAGATGTAGATCCCGATATAGATTCCGTTGCTAGTGCTGTGGCAACAGATGGAGTAGAGCTACTGGTGGCTGGATCGGCCAATGGTCTAGGTATAGACCCATCGACATACTCCCATTTGTCCTGAAGCACAAGAATGGTCTCCATTCAGTATTTCCATGTACCGTAATTGGAGTTGTCTAACTTAGCAAATGCCTCCAGATTGAGGTTGCTAGTCGACATGGTGCAAACAATGTACTTAAAAAAAAGTGTCCTGAAAACTTTGTATGAATCAACTGCAAATACACTGAAGATGCCAAGTGAAATCTCTGTACCGTCGGTGAAGATAGAACTACAGTATATAAAATCTGATCTGTGTTACAAGGCTTGTGGCAATGATGCCGGGAATAGCCAAGAGGCTTTACAAGGTTGAAAATGATGTGCACGATGCCGTGAGATAGCCGAATAGGCTTTACAATGGTGGCATGTGTGTGTGAAATCAAGTGCTATCTACCCACTAAATCAATCTGCAATGCCTTTGTACTCTGAAGTCTGCTCACTGAACTGATGAACGTAAAGTTTCAGTTAATGTAATGATGTGAAATCAGATGTGAGTGTATGGATTGACTCCGAGTAGGTACTAGTCGGGAATTTTGGGCATGGCTTAGATTGGCAATTGGGGAAATTCAAAGCGTCCCCTCTATGGCGATCTAGTCTACTCTGATCTAGATCTAAACCAACCGTCGATCGATGAAAGAACAACAAATAATTCCTTTTCTTTTGTTCTTTTTAAGTGCTAGGTCAGATGCGCGATGGAGAGGCAAATGTGCGTGAAGGAAGTGGTTTTGTCAGCGAGGCTCAAATGGGAGTGTAACTTGCACCGAAATGTGCGCATGATGTGACAAGCATGTAGAGCACGAAAAAACGAGCGACTTTCCTTTTTGGAGCACCCTTAAATTCTTCCTGGATCGAGAGATATGACTTGATCTATGTGGAGGGCAAAAGGAGTGCAAATGGTGCTCAAAGATGATGTGTCACTGTGAGTCACATGCAGTGATGATGTGGCACTGCGGCAAGAGGTGTGCCAGTGAAGCTCTGTGCTGAGGTGGCAGGAGTGTGCACAGTGTGCTTAACAAGGGACTGTGCCTACAGAGGGTCAGTGCTGATTGGACTGCTGAGGTGGTAGTGCTGAGGTGGCACAGATGATGTCAGCAAGGTGACATGGCTGATGATGTGTCACTAATGATGTGGCACAGGTGATGTGGCTGATGATGTGTCATTGATGATGTGGCAAGTGATGTGGTTGGTGATGTGTCACAGATGACGTGGTAGGTGACATGGCTGATGACATGGTAGGATGATGTGTCTCTTGACGTGGTAGTCGGTGATGACATGGTAGTGGTGATGTGTCAGCTGCTTACGTGTCAAGGTCGATGATGATGTGTCCTATAGAGCTGATGTGGCAATCATGCCACGTGATAAGATTTATGAGGCGCTTATCTGCCACGTGGCAGATAAGATGACATGGCGGACTGATGACGTGGTAGTTGTGGCTAAGGCTATCTGCCATGTGTCGCTATGTCACTTCACAGAATCTTTTGAAGATTTTGATGAAATCTAGGGAGATTCTGTCTTCGTATCCATCGAGGCCGTTTGGAGGTGGTGTCTTGAAGTCGATGGAGATGGAGCGCTTTGGAGCCTGCACTGTACCAGCACCGACGCTACAGCCACTGATGGCTCCATCGAAGGTCAGCGCCGCCCATCGACGGCTCCATCAGTCTGTGGTATCAAAGTCTCCACCAACACAATGCTTCACCAACTATCCCACGGGCTGCTCTACCAGCCAACGCCAATTATCCTCAATGAGTCGCAAGAACTTCTCTTGTGTTGGTAACTCCCAGCACCAGCGAGCAGTCGATGGACATCTCCAAGCTTCTAAACCTTCTCCAAACGGGCTCCCAGATCCTGCCAGTCCACCGACAGCTGCCTGCCTAGCTCCATTTAGAATCATTCCTTCCAGAATCCATGGAGGAGGATCCAAAATAGCAAGAGAGAGGAAATTGGATGTGAAGCGTGGAAAAGAAGGCAGAGACTCTGTTGTGAGAGAGAGGGGGCACGGGAGTAGATGGAGGATTTTCAGGGAAGAAAATATTGGCTCAACTTTATTAGCACTTCCTTCGAGGGAGCGCTCTAGTTACATTTTTGTTAAAAAGTGTCCCACACACTTTGTTGCCAAGTGTCCCCCTTATATTCTGGTTCTTTCTCTCTGTCTCACACACACTCACTCACACACACACTTTCTTTTTTTAAGAACTCTCTCTCTCTCTCTCTCTCTCTCTCTCTCTCTCTCTCTCTCTCTCTCTCTCTCACACACACACACACACACACACACACAAGAAGATTAAGAATGGAATTTTGGAATATTTTGTTGAATGATGAAATTAGTACTTTATCAGTAAAAAGTTGTATCGGTATTAAGGTAGCATAAAAGATTTATATATACCACGATAGTTTACTTCATATGCTTATACTAATTATGAGTTAATACTTAATCTAACAAAAGTATGTATTGTGACATGTGATAAAGAATAGCTAATGAAGTTTCCAAAATGTACAAGTTTTTTAAAAGTATCTTTTAAATTAAAAACAAGCCATATTTACAAAAAGATATATTATATCTATCTCCCAAAAGCAAAGCACTGTTCTGACAAGTAGTGAAATTAGAATGTTCTTAGAGAGGAACAAAGATGATGGTGTGTTGTTGCATAGTGGCTCAAAACCAACTTTAGTTGTGACATTGTGTACATGAAATTTAAAGAAATTAAATCAATATTAAGTCAATATAGTTAGATTAATTAATGCTTTACAAATAAAATATTACACTTTAAGAGTTTAATAGAATAAATTGCTTTAAAGCTAGGTGAGAGTAAACTTATTTTTCTTACATTAGTTAATGGTATTTTTACTTACGAATAGGTGGTTTTCCAAGCCTAAAATAACTCAAAATGTATAGAAGCCAAGAGTATGAAGTATGGATAATTACATTAATTTATATTAGAGGAATTAAACGTTACAATTAAAGTCGTGAGTACAATAGAAGTTTTATAATATTGTTCCAAGAGAATGAAGTATGTATAATTACATTAATTTATATTAGAGGAACGAGACATTCTAATTAAAGTCACGGGTGGAACATAAGTTACTCCAACTTTCTATGGTGGGGGTTTACATAACTTCATGCTCTTCTTATGCTATCTTTAGCTAACTTAAGCATTTGATTCATATCTTCAAGAAATTCTTTGGCCGCTTGAACCTTCTCTTTTTCGAGTCCCACTATCATTGGGGCTCTTGGTTGAAATCCATACATCATCATGAATGGACTAAAACGTGATATGGGCAGATATTGTTCCTAATTAGTTTGCCGTTTACTTACATATGCTCGAAGCATATCCTCAATGAGCTGATTGACCCTTTCAGTTTAACCATCACTCTATGGATGATCCGTGGTGCTCATATTCAATGAAGTTTCCAACCTCTTAAACACAGCCCTCCAAAAATGGCTATTAAATTTGCTATCCTGGTCGCTAACAATACTAGCTAGTAGCCCATACAATCTATAGATATGCTCCACAAATAGCCTAGCTAATTTTGGAGTTTTAACATCTTCATTGACAAGAATAAAATGAGCCATCTTGGTCAACCGATCCACAATGACCCACACTGAGTTGTGCCCCCTCTGTGTCCTAGGTAATCCCACAATGAAATCCATGGAGATGCTTTCCCATTTGCCAGATGGAATCTCCAATGGGTGTAGGAGACCTCCTACCTTAAGGCGTTCAGCCTAATTGACTTGGCATTTTTGGCACTTCAATACATAATCTTGGACGTCCTTACCTATTCTAGGCCAAAAGAATTGTCTCATTAGGGAAAAAGGGAACCCATTTTGGGGCCCTGTAAGAAATTCACTATTTTTTGATTTATTTCTCTCCTAAAAGACCTCAAAAATAGTAAAATACGGAAACGTGGCTCAGATTTGTCAGTAAGGACTACAGAACTGTCAATTCAAAAAGGAATAAGATAATCTTTTGTCTGACTAACACGATTTTGTATTAAATATCCTCTTAGATTTTTTTTTGTTTACCAAAGATTCCGCATCTCTTTGGCCGACGTGTGCAGGTCTTTCATTAAGAGTCCATCACTGAACTTAGTGATTGCAAGTTTTCAAAATATTCACATGGATACCGCCACACTTCCACGATTCATGTTACAAAATGACTATGAGATTGAAAAACAAACTTCGCAACCTGAGGAGCACAAAAAATGGCCGATACTAGTGAGTCACTATCTGAGAAGAAGCGATTACACCATCTTCACATCGACTTGGAAGAACAATATGCTCCAGCACAAAAAAGACGAAAGGATACGGTGCTGAATGCTCAATAGCGGGAAAATATGAGAAGAGAAGGGCTTCAACATATTGACTTATGGTGCGACGGAAGCATATATCCAAAATGTCAAGTAAAAAACTCTACACCTCCATTTGTCAATCCCACCACATTACTGAGGTTTGCTGGCGATGGACAAAATGGACTTCTTGGTTATATTTCAGTGCAGTCTGCATTTGCGGAAACGTATAAAATGATGTACCTACAAGAAAAGGGGGCCAAGATGGAGGAGATAGCCATTCGTGCAAAATTGGAGCAGCAGTTGCAGAATGAAATCGAGGAGCATTCAAAGAGTAAAAAAGAATTGACAAGAGCAAGAAAGAAGAGAACCGTGCTTGGAGACAGACAACGTAGCAGGAAGATTAAAAACATTGCAAATTTGAAGGCTGGGACTGGTGGATGCAAGCGACGAATTCAGGAAGCAAGGTTAGATTGAAATTTATCATTTTGTATACTCAAAAAGGCTCTCTTCCAGACTATATCTATTTCGTTGATTGTCGCAAAATAAGAATGGAGGTGCTGAATAATATAGTCATATAATGTTGTTATTACAGGAAATTATTGGAGCCTGCAAAAGAAAATATGGACCCGAACCTTCTTCCTGTTAAACAAATGAAAGGATTGCTTTCTTGCGGTGTAGCAAAAGGTTTGATTGAGGAAAAAAAATACAAAACAGTCAAACGCAATGTTGTAGAGGACTTTGTATCCAATAATCAAGTTGATGGCACTATAATCCAAGAGGCTCTTGATGTTAGTGGAGTTAGCAGGAAGGGATATAGTTCGATTTTCCATGCGATATCCTCAACTTTGAAAGATCAAAGGATTAAACGAGTTTTACTGCCAAATCCAGCAACCGTGTGGAGGATAAGAGGTCATTTGAATGAAAGTATAGATGAATTTATTGGGCAGTATATCCATATTGAAGAAATATTTCATGGTGTTAAAGGAACCACTGTGTATGATCCTTGGAACAATATATTTTTAGATCTGCAACAACTTCAAAAAAGAATGGTCGAGTTTTATGGAATAACATTTGAGGAGTGCAAAGGCATTTTGAAATTTGTTATCAAACTGGATGAGTGTGAGGTTGTAAAGGAAAAGAACATGGAAAGAGTTACTATTACATTGATGAATGGAGCGATTGATACATCATTGACTGAAGCGAGTTCGAAGTATTTTAGTGTGCAGTCAGAGAAACACATATGGTGGTTAGGCTCGTTCCAGGTATGATCATGGGCTGTTTTATACTTGATTTTGGTCATTGTTTTCAAATCTGATATAGTAATACTTTTGTTTTCTATAATCTCATAGGTGAAGACCGAAGACCATGAAACACTAGATTGGGTGTTTTATCACACGGAAATACCAACAATAATCAAAAGACAAGTGCAAGGCGAGAATCTCCATGTTGCAGGAAAAGGTGATTTTCAAGTAGAGTGGCACATGGCCGGGGATCTTAAAACACTTAAGTGCATGTATAACATTAGTAAAGGAGGCAACTCAAAGTCTCCTTGTCTTTACTGCAAAGAATCAGCTCAAGTAATGGATTCAAAATGGTGGAAGAGAGCACCTAATAGAGATAAAGTTGACCCTGACTTCAAGGCCATTCTGGACATTCCACTATGTAATGTTCACATCTGCACATTGCATGGTCTATGTCGAATTATTGAGAAATTGGTATTTTTATATATTGGATTTGCTTGGAAACTCCGTCCCGAAAAAAATAGAAAGGATGCTCTTCAAGCATTGGAAAAAGTGTTATCCGATATAGGTCTGCATGGAGGAGATGTTCAAATCACAAAGGATTTTAAAAAGTCTACCAATGGCAAGGAGGTACCAATCAAGCCCTCTATTGGTGGTGTTAAGGCAAGAAGATTCTTGTCTCGACCCAAACACAGTAAGCAAGTAAGGCAAGGTAGAGCAGTTTCAAAGATTAATTATGGATTGTGGAAGCAAGTCCATAATGCTGTGAAAGATCATGAGGCAGATGGGGAAGCACGAAATAGGAAGGCAGAGGTGTGGAGGTCTCTTGATCAACTCTTCATGTTCTGTGACAAAGTAACATGGACAAAGAGTGATTACAAGAACTTTGAGGAGGCAATTAAACATTTTGGAAAGTCAATGAAAGACGCGTGGACAACCTGCAATATAACTCACTACATGGTAAGGTTATGTCTTTTTTTTTTACTTAAGTGTGATCTTCTTTTTTTTTATTACTTACTATGCATTCTTATGTCTTACAGCATATCATATACAACCACCTTCCCTATTTTGTCAAAAAGTATGGATGCCCAGCTATTTGGTCTACCCAAGGCATGGAGAAGTCTCACTACATGGCACGTAATGCATTTTTTAGACACACACAACACTATGGAGGGAGTCAGAAGGCGAATAGTCTGAAGGAAGTCTTCCAATGGTTTTACCGAGGCATACTACAAAGGCTGCATGCTAAAAGAAAAGTTGCTAGCTCCAAAATCAAGCTTGCTTTTCTTCTAGCCCAAAAGCAAAGACGAAGACAAGCTCTAGACAATTCAATTGCAGTAGAGAGACATAGACAGTGGAGGGAATCGAAGATATTTAGAAACCATAAATGGACAAGTAAACATGAATAGGACTCATTTGTAACTTATTGGGGTTATGTCCACATGTTTTCAAACTCATTCAATAGAAATTTTTTTAGTGGAACAAGTGACTCTTGGTGTTATGCATGAAAAAAATTTCAATGTGAAACATATGATCTGAACTTAATACAATTTGTTTACAATTTCAATATATTGTTCATTTAATATTTAATGACACCACTCTATGTAAATGTACAAATCATTTCATCATCAACTTATTAATCATTTATACAAGATCATACCAGATATCAAAGACTTTATACAAATCAGTTCAAATTTAATATAATGTTTGTGCTATATTCGATGACTAAATCCTATTTCTCCCAGGGCCTGTTCATCGGAACTCTCTTTTTGATCTTGATTGGAGTCTTTTTCTTCTTTATTGGCTTGATGTCAACTGTCTCTTTATCCTTTTCTTCAGCTCTCTCCACCTGTTCCTCTTCTTGGACTGTGTGGCCTGATGCAATCATGGGTGGCTCTCGAAACCTTACAAGCTGGTGTTTTCCATAGCCCTCCAGATATTTGGGGTCCTTAACACCACATGCTAATGCATAAGAAGTGTAAGACAAAAAGTAAGCGGCCCTAGAGGCCTGCTTATTCACATAATCTCCAAATATATCTATGGCAGACAACCTCTCTATCAATATGATCTTTTCCTTTTGCCATGAAAGAGCATGTCCACCTAAAGCCCTGGACAAACATTTTAGGAAGTAAACAATGGCTTCTCCATTGTTGCTCAACTGCCTATGGTAAATCAAGATCTTGGCACTGCCTAGATCATGAATATAATGAGCTAGGCCTGACATTTTGCGAAACCCAACCTGCCTGCTTCCACTTGATCTCTGGAGGAATGTGTCATCCTCAATTTGTAGCTGCAACATATCAAAGGATTGGAGTGAGACAATACACAACCTACAAAACTAAAGTTAAGCAGAAGTCAAAGTATATGATTTGAAGTACCTTCTCATTTTCATCAGCAACAAGCAGTTCATCTTTCCAAAGATTTATCCCTCTCCCTTCTTGTACAGCCTCTTCTGTGTATAGAGCTGAGAGATTCATAGCTTCCTGTGTGAGCTGGAAGGCAGCTTCATCTGGCTCTTGGAACTTTTCAGCCTCTTTGAAACAAAATGAAAGGGCCTCTATAGGATCAAACATTGTTTCCAAAGCCAGAAGTGAATGGTCATCCTCTATGCCAACCTCCTTGTCAAGCCTTGAAGCCTGGGCAATAAGGGAAATGGCATAGTCCTCCCTCAAATCAAACATACACTCTATATCATGGAGGAAAACATAATCCTTTCCACCAATCAACACACCTGGAAGCATGGGCACTGCATAGTTGCTGCTCTGAACATCAAAATCTTCAACTGGCTCTGCTCCCCTTAGAGTTTTTTTCCTCAGTTGAACAAGGTCAAGAGCAGCCACTTGCAGCCCCTCATCCTGAAGGTTGATATCTTCTTCTTGCTCTGCCATTTCAGAGCCCAAAGAAACATCCTCCTTTTCAGAAGCTTCAGATGTGTCTTCTTCTTCTGTTTCCTGCCCTTGTTCATCCAAAGACTCCTGACTGAAGACAATGTACATGAGAAATGCCATGCTCTCCTCCAGCACTCTGCACTTTCTGGTGCGCAAAGTACAGTTGAATTTATAGTGATCAGGTAGGCTGTCAAATCTTCTGCTTACATGGTACCTCAGCCTGTCATTGGAGACAATATGATTAATGTGCACAAAAACCTTTTCACCTCCCACAATTCTTCCTGCCTCTGTCAGTTCTTTGAAGGCATCCCAATAGTCTGAAAGAAAATCTTTGTGTTGCTCCAGTACAGAGCTCATTGAGAACTCCATGTTGAAAATACTAATGGAAGTTACTCTGAGCCTTGCATTTGTGAAGAAACTCAAATAGGAGCAAATCTGGAGAACTGTCCTCTTCTGGTTCCATTTGTTTTTTGATGGAAGTTCCATACTCTGCAGCATCAGCATCTTGTCCAGTAGCACAGAATCATCCTCAGCACAGATTACTCCTCAGCAGCACTCTGCTCCAGCCTCTTCTTTTTGCCTGTTCAAAAACTTATATACTATGAATTCTATATGCTGACATATGCAATCAGTGAATGCATTGTATATCACCAGATAATTCCTTCATGACATCTCATCACTCACCTGGTGATTGCTGTGGTTTTATTATAGCAGCAGAAAAGTCCAGCTTCCTCTTGAAAGGTGGGGCCTGGGAGCCAGCTGTTCCAAAACAAAAACATTTCTCATCATCAAGGAAGATTTCCACAGGGCTAAAGATAGCAAATTAATGAGGTAGAAGTGAGAAACAAATAATACATAGGAATTTGCAGCAAAATGCGATATGGGCTGTTTAGAGAATTGTAAACCACTCTCCTCGCGCATTTTGTTGCAAATTCTCAAATTCTGGTCATGTGCATGTCAAATCAAGAACTTGCTTCATCTCAGTGATTCCTGGACACTATGATCTCATATGCAAGAGAAATAATGGAATGAGTGAAACTATTCATGAGGAATGTGTCAACAACAGATATTTGCAGCAAAATGCGATAAGGGCTCTTTAGAGAACTATAAACCACTCTCCTCGCATTTTGTTGCAAATTCTCAAGTTCTGTTCATGTGCATGTCAAATCAAGCACTTGGTTCATTTCAGTGATTCCTGGACACTATGATCTCATATGCAAGAGAAAAAATGGAATGAAAGAAACTTTTCATGAGCAAGGAGTCCACAACAGGAATTTGCAGCAAAATGCGATATGGGCTGTTTAGAGAATTCCAAACCACTCTCCTCGCATTTTGTTGCAAATTTCTTGTTTCTATTCATATCAACCTACAATCTAATTTCTGGGTGATTTACCACATTGTGGAAGAAGGATGGAGCTGAGTGAAGACATTGGGACATCAAAAATCCAATGGATGGAAGAAATAAATGTTGAAAAACATTGAAACCAAACTAGAACTCTGACCTTTTTTTTCCTTTTCCATGCTGATTGAGTTGCACTGGTAAATCTCCTGCTCTTTCTCTAGCTTGAACCTTGCACTCTAGGTAACCTGGAGATCTGGCAGTACTGTCTTCAGGCAGGTTGCAGAGGTTGCAGTCTGGATGGAGTGTGCTGGGTAGGAAAGGATCAGAGAGAAAGGATCAGGAGAGAGTCGTGGCAGGGATGAGAGATTGGAATCCAGGGGAGGGAAAAGTGGTTGTGGTATTCATGATGAAATAATGAATGGCACAAGTTCCAAGGAATAAAGTGTACTTTCACACGTGCCAGATTTCAAACTCCAAGAGATCTGAGTCCCATCCACACGTGTGAAAAACGACTAGATTCCACACGTGTGGGATTTAGTGATTCTTTAATTCTATTTGCACTTCTTTGTGGTATCCTGTTTTAGAACTCTTGCCCTCCAGTCTCTGCTCTCTAGCACAGCACATCCACAGATAGACTCCAGGTCAGTAACAATGGGTTCTCCCCTTAGTCTCTGCAATCTTTTTGCCTAAAATAGAAAAAATACATACTGTATGGAAATGCATAGACTCAAACCAAGACAGAGAAATCACTGTAGGAAAGCAGATCTTCAAGTGTGATATTTGCATGTGATCTTCTTGCATAACCTCCATTCATACTGTATTTGGTTGGAGAAACATAGAAATCACTGTAGGAGTGCACCAGCATGTCATTTAGAAAATTTGCAGCAAAATGCGATGTGGACCTGTTTGAAATTCCAAACTGCTCATATCGCATTTTATTGCAAATTTCTCTATTTGGCTTCTTCCACCCCTGTGATTGCCTTCTCTTTGTGAGAACATGTTCTGGTTTTTTGACTTCCATAGCTGTAGTCTTCTTGCATAAACTCCATTCATATTGTATTTGGCTGGAGAGACAAAGAAATCACTGTAGAAGTTCACCAACATGTCATTTCAGAAATTTGCAGCAAAATGCGATGTGGACTTGTTTGAAATTCCAAACTGCTCATATCGCATTTTATTGCAAATTTCTCTATTTGGCTTCTTCCACCTCTGTGATTGCCTTTTCTTTGTGAGAACATGTCTAGTTTTGTGACTCCCCTTAGTCTCTGCAATCTTCTTGCCTAAAATAGAAAAATTACATCCTGTATGGAAATGCATAGGCTCAAACCAAGACAGAGAAATCACTGAAGGAATGCAGATCTTCAAGTGTGATATTTGCATGTGATCTTCTTGCATGACCTCCATTCATACTGTATTTGGTTGGAGAAACATAGAAATCACTGTAGGAGTGCACCAGCATTTCATTTAAAAAATTTGCAGCAAAATGCGATGTGGACCTGTTTGAAATTCCAAACTGCTCATATCGCATTTTATTGCAAATTTCTCTATTTGGCTTCTACCACCCCTGTGATTGCCTTTTCTTTGTTAGAACATGTTCTTCATGTCTTTGATCTCTTTCCAATCCTTTGTATGCAGTTTTTCAGAGTGATGGCAAGAACCAAATCAACTGCAAGGCAAGTTGGCAAAGGACCAGGTCTTACAGCAACAGCAGCTGGGACAGGTTCCAAGAAGTTTAGTGTGCCTCCAAAGGGAAGAGCTTCACATGGCAGGAAGGGTAAGCCAATAAGATTGCTCAAGCAAAAGGCCAAAAGATTGAATAAGGGTGCAGGTGTGCTTAGGGAAATAAGGAGGCAACAGAAAGCCATAGGTTTTGCAATACCCAAAGCACCCTTTCAAAGACTGGTGAGAGAAATTTGTGACAGTTGGAACCTTGGGTTCAGGTGGAATAGAACTGCCATTCTTTCCTTGCAGGAAATGGCAGAGGATTACCTGGAGAAATATTTTGAGGATGCAATGCTTGTAGCAGCCCATGCTCACAGGGTGACTTTGATGGCCAAAGATTTCAACACTTTGTCCAGAGTGAGATGGAGATATGACAAGCTGGTTCATCCTGTGGAATGGCAGGACATCAAAATGAGAGATATATTGCTAATTCCACCTACAAGGAAGGTCAAGGTTGATGAGGTAAAGGTTGTTGAGGTAACACACTCAAAGAACACCAGAGGGAAGGCTGCTTATGAGGACTCACTGAAGCAGCAAGTAAAAGAAACAAAATCTGTTATAGATGTGGAAACTGGAAAGAAGGAGCTACACATACATAGAAGGTTGAAGGAGCTGGGGGCCCTGATGTAGTTGTACATATTGAGGATGAAGTTTCAGTCAATGATTTTGATTTGACAAAGCAGCATTGGCTAACAAGAATGAGTATTGCTCAAATACTATCATTCTTGCAATGCTCTAGTAAGTGTCTTTAAATTTTACATTTTTTGCAAATCAATCCTCCTTGTAACTCTTTTATAACCTAACCTAATTATGTTCTGATCCTATGCAGCATGATGAGAAGCTGGCTTCATCCCTCTGTACAACATACAGTCCATATTGTTGATCCAGCCATTTCTTCTAGATTAAGAGATGCAAAAGAGACTCCCATGAGTATTTCCAGCTGGTTCAAACACTGCAATTTTGAAGTAATTGACATTTTGCTACTTCCATATCATAGCAGGTATGTGGGTGACTACTTCTTTTAAGATTCTTCTTTAATATTGGGAACTCTTGTAGCCTTTCATTTGCTTATGCTTTTTTCCTTATGCAGTGACCACTGGAGTTTTGTGTCTATTGACATCCAGCAGAAGCAATGCTTTCTATTCAACTCTCTAAAAAACACACACAGAGAGCTGAAATTGTAAGTACTGTGTGTGCTTTTTGAACTCAAAACTTCATTATTTTGATACCATACTAACTAAATTATACATATTGCAGTTGTATTAGAAGGCTATTAGATGCATTGGATCATTGTCCTCCAAATGTCTCTCTGTTGGATTCAATAGAGCCATTAAGTCTAGAGGTAAAAAGTCTATTAAATGCTATGTCTTTGAACTTATTGAATAATTTTGTTTTGTGCTGATGCTCACAGTTTCTAACATTTTTTTCTAACTGTACAGACACCACAACAAAATGATTCAAGTAGTTGTGGATGGAGGGTGCTGATCAATGCAAAATATATACTTTCAAGCTACTTTGAAAAGGAACAGCCAGATCTGGTAAGGAAAAATACTTTTCATTTAGCTTGAAGATAATTCATAATGATACAAAGTGTTCTAAATTATCCTCTGCCATTGCAGATGAAAGAGGATAGCTTCAGCCCCAACTATGTACATAATTTTAGAGCTCATACAATTTTGAGGTTTTGAGCTATGCCTCCCCCAAACCTATTGTAGCAGCTACTGTGGAGCTGGGTGAAAGCTCTAAAGTACAAGAAGGTGTCATACACCTTGATCCCACATATGAAGCACCTGATGTTGAGGACCAGAAGCCACAGGAGCAATCACAGAGTGCTGAGGAGGAGCAGACACAGGAGCAAAGACCTGCTGCTGATGTTGAGGAGAAGGTGGAGAAGCAGCAAAGAGAGGCTTCTGGGGCAGTGGAGGAGACAGGATGGAGCAGCAGAGAGAATATCCTCCAGAAAATGTAGAGCAGCCTCTGGATGAAACTGTACATAAATAGAAAATGGATGTTAGAAATATGTTCTACAGATTCAGCTAAACAATTCTGTACAAAATCTTACTTGATTGAATACAAAACCTTTCTTTATGGAGTATGTGTGATCTCAATTTTAAAATTTTCTATGTCTTTGCATTTAACTGAGCTCTCTCTTCTTCTGAGTAACTGCAAAAAAGCAATATGAATTAGAGTGGCAAATTAAACTAATAGCAATGCTTATAGAGACTAGGATAAATCAGATGGTGTACCTTTCTGTTCTTGTAGATAAATAAAAAGTCGTTTGAGATAGAACCTTCAGTCTCAAACAGAATGTCACTGCGTAATTGAGCTAGGGAGCAACATTCTCTTAACGAGATACTAGCTACCACATCACCATTCTCAAGAACATCAATATCAATAAGTTTATTTTGTGCACCAAACGACTCTTCATCTTGCTCCATTGGGACAAGCTTTGAGCCTAGCATTCGACTGCGCTTGTAATAAAAAGAGAAAATAAAATTTTGTGATGCAACCATGTACTTCAGTTGCATAGAAGGTTGGACCACCTCACAAAACACTGAACTACATGTCTTCTTATCCCAACCTTTATCCAAAAATTGTGGCATGCATGCCGAATTTGTTGCTTTAACTGTGAGCATTGTTTTTGAAACCTTTACTGGAAAGGTATTAAACAAGTCTACAAAAACTGTGAGAGGCATGCACAAAGAAATTTTTACTATCCTAGTGGCAATATTGGGACTCAGAGCTTTCTGTACTTCTGTAAAAAGCTTCGCCCTATATGCCTCTGTAACACTAGAATGTGGGTGAGGCCAATCCACCGAATTTCACGCCGGAAGGTCTTGTTTTATTAATACACCATGTGTGTTAGCTTTGTCCAGCAACTGATAAAAATGATCAGTAAAAAATATACCCGATTGAGCTAGCTCTGTTGCACATCGACCTTGGTATTGTTGTTCTCCTATCGATCCATGCAGAACATCTATAAATCCCAGAATACAATCGATGTTTTGCCATGTCTCATACGATGAAGGATATAAATCTGAAATAAAACAACACAAGAATGTCAATAAGTAAAGAGAGAAAGCTTCATCTTAAAAATCCATACACCTCATGAAGGAAAAAACCACAATAGAAAAATATACAATTAGGCCTATGTTGCGGAAGATTTTTTGGATAGTCTCGCAAGACAAGTTCTTTATGCATGTACACGTGCTGAATCAAAACTTCTTTCACGGATATCTTCCCTTTGGTGATTTTAAAATCTCGTACTCTTCCCTTCCATGATGCCAAGAAAATGTTTTTTGTCTGGGGTCTTTTTCTTTTGCTAGGTTGCATGAGCACCCATGCTCCTTTCGAAACACTAAACCTTTCCCAAGTTCCTTCTGTTTTGACTGTACTTGAATTCTCTACCGACGAAATAGAAGAAGCAGGTCGACGGGGTAAGGATGTTTGGTATAATTCTGCCTTCGTAGCATTATCATCCACAGAGCGTCTTGCACAAGAACGGCCGTGGTTTTGGTTCACCATGGAGATTTTCTGAATCTGTAACAATAGCAAAGTAATGTAACTAAGATAACAATTTGAAGTTTCAAGAAAGAGAAAGTGGGCAAACAGACAGTTGATGAGAAACATCTTACTCTACGCCAAACAGGATCAAGGGAGCAGTTTTGGAAAAGGAAGCCTATTGCACAATGAGGCAATGGTGTAGAATGGTAGACCTTTCGCACGAAAGGTGGCACAATATTTGAAAATTCAAAGGAAGGTGGAAGCGGGAAGGATCTTGTCAGATAAAATGTCAGTTTAGATTCTATCTTCTTGTCCAAAGATCTTCTACGAATAAAAAACCAATCTCCTCATTAATGTAGCACGCTTGTACTTACATAAAGTATTGTTTCTTTTTTCTATTTTCGTGAATTTTCAACGTTACATTGGCCTTCTATTGATTGGTTGAGAGCTTATTTTTCCAAACCGTAAAAGGCCCCAAAATGAGCTCCCTTTTTTCCTAATGTTTCAGAAGCACGTATGTCTTCTGAATTCCCGAGTGTCCAGCACTCGGACTATCATGACATTAAAAAAGAATTTGGCACCTAATGTCATTATTATCTGGGACACATACTCTACCCTTGTAGAGCAGGTAGCCATCTTCAATAGTATATTTTTTCACTCGAGTCCTTTATCACCAACCTGTGGTGTGTCACCATTTCCATGTGACTCCTCAGTGAAAGCCTCTCGATTACTTGGATCCCTATTTCTAATTGCTTTCCATATTTCAGAGAAGTGAGGATCAAACTCACATTTTCCCTTTAAGGACCATATAAGTAGTGCCTCCACTTTTTTAAAGCATAGAATATAGCATATAGTTTTTTTTCATATGCCGAGTAATTTCATTGGGCACGATCTAACTTTTTGCTTTCAAAAGCCACTAGTCAACCTTTTTGTATAAGTATCGTCCCAACAACAAAATCACTGGCATCTGTCTCAACCATGAATGGTTCATTGGGATCCACTACTTTGAAGACCACTGCTATAGCTACTGTGACATGAAGTTGGGGGTAATAAACTTCACGCACCTCTTCACTTCCTACTACTTTCAAACTGAGTGATAGAGATATTCATCACTAGGAAGGGGACATTAAAAAGAATCTTTTATACCAAGAGACCACACCATACTATCCTCCCTTAGATGAGAATGAAGATGGTAACATCCCAAGTGATGTTGTACTCAAGCATAGGGAGAAGGAAAGGATCAGTGGAGGCCATAATCTTAGCAAGCCAGTCTGCACCAAAGAGAAGAGCGATACGTTGTTGAAAGAAGATCTTGCAGCTAAACATGACATGAACTGATTGAAGGGGCTGATTGGGTCGGATGGGTAGGTTCCGAGGAAACATTGCACCTCCTTCATAGACACCTTTACACTTAGCTCAAAACACTCTCCAAACTATCATAAAACACAGAGCCCCATAACTTTCAGCAGAGACATCATATAAAATATTCAATCATATATTGAATGCGTCTTGAAATGAGCTTCACTCTTATATAAGTTTCATAAGAAATAGAGAAGCGGTCGGAAAGATATGGGCACTTTATTGGACGGGGGTAAAAACTATCTGAAAAAAACAGTCACACACAAAGAGTCATAGATTTTTTGTTTGAAATCTAATACAATAACTAAAGACACAATGATGCTTCTTAAAGAGAGCTTCGCGTTGATATAAGTTTCATCCAAATCGGACCACTGAGCGTAAAGTTATGAGCAAAATACTGACAGGGGGTCAAATTGTCATGAAAAACACCTACTCCTTCTATTGGTGCCGACTTGGGAGAATACTACCTCCATGCTTAGACTTCATCAATGATCTAAGTCCCATAGAGGTCACCTAGGAGGGAAGGAAGAGCTCCCTTTGTGGCTTGGGAAATAGATAAACCATATATGCGCAATGAGCGGTTGAATAGACAACACTTTTGAGCACTTTAGAAGAGAGAAAAGGGAAGAGAGACTCAAGAGAGGGAATACGAAGTGATCTTCATTGTCAATAGAGCGAGACTCCAGTCCAATGCAACTCAAAATACTACAAACACAAGGGAGAAGAAGAGGTTTTATACGTACAAGAGGGAGCCGAAGCTCCAAGTCTACTCATAGAGAGAGAATGAACTAGAGAGAGATGGACTCACTCTAGAGATAGTAGAGACATGATGGCAGGTATTTCATAATATCCAGTTTCTTAGATCCTTAGTGCTTCAACAATGCACTTGGATTGTTACATGTATGAACAGAAATCATAAATAATACAAAGTGTTGTTTCATTTATTATTAATACTTTTTTAATTAAGTCTGCACCTCTAGGTTGATGGCTCTCTATGGTCTATGAATGATAAAGCGATAAGTGATAGATATTTATAATTTTAAATATGTGGATATTTGTATATCTGTATTGTGCAAGAGACAGAGAGTGTGTGAGAGAGATAGATAGAAATTAGAGCGTGCAAGAGAGAGAGAGAGAGAGAGCAGTCAAGGACACAAATAATGCACCTGGCTATGAGACATTGTTAGATGCATGAATAGAGAGAGAGATATACAATGAGAGAGAGTGAGTGAGTGAGTGTGAGAGAGAGAGAGAGAGAGAGAGAGTAGTCAGGGGCACAAAGGGAGGGGCAGAGACAGAGGGAGGGGGAGGGACACAAAGGGAGATAGAGAGAGTTAAGATTGCATTTATTCATTTGCACCCCTAAGTTGAGAAAGAGAAAAATACGAAAGTTAATTAAAGTCTTTGAGAGACTATGAGATTGAAAAAAAACCCAAATACAACTAATCCAAAGGGTGGATCCGCTAACGAAATACAAAAAGTGTATATGTAAAATCAATGTCCATGACATTGGAGACGGGGACAGAAAGAGGGAGATGGAGAGTGGGATAGAGAGAGAGAGGTAGAGAATGGGAAGAGAGAGAGACTTAAGATTGCATTTAATCATTTGCACCTCTAAGTTGAGAAAGAGAAAAATAAGAAAGTTAATTAAGGCCTTTGAGAGACTATGAGATTGAAAAAAAACCCAGATACAATTGATCCAAAGGGTGGAGCCACTAACAAAATACAAAAAGTATATATGTAAAATCAATGTCCATGACATAGATAGCTAAGGACAACATGGCAACAAGATGATCATCAATTGAGAGAGATAGAGCGAGAGAGAGAGAGAGAGAGAGAGAGAGAGCAAATAGGGACACAAAGGGAGGGAAAGAGATAGAGAGAGAGAGAGAGAGCAAGGGAGAGAGAGAGAGAGAGAGAGAGAGAGAGAGAGAGAGAGAGCAATGAGGGACACAAAGGAAGGGAAAGAAAGAAAGATATATTAACATCCTCGGAAGACCTTGCAGGTCTATGAGAGAGAGAGAGAGAGAGAGAGAGAGAGAGAGAGAGAGAAAGAGGGAGATAGCTAAGGGCAATGAGAGAGAGAGAGAGAGAGAGAGAGAGAGAGAGAGAGAGAGAGAGAGAGAGAGAGAGTCAAGAGAGAGAGAGAGAGAGAGAGAGAGAGAGTTTCCAAAGAAAAAGCAATAAATATAAAAATATTATAATTAAGAGCATTTTTAATGGCAATGCCCATTTATAAAGTACACCTCTAAGGTCATTTTCACATTTTTAGTTTCCCACTCTTGAGTAACCTTGCGTTCCACAGCCTCCTCTTTCGTCTTCTTGAGCATCCTCCTACACTCATGGCTTCCCCTAGAGAGGCTTTTGACTAGTGGATTTCATCCACTAATTCCCATGCCTCTGCAGATTAGGTTTATCCTATCTTCTGCAAGGCATTCCATCTTGAGTCACACTTGATACCTCTCCTTCCTACTAATAATCCCTCTCTTCAATTTTTTGATAGACTTATCCATGGGCAATCTATCGCGATTTGCTAACTCCCCTCACCAATGGGTTTCATTGGATATTTTGAGCTCTTTTGACCAGAGTGCTAACTTTAAGAAGACACTAGGTAGGGCCATGGATAATGTATTGAGGGTGAGGAATACCTTACCCTATTGGAAGTGATAGAAGAACCGGTCTCCAAGAGGATGAGGTGCTATGTCAGCTCTAGAATGACACTTTTGATGATGTCATTGACTTTGATGCTCCAGTCAATCCAGCAATTGATGAGATTGCACGCTTTGATGACTCGAGCCTCACCGATCTGGAGGCAATCCAACTAACACAAAAGGCAATCAAGGATGCTGCACCAGAGTACGACATGTCTGATGAGTAGTTCATGAATTTGCAGAGGGAACTGTTCGGGGAGAGAGATGAAGAAGCTGGCACCTCTAGCCAACATGAAGTTCAAGACCAACCACAAAAGGGAGTCCAGTTGGACACTGTAGTAGCTGATGCACTCCACGATGAGGCAGAAAAGGTATGTAGCTTTGCCAGCTTCATCATGTGATTCAAAATCATCAATATAATTCTAGGTTCCATTTTAGCAACTACCTAGAGGGCAGGCCAAAAAAGTGTGCTAGGAGAACCAACATAAACACATGGATGAACTATCCTTGACAGTAGACCTCTGAACTCCAATTCTAACACTCTAGATGCTGGATCTCACTTTATTGCTGCTCCTCCTTCAAGCCTTCTTGCTCCATCCTGATTTATGCTCGCAGGAATCTATGCAGCAAAATGTTCAATTCTACCACTTGCTCCAAGCTTCTCACACAAAACTTTGGCATCAATTCCTAACATTGGATCTTTCTTTGTCACTTCTCCTCCTCCAAATCTCTTGATCCCTACCCAGTTATGCTCGCAACACTCTCTTTCATCAATGGAGAGTGAACCATTCCATTGTACCACCTACTCCACCCTTTACCGCTTCCTCACACAACCTCTAGCAATGTGCAAAACAAGTCAAAATAGAGATTGGGGTCAGCAACCTCCAGTCAATAGGAATTGAGCGAGCTAGCTTTGAGCAAGCTTTGTCTTTGCTACAACAATCTATCTAACCAAAAACTCATTTGAGCAATTGGTGACATGCACTTTGGAGATTGATTGAGGCTCTGCATCACCGCATGGTAAACTTTCAATGTGGAAAGAGTGTCATATAGATTTGGAATGAAGTTTTCATCTAACCAGAATCTGAGATCAATGAATCCCCTTAGCTCTTCGAAATCATCATCATTAAGGATTCTTATGTGTGAGATCCTCATTGTGGCCTCATTGAGGGAGCCAGGTCATTCTTTGCTAGAGGAAATTTGGCTTCAGTAGCCCCGCACTGGCTCGGTTTAAATTTCTCAACCTTTGTCTTCTCCATCAAGTCCATCAGCTTGTCCTGAATCATTAGTTCACTCTTCCTTTCCCAAGATTCGGCTAGCAGGCTCTCCCTGACTAAAGCCAATCTCCTACCATTCCTCCTACGAGTCCTAAGCATCGATCCTTTGCTTTTCTTTCTATGGGACAAAGCAATATCGAGAGGATCCATCCCAGAAAATAGAGCTTTAAGATGCCACCAACGGGATCCTAGAGACAAACTGGTAGCCATAGAGTTTGTGAATTGAAAGGATCACACTCCATCATGCATTCAATTATGAAAGGAGGGAGGGATAACCTAAATGAGAATGGCCATTCCCTTGTGAAATGAGGGAGGGATAATCTGAACCAGAATAGGCAAACAACAAAAGCTGAATGACAATGGGAAATAATAAAACAATGCGGGATGAAATGCAAAGAACAAAAAACAAAAATGAAATAAATCATCAAATGTATTAAATCAAAGTACCAACAAGCCGTCATGAAATCGAGATGCAGATCGATACAAACAATGAAAACATGCACACAAGATAACAATGACACACACAATAGATTGTGTGTAATGGGAAATGCATTCTTGCATGCACAACAAATGAGTGCATAGCGAGCATCTTTTATTACTTCATCTTTACCACTACATAGAACAATAAGAGACTTCTGCTTTATAAATATAAATAAAAAATGAAATAGAGCCCTCATTCTTTTAAAAAAACAACTACAACACCTTCCCCTCAAATCAATAGAAATCACATGTCAAACTATTATAGATAAATACAAAAACAGAGACAATATGGACAACATCTGCCTCGCAACATTCCCTGGCAGTTCAGAGTACGACCATAAAGACAACAAAATCAAAGAAAGAAAAAAAGCAAGAATCATAAGATTTGTGAAATTCAGTTTAAGTAAAGATCCAAAAAATTATTATCGTGAACAACTATTATTGTACTATCATTTTAAAAATGATGAGGAGCATGAATTATTAATACATGGATCTTAGGAAAAAGCTTACAACTCTTGATATCAAACCATTATACAAAACAAGTCTTTATATACAGAGTATATACACAAGATGACGGTAAGACAAACCAAAAAAACAAAACAATGATCATTTCGACAACAACAACAACACTATACAAATACTCATGCAAAATGACGAATACTTCAAAATGATTAGATCATTAAACTTTGAAGAAAGACAACTATTTGATGATGTTATGGTTCGAAAGTCAAACCAATGGAAAAAATAAACTTAGTTTTGATAGGCAGTGTAGGAACAAGCAAAACATATTTTCTACTTCTAATAGTACAAGGTTTGTTGTGATTTTACAATCAAACAATCCAATAGATTATGAATTATTGCATGTACTAATGTTAGCTTACATCAAAAAAGTGGCATACCACATAAGTGAAACCACCATTCATTCCGCATTACATTTACCACTACAAACAAAGAACTTAATGTGCTTGGCAAGGGAAAAACTAGACATGCTCATTCATCTCTATGAACAAGTGGATCTCATTGTGTTTGATGAGATCTCATTAGTTCATAGGCAAACTTTAGATTTTGCAGACCTCGGTATGTGTACATCTAAGCAAAATCATGTAGAATATTTCAGAGGTGTCGATGTTATTCATTGTGGGAACTTTTATTAGGCCAAACCCGTACGAGACAATTGGGTGTTCAAACCAGACAAAGAGTCATTACAAACATTAGCAAGCACCTATTGGCTCACAAAATCACAATGTTACGAACTAAAACAGCTAATGCAGCAAAATAACTACTATTTCATAGATGTGCTTAGCTATTTCAAAACCTATACGCATAGTCTAGAACACATTAAATACATCAATGACCATTGTTTCGTCCACCACCACAAGACCATACTTTCCCCCACCTTTACTACACAAACTTGGACTTGAACAACCATAACAAAAAATTATTTCATGCAACATCAAGAAAAGAGTACAACATCGAAGCAATTGATACATTCAATAAGAAGAGCCACATTCCATGTAAACTATTAGAAAACCCTAAAGAAATAGATGGCCTAAGAACAACTATACAAATTAAAGAAGGAATGTTAGTTGAAATATGCTTAGAAAATATTAATCAACAAGATGGATGAGTGAATGGTGTAGATGGTGTTTTCATGAGCATGTCCACACATCAAAATGGTGACATTATATGGATTCTATTTCAAAATCCACAAATAGGAAAAGAAACAAGACAAAGTAATTTCCATGCATATACAACAACTATTGATTGCAAATGGACACCAATATTAAGAATCACAAGAGAAATACAAATTGGCCCTTCTAAAAAAACAATCCTCACCCATCAACAATTCCCAATCCAACCAGCTGCTGCAGTATGAAAAATCCATAGATCACAAGAGCTTACAATGGAAAAGGTTGCTTTCTCTCCGATAGGAATTCGAACACATGGCCTAATGTACACAGCCCTATCACATGCCAAAAGTATAGACAACTTGTTCTTGCTTCAACCACTACAACAACAAAATTTCCTTGTAGACAAAGACGTCCATGAAGAAATGAAAAGGCTAGTCACTCAATCGAGGTGGGAAAACCTCAATGATAAAATGCAAGAACCTAGGGACACCACTATTCTCATCCAATATTTAAACACAAGATCCTTAAAAAAACATAAGGAAGACATTAAAGCCACTGAAACACTTATGAGTTCAGATATTCTTTGTTTACAAGAAACCAACACTAAACAATGTGCTTCACATTTCCCTACAACTTTCCAATGCATCAAGAACCAAACAACTTGCACCCTGATACAAAAGGATATCACCATTTAGCAACAAACAGACAAAATTGCAAAACTCGAAAATGAAATTACAACAATCCACATCAAAACAAACAACGTTCAATGCAAAATTGCAAACATATATAGATAACCATCCAGCCAATACATTATCGACAATCGACAAAGAGAACAAGATTATACTGCCAGGAGATTTCAACATTGTTACATTACAAAAAACAAAACAATCAAACACATTAAAAGAAATTATGACTAAATTTAATTGCAACCTACAATGCAATCACATCACAACAATATGTGGAACACAATTAGATCACATTTGGAGCAACATACCAAAGACAACCACTTACTATGGAACAACATACACATATTGGATAGACCACTCCATAGATTACATACGTGCATCACAAAAACAAACATCTAGCAAAAAAAAACTGTAACTCAAACATTTAAAAAAAGAACAACATCAACCATTCACAATACCTTAATGTTTTATTGAGCCGACACTGCATACGGATTTCCAACTATCCATACAAAGGTGATGATTGTCTATTTGATTCTATTTCATATTCCATAGGATAGATTATGACATCTGTGACCTTATGACATATGATGGTACAACATTTTATGTAGAAGCTTCAGCAAGGCGATAGCATTGCCCTATCCTGTTTATCATGTGCCCTTGCACCAAAGTTCTTACAAAGTCTTCATAATGTCTAGACACTAAGCGAGTATCTCTACCGAATGGCTTTACCAAACTGAACAAGGCGGCCTATGGGCTAATCACTTTTCAAGCCAATGGATCTCAAATTTGCTATTCGGACCTATTATTGTTTGGTCACAACATTACTCTCGTATCATAATAACACACGACGACCACTTTGAAATGCCTACTATGAAAATAGCATACGATGGTAGATGTGGTCACATACAACACTTTGAGCCAATTTTTTCTGTTCTCGATCAGTATCCATGTTTAAAAGAATGTTTACTGAAAACCAGTATCCAACATGAATGTCAAGTAACTACTACTCTCAACCTAGTCAAAGAAACTCAAGAAGTGAACAATATTAAAAACAAAATGAAATCAATTCTTGTAGCAACACAAGATCATCACAACAACATAAACGTGATACTAAATACAAAGAGAAAATGTGGAAAGTGGACAACCAAGAATAATGACTCGCTACATCAAATAATGGACACAAACAAAGACAACACTTACAAAATGATTGCAGAGCCATTCATAAAACAAAGAGGTGCAAATGAATATAATAGTACCTAGGTTATTGTGCACATACAAATCTTACGCAAACAAAGCCAGCAAAAGACATTGCAACAACAAACTCACAATACTTCAATGAATAATTTCGGTACTCAAGTACCCAAAAAATGTTCAGGGTATACTGAGAATAGTATTTTCCCACCAACCTCATATGAAAAACAAAGAAAAAAGAGCAAGACCAACCACTATTCTCATAGTCCATGGTCATTACATGACAATGAAAAACTTCTTTCAATGCTATAAAAAACATCATTAAAATCTTACAGAAGCATTGATGATGCCTTCATAAGAGACACAGGTCATAGTACTATGACCACAGCTCAAATCGCTTGCCATGTAAAATATCTCAACATTAAAAAAAGTTGTTCATCAGGTCAGCCGCTCAAGCTTGACAAAATCAAAAGCTGTTACACACTTTAGGCATACTATTGCAGACACTCCTACTTACCCATGCTGCTGTTGTCATAGGCTATTTTTCCTTTAGCAACAAGTAACATAGGAAAACTAAAGTGTAATAACATTCCTACATGAAGACATAAGCTCCAACTGAAGACCAAAAATCGATATTCATAATGAAAGACAAAAACTTTGAAGAACAGAATGACCCAACTTTATTATTTGGATATCCAAGGTTAGAAAAACATTTGCAAAAAAGTAGCTGCCACCAAAGTATAAAATGGGAGATTCTTCACAAAGACAGACACCATGCTTTACATACACCAAGTCTTTTTTTCAAGGTAATAAGTATACTTTCCAAAAACGTTGCAAGCTGTGCATGGATACATATACAAAAAGTAAAGTTACAAGGATGCAAACTCACAGCAAAAGATGTTAAAACAAAGCCTAATCTAGATAAAATCCTACAATCGGATGTAGGGATTACAAAAATTTTGGACTCAAAAAGGGCCCTATAAGGGAGCCCTTGGGCTGGTGACATGGAAGAATAAGGTAAATAAAACCCAATAGAATAATTGCTGGTGGAGGGCAATAGAATATTGGAAGTGGCTTGACTTCTCTATTTCTTTATTCAATGGCCCAAACAATGAGGTGGAGCACCCACTTGCTACCTCAACTCTCCCATCATGTTTTTTAATTGTAACCAAACTAAGAAACCTAGTTTCTCAACCAAACTTGTACCATTTGGCTTGAAACCAAATCCTCCCATCCAACTACCACATTCCTTTCATTCTCTCTCATTCCTCTTGCTTCCCCCTCATTTATGAGCACCATTTCAAAATTTTCTTTGCTCGAGCCCTCTTTTCAAATTTCTTGCTGGCTCTTGAGCGGGAAGCTTCTTTCTCTATTCTCCCTCTCATGGGATGGACTCTCATGCCAAAATCTCGTCACTTCTCTTCTCTACCTGCATTTCCCTCCCATTTCACTCTCATTCTATCAAAACGTTCAAGATTTTTGAATGAGATTCAACCTACCTTCTTATTTCTCTATTTTGGGCACTTCTCCTTCAAATCTTGCCACCTCCTCTCTCAACTAAGATTCTCCCACGATCTAAAATCATTTTATTTAGGAAGACAAGGCAATCAATGTTCTGAATGAGCCATGAATGATGCAAGGTGTTTGGAGCTTAGAAGGAGCTACTAGACGAGATTCTTTGAGAAAGGATCAAAGAAGATTGACTTTCAGGCATTGCTTGCTAATGCATGAGAATCAATATTTATTTTGACCATCTCTCAATGCTAGTTACTTTCCCTGCTACAATATCTAAGGGTGTATGATTTTGAACCATTTGTGAAGGTTTGGGGTCCATCCAAACAACTTGTATAGAGGTTCAGGTGAGATAATCTTTGGAACAATGCAACACAGTGATTATGACGAGATTTGTTTGTTAATGAAGTAACTTTGAAGAGACAGTTAGTTCATAGTTCATTTTGTGTAGTTGCGTTGTTTTGTTTTATTTCATGGTTTGAAAACATTGAAATTTTTGTTTGTTTTGTAAGAAATTCCATGAGAAATGAGTCTTTTTCACTCTTACTATCAATGGTTTTCTATAGAATATTGCTTGAAATAGATTTCAAGATGTTGGGAGCATATAATTTGTTT
The DNA here is from genome assembly GCF_047967505.1 of Dipteris shenzhenensis. Taxonomy (NCBI): domain Eukaryota; kingdom Viridiplantae; phylum Streptophyta; class Polypodiopsida; order Gleicheniales; family Dipteridaceae; genus Dipteris; species Dipteris shenzhenensis. Next base: position 65,892,297 of record NC_141596.1, read on the forward strand.
TGAAGCAAGAGCCATCGACTTCATTAATCCTAGAACACATTTAAGACCACTGGGAGGGACAAGTTTAATTAGATTTTTCGTTCAAAGAACCTTGCTCCAAGAATTAGGTACTGTTCGTTCATGTAGTTTTAGAATGTTTTTAGTTTTCAACTCAAATCAGGGTCTATTAGAGCAACTTGCATGGAGATTCAAGTGACAAAACCTTTAGAACAATGCAAGACAATGAAAATAGTGTGATTTTATGATGCAACTTTGAAGAAGCAGTTAATTTGTAGTTTGTTTTGGTAATTTTGTTGTTTTCTTTTAATACATGATTTAAAGAGGAAGAAATATTTTTTTGTTTTAAAAGATACACTCTTACTATTGAGGTTTTATATAGAAAATGGTTTGAAATAGATTTGGAGTTGTTTGGAAGCATATAATTAGTATTGGAGAAAATTCCATCAATTTCAACATCCAGGATTACAAGAGGGACCATTGAGGAGGACAAAAGTGAAAAGTGCATGAAATCATGCAAGCCACTCAGAATAAAAAAATGGTGGATATCCATTTTCAAATAGATGCAGAGAATGCACCATTTTTAAAGAGGAATGAATCCTCCTTTAGCAACTGAAAGTGATTTAGTAGCTCTTCAAAATCAAGGAAAAGCACATATGGATTTGTGGTTAGAAGAAAAAATATACCCAGTAGATCCACAAACTTGTCAGACTCCTCAATTCCATGGATTGACCAGCTTAATAAAGTTCCTATGTAGGGTGAGAATGGTTTGTTATAGGATATTGTCAAAGGTAAATTGGTCATAGAGCAAGTAGCCTTCACATCCAATGACAATCTTTGCTTAGTGAAAGGGGCAAAAGGATTGCAATGTTGGAGGCTTAGAATCAACATTTGGTATCATCTATGCAAGTTACAAGTGTTCAAATGTCTGCATATGATGGCATAGAGAAGAAAAATTAGGAATTATAGGTAAAGGTTAAAACATTAGATGCTCAATTGGGAGAGAGCACTACAAATGCAATTCACTTACAAATGCAAAACACAGCTCTAAAGGATGAGATCAAGAAGTTAGAAAAAACATTATCATTCATGAAGGATACTCCAATGGGTCCAAGACTACGTAAGAGAAAATTGCATCAAATGGATGAAATATCCAAGAAAAGTGGTCATTGGAAGTGTCAAGTGGGAGCTTGTAGAAGTGTTTCAAAACTCATGTCTATCCATGATGAACACTATGGTGCTATGGGTGAAGTGTTTTTTAAAAAAATGTTGGAGTCTGTTATACAACATCCAAAATTCAAGAATGCAAATTCAAAGATAACATCTGAGTCAATGAACAAAGTTGTGGAGCATTTCAATGCAACTAGTGCAGAGTGAGTTTGTGATATTACAGGGATAAGTACAAGGGCATATCGGCTCATATTTAAGAGCTTAAAAACAACATGCGTGTCTTTCTATCAGAGCAAAAATTAAAGCCCCACTTTCTAAACCGACTAATGTTGATAAGGCTAGGCATGCATTCAATTTGGGCATACTTGATTTAGTCAGTGAGCCCCAACATGTATGTAGTACACTAACTTTGAAAAAAAAGGCTGGAGAGTCTAAAGAATTAGAATTGATAGTCAACAATAATTTGTGATGGATGTTCGAAGAGTTTTACAAGCCATGGTGAAGTTTTATGATATGCCTATGGAGGAATGCAATGGTACTCTGAAGATTGTACTAAAGCTTGATGAAAGTGAGGTGGTCAAAGGTGAAAAATTAGAAAGAGTTAGTTTGACAATGATGAATAGAATATTGGATGTTGAAGTCTCTTGAAGTTGAGCTTAAGGATGCAAGACAGTTTAGTGTGCAATCAAAACAAGAGATTTGGTGGTTGGCTACCTTTGAGGTATGATGGAAATTTGAATTTTAATACAATAATGCAAAAAGACTTAGAATATTTTGAAGTGACATGTGTGAGTTTTTTTTGCAAGTGCCGAAAGAGTCACATTCAATTTTGAAGTGGTTTTTTGACTAAACCGATATCCCAAGATTGATCAAAGGTCATAACAATGGTGAGCTACTTAAAGTTGAGGGATATGGATCCTACTATGTAGAATGGCATCTAGCTGCTGACCTTAAGACTATTAAATGTATGTTTAATGTGGCACATGGAGCAAATGCAAGCCATCCTTGTCCACTATGCATGCAAATGAGAGTACCTGCAAAGGGTTGTAAAAAGAATCAAAAGCAATGGGCCTCTGAACTTGTAGAGATAGATCAAACTAAGGCACTAGATAGGGATGCTCTAGGGAAAGATCCATCATGGAGCCCAATTCTTGAAATTCCTCTTGAGCGAGTATGCATTTGTGCGCTTCATGCTATTGTGAGAATAATTGAAAAGTTGGTGCATCTGTACATCATTGATGCATATAACTTGAAGCCCCAACAAGAGAGTGAGAGGATGATTTCAAGAATTGAAAAGGTTCTTTCAGATATGCGACTACACTCTGGGCAAGTAAAGATTACAAAAGATGAGAAAAGATCTGGAAAAACAGGCAATGTTCCTTGTAAGCCAAGCTTTGGTGGTGTCAAGGCTTTAAAATTCCTTTTTGCAAAGAAGAAGAATGACAAGCTCAAACGTACTAATGAGTTTGATGTATGGAGAAAGTTACACGATGCCTGTTGTGAACGAGGGGGGAAGAGACAAAAAAGATTGGAAAAGGCGCGTGTGGTTAGCTCTTGATAGCTTGGTACCTTTACTACAAAAGAAAACATTCGAAGAAGATGATGCATAGTGTGTCATCAATGCTATGAATGACTTTAGCCGGAATATGGAGATAGCTTGGGGAAAGAATCATTTCACACAGTACATGGTAATCTCTAACTTGGACATATTGAATGGTCCTATATTTACTCTTTTGTTTTTCTATTTGGCAACACATTTTATATGCTCATGCACCATACATGGCATGGAATTATGGAAGCATCAGAGTGTGGTGGCATGGAAAGATCACATTGGCAAGCATGTTGTGCAATTGGTTCAATGGTGGTACATGCATATTGAAATAAGAGCAGCTACAACACTAGCATTCAAAGAGTCCTTAGTGTCCCATGCAATGCGAGATGTTAACATGGAACGTTGAAGAAGAATATACAACTCATCGAATGCAAGACAGAATCATGCAAGGTGGCATGCAACCCATCATAGACAAGGGCACATATGGGTGGAGATAGATGAAAATGATGGTGTAGACTCTTCCAATGTGGATGCCCATGCATAAGTTTCAAAAATTCTTTGTAATTTTAGTTATGTGATTTGCAGTAAAGCCAATGTATAATGGACATGAGTTGCAGTATAAATGAGAAATTTTGTGTTATTGGATGTTAATTATATGTATTTAGCTCAAGGTTGCACTAATTTTATTGTTTCTAGGGTTTTTATTAAAACAAATATTTTTAAAAATTAGGGTTTTGGGCCCTATATAAAAGAATGCGCCCTCATTTTCATTTCATTGTTTAAAGAGCTCTCCACTCCCACACCACCTCCCACTTGCCCTTGATATTTCCACCCTATCTCTTGCACCCTCACCCTTTCTCTCGCACATTCTCTCCATCCCCCATGACCAGGCCCAAGATCAAGGCACCACAGAGATTAACAAAGCCAGACCCACCTCCAGACTCAGAGACAGAGAGTGATAGCCTCCCCCCCCTCTCTCCCCGATGATCCCCGTCGAAGGGAGAAACTGCCAATCCGGAAGCTAGATAGGGAGCAAGAGGGACAGAGGAAGGCACAAGAGGAGGGACAGAGGAAGGCACAAGAAGATCCTTTGGTAGAGACAGATGACTCAGAGAGCACAAAGGAGGAGCATCAGGAAGAGGAACAATGAAGGACAGAGCAGAGGACCAAGGCAAGAACAGACAATCAGGTTCCACGCCAACAGGGGAGAGGTGCCCGAGCTCCAAGTGTAGGTCAAAGAGGCCCTCAACATCCAAGAAGAGACCCTCCACATCAAGGGCAAAGAGGCCCTCCTCCAGTGAGGCAGTACAGATTCAAGTCAAGGACAGTGGCACTTTGGGAGTTCAGAAAGTTTCAAAATTCCATCGATATCCTCATCCCGATGGCGAGCTTCGCAAGGGTGGTATGCGAGGTCATGCAGGACCCTCAACCTTAGCCCAACATCCCGGTTTTATAGGAGCGGAGTTGTGGAGGCTCCCTAGCGTATTTCTAGAGATGCCTTGCTTTCCATCCAACATGTAGTTGAGGCCTACCTAGTAGACCTCATGGATGACACCTAGCTGGCTGCCATCCATAGGAAAAGGGTCACAGTGACTGCCACAGACATGCAATTTATTGTACATCTTAGTAAGCCCAAGGGCACTTAGGGATTTTGTATGCTCCACCTTGTACTCTGCCTATGGGCATCTATCTTTACTCTACCTATGGGCATCTACCTTGTACTCTGCCTATGGGCATCAATATAATAAAATGTCTTTTTTAGAATTGTCTTTGTATGTGCAATCTCAAATTTATTTTCAGTGTATTTGCAATCTATTAATCTACTTACATGTAATGTCAATTTACTTATTACAAAAGACTATCTGATGATGACGTATACAACAACATACATCAAATCTCAATAGAACATGCAAAAGGAAATGATACTCAATTTTACTTAACGTAGAAAAGGAAACAATGCTCTGTAGCATGGGAAGAGAAAATAATTTGAAAATGGTATTCTTTATGGACATAGAGTAGTATTACAAAGATCATCAAAGCTTGAATGCATAAGCTACTCTAGTCTACACTTCTTCCTACTTGGCTCAGATCCCTTTTTTGCTTGCTGAAGCAGAGAGGGCTGCACAATTTCATTCTCTATAGCTTGGGGATCTGTTAATGGCAGCTAGCCCTACAATAGCTATAATACTATGTAGCGGACCGGATCATGTGCCCGAGAACAAAAATAAAGCTACACTATGCCTAATCAGAACAATACGATCAGTAGTAGGATGGATGGGCTTCATCTTCACCATCTGACTGAGGACCCTGGTCTTCATGATGTTCATCTTTCCATCTGGTGATATTTGTTGATGGAACACCAAAATGTGTTGAGCCACTCTATTGATGTAGTGGTCGATCGACTCCATCCCCCCACCAGAAGACCCTCTGGCTCCACCCTTGCATCCGGTATACTCATTAACCCATAAGATATCCTACAACAACATATTACATCAAAACCCAAAGATTATATAAATTAATAAAATATCATTTTTCAAGAATTAATAAGAATAAGGGTTTTCACATATGAAAAATAATATCTTTAAAAAATTATATTTGGGAGGCCAATGGGACCCTAGCAACCATGTGCATCAATTTTAAACCCCTACAAGCCCAAAATCCGACATCGTGTGACTAGAGCCCAATTTGATGTCGGATTTTGGGCTTGTAGAGGTTTTTTTGGCATAAAATTGATGCACATGAATGCTAGGGTCTCAATGGCCTCCCAAATATAATTTTTTAAAGATATTACTTTTCATCTATGAAACAACCATAACCCTAATTGTTTACACAAATGGAGTGGGAGGGGCAAGTGGCAAGGGGGCATGTGTCAAGGGCAAGTGGTAGGGCAAGTGGCAGGGGCAAGTGGCAAGGCAAGTGACAGGGGCAAGATGTCCTGAGTTTAAAATCATAACATTTGGTTGGGTTTTGTACCCTAAACCATCAACCTTATTTTTATTTCCTAAATCAAATTTGGGAGGCCACTGACACCCTAGCAACCATGTGCATCATTTTCAAGCAAAAAAAACCCCTGTAGAAATAGGGCTCTGGTCGTATATGATGTTGGATTTAGGGTTTTCAGGGGGTTTTTTTGCTTGAAAATGATGCACATGGTTGCTAGGGTGTCAGTGACCTCCCAAAAAAAAAAAATTTTTAATAAAGTTTTTCATAAATTACAAAACCATAACCCTAATTGTTTCCAAAATGGAGTGGCAGGGGCAAGTGGTAGTGGCAGGATGTCCTGGGTTTAAAATCATAAAATTTGGCTGGGTTTTCTACTATATCTGTTTGTTTGTATTCGACTATAGAGTAATTAGTCCAACACTGCGAGAACCGGATGCTCATCCACACAATCCATTTCTCCACAACATATAGAAACAAGTTGAAGACTCTTCAATGGGCCTACCATTGATTATTGTATATTTGTAATCGTATTTCATTTTTCGCAGAGCCGTACAATTGAAAAAACTTAGTTGGTATATTATATATTTTCAAGCTTCTATTGTTTAGAGTAGAGAATGGTCGGACCAATTCACAAAGTTTGTTCCCTACTTTGGGTGCTCTTGTTTTATGTTTCTCCATAGGTGATCAATAGTAGATCTGTGTACTATTGTGCTTTCTGCAATCAATTGTCCCATCCCATTCTCTCGCATCAGACATTTCAATTTTTTTGTTGGGTTTTTTTTCAAAATGTAGTCGATGTTGAAGTCATTGACAATGTATGTTATCGCCCCCTCTAGTATTTCTTCCAGGGGACATCCAAGCATTCGTTAGCAATGTTTGTGTTTACGTTTTTGGTGATTTATATGTGTTCACAACCGCCAACTGCATGTTTCCATTTGTATGGAAGAGAAGGAGCATGCATTCACTCCCTTCTTCGAAGGTACTTTTGTTTTTTATCAGGAGCAGGTCTTTTCGATAAAAGGTTACTAGCCCTAGTCTTGTTGATGTGGAGCATATGTTATAGAATGGAAAATCCATACTGGGTTGTATTTATGCATCTATTTCTTGCAAGCACAAAATGGTTGCATCAAGGATGCTTTGAGAGGCCATTATGTCTTGCCGGTGAGCTTGAAATGATCGTGTGTTCAAGATCTGCAATGTCTTTGCATGGATATTATTGTTGGTGAAATCTAGTTGTTTGAATTGCCAGATGCTTTGTGTTCTCAATCTTGAAATCTCCTGCAAGACTTGTGCATCAACCTTTACCTGTTTGTTTTCTAGTCTTGTTATGAAGTACATTTTTGTTGGGTCTTGAACTCTTGACATTGCTGTGTACACCAAGCCATGTGTTCATATTCTTGCCAGGTCGAACGCGAGGGATTCTAGTGTTAACCCTTGCGATCGATGTATTGCCCATCCTGCAGCTGACTAGATCGAGAATTGCATCCTAGTAATTTTGTTGAGTTGGTTGTTGCCAATTTGTATCTCTCGTGTGACTTGCAATATGGGTGTCCACGAGCATGGCCTTTCGGGGCGGAGTAAATGTGCCGATATTCGTACCGAGCTTTCTCTCCAGATTTTTTATCATTCAATTCTATCCAGACAATAGGTGCTTTTTGCATCATGTTTGAGTCTTTGAAAACCCCATTTGCCCCATTCACGATCATGTCATTGATGTCAATATTCCCCGAGCATAGTTCTACGATCATTCCAGGTTTGAGTACCAACTCCTCATGTAGTCCAGCTATCTTCCTGTGGCCACTTGGTATTGTTATTGTTTTGCTGCTGCAAGTTTTGTGTCTGACATCGCATGCCTTGATTGTGTGTGGAATGTAGTCCAGGATTGCAAAGATGCTCATGTTGTGATTTTCCTTCACTTTGTTAGTGTAAAACAAGTGCGGTATCTCGTTCTTGTGAGCGATGCTTTGGAAGTGGCTTTGATTGAGTGTTTGTTTATGTTCCGGTCCTTATTCTATTTATTAGTATTGCCAAGAACGTTGAGTTCTCTTGACGCATTGGTTGTTTCAGCTCCAAATATTTAACGTGGCTTCTCTAAAACGACCCTACCAGTGGTGTTCCAACGACCCTACCAGTAGTGTTCCTCGTGCTTCTTTAGTGAAAATCCAGTTGTGTCTCTCCGAGCTTGCCTGGCCAAAGTCACCAATAGGATCACATCCACTCCACCAAATGGCTTGCAATGGTTGTCCAACTGATGGTTGTCCACTGATGAGGCACGTATACAAGTTAGTAAAATAAACTGCCATATGTAGGAAGTTACATGTTCGATTCATATGCCTATAATGTAGTATTTCGAATGCAGATATAATACTTTTGATCGGACTCTGTTCTATCCAGTTCTATGTCTATTCTCTATATGCTAAAGTGACAGACACATTTATAATACAAGGAATATGCAGTTGTTTGCCTTAATCAGAGATCTATATTGTTATGAATTCTGAGTTGATGTATTCTCTTTCGGAAGTTCTGAATGTATTCTTGATGATGCTGTATTTCTACTAATAGGCAGATTTTGGGATTTAATCTCTACCTGTTACACTCGTGATCCTGCTAATAAATTGGGCATTTCAACCGAATGCGGCAAAGAAGTTGCAAGACAATGAAGATAGTCACCATGTCAAAACCGCATAATCTGTGGACATTCTGCCCATAAGGGGATGGACAATTAGAATGAACGAATCAAATCTTGAAGCAGTTCTCGATCAAATTGGTTCAGTCAAAACAATACACGTCTACAAACAATCCGACCCTACAAAGCAATTAGGCACTTTTGATTGTGAACATGAAAAGAGAGAGCATATGGCTCCTTCGTGTAAATGTTGTGGAAGCGGAGTGCATGTGGTAGAATGCACACACATAGCATCCAGCTTGAGGCAAGAGAACATTCAATACCTACAGGGAGAAATTAATATGCTCTACCATGCCCTTTAGGCACTAAGGAACCTCCAACAGACAACTGTGAATGGTGGGAATTGTGAAGCACTTCAAGTGATCATCAGGAATGTGCAGGAACTAATACGCGATCTTTAGCAAAAAAGCCGAGAAATCATTGTTAGAGAAATCATGGATGGAAATGTGGGGTAGCATTGAGGCTGATGCAACCAATTCAATCTGTAGTCTTAAAGGAGGAGTCGAGCAATCTCACAAAATGTTCATGGAGAGAGTGGTAGTGGGGATGTCAAATACAAAGGAAACGGAGTCATCTCCTCGGCGTATCAATCGTCTATACTTTACAAGGGGTCGTATTGATACATATGAGGAAGGTCTTGGTGAGACGGTTGGAACTTCGAGGGAGGTAGGAGAACCATCCAAAATCCAGCCAGAGGTAGATGAAATTGCCCTGAGTTTGGAGGATGAAGACTGGGTTCCTAGTAACACAGTGTCAGGAGAAGATCCTTCCACTAGTTCCGAAGGAAGTTCAAAGTACCAAGATGCATTCAATGCAAAAAATTTTACATGGTCTCCATCGAAAACCCTCATTCGAGAAACTTTTGGATACCATGCAGCATTTGGGCTGTATATAGGAGCGCAAAGGCAATTGTTTGATCCACTCCTAAGCAAACCCCGCCCAAGGAGAGCAAAACTAGTAGTTCCAATGAACCCAGCAATCAGCATGCAGAACCCAAGAGTCCACTCTGCTAAATTTAGTGGCAAGACAGTACGACACAGTTGAACACAAATTGAAAGAAGGAGTAGTGACGGCACCTGAAGAGAGAAAGCAAGAGAGAGAGGGGTAAAATTTTTAGGCGAGCAGCCACAGTTTAGGCGAGCAGATAGACATGGTTCCAAAAATAGTGTCATATCTCATTCAATGGTCTACAACTTCCTAGTTCACTTCATTACTCTATTCCTCACACATCATCTGGTATATATGTTCAAAAATTGCTATCTACTCTCTTTTTCCTAATGGATATAACAAACAATGAAAAACACAAACCATAGAGATAAAATGAATTGTACCTTTCTCTCTAGGTCTTCGATTGACATGATTCAAAAAACAAAGTTATAGCTCATTTAGTGGTCTACAACTTCCTAGTTCACTTCATTACTCTATTCCTCACACATCATCTGATATCTATGTTCAAAAATTGCTATCTACTCTCTTTTTCCTAATGGATGTAACAAACAATGAAAAACACAAACCATAGAGATAAAATGAAACATCTGTTCAAAGCAATGGTCCACAAAATTTAAACAAATATAAGTTCAAATATATAAACATATGTTCAAAGACCTGGAGCACAAAATGTACATTGCCATCAAAAAATAGGGAGAACTCATTCCCCTTTCTTGGCATCTGGATGCCTACGTTCTAAGGGCCTCAAGTAAATAGCCACCATGTCATCATCTTTCAGCTTTGTACTTGTTAATGAGGGCTTTAGTCGAGGGAAGTCTTCTGTGCTGTGTAGGTCACAGGGTCACTGTAGATAGGATCTCACTGTAGGGGCGCCAATATGTATTAAATAGTTTGCAAGTGTATTTTATTCAAAATGGTATGAATATGATTATTGATGTGAATGTCATTTTTCTTCACGTCTCATGTGAAAGTAAGGAATTTTCTTAAGTTGCTGACCCCTCCATCCATCACAATTGAAGAGAAAGAAACAAAGGCAGCTGCAAGCATGATGTGGGCAAACTTTCCCACATCATCTCTAGCTAAGCGCATCTTCGAAAAGGAGATTCCGGAGTGGAACTGGTTAAATATAGGTCTTGTGGATGCTATTCCAGCATTTGCAAACCATATAGTCAAAGATGGGGGGTGGCTCATCAGTATTTGCCTACCAGAACATATGTGTTTTGTTCAGTTGGGGGCAATGGATAATGGATTTGAGCTAGTTCACATGCCGATGGTATACCTTGACTATGGCTACATGCGAGAGAATACCAAGGAGATGGTACGTGAAATATCATTTAATGGTAGTATAGTTTTCAATACATTTATGCAAAAGTTTGACTTGTTTATGTTTTCATGGTTACAGATGACCTGGTATGTGGCAATGCTGTGCATGCAAGATCCCCACGTACTCCAATAAAGCCTTAGCAGAGAAGAGCTTTGGCAATGCCATATACATGTATTAGCCAATCAAACTGGATAAGGGAGACAAAAATACACACCTTCAAAGGCACACAAGAGGGACACAAGTTCATGCGAGGTGGTGTGGGGAGACTTGGATTGAGCAGGGCATTTTAATTTATAGGTGCTTTTTTCAGTCTTTGTGTATAATTGGTTTCTTAACAATTGAGGATCTTGTTTCTAGGTTTCTCTTGCACACATTCATGCAACGTGATTGTGGATGCATTTGTAGGCACGGGTAACATGGCATGTGCATGTGCAGAGCTAGGCAGACATTGTGTCTCAAACTTAGAAGCTAACAAAACTTGCACAATAGCTCTACATCCAAATGAAAGATGTTGATAGTCTCCTTTCATTCCAATGATGAAAGATTTCCAGTGAGAGGTAGAAAATTTCATCCATTGTAAGAAGATTTCCATCCATGCATTTTCATTCTTTGTGAGAGTTTCACTCTTGATGGTGGTTCTCCAAATTGTGACTCGTGAGAGAGATATCCTTAGTGGTCGTATGTTCTAACTCTGGAAAAGAGAAAGAGAGAGATAGGGAGAGACTTGTGAGTTCTTTGAACCACTAAAATGTATACTGTTTTCGTGAGAGTGTTTTGGCTATGGCATAACTCTGTTTTTTTACTATACCTCCTTTAACCTAGCCATAGCCACCGCCTTTGATAAAGCTCCTTAGCCACCTAAAATGACTGCAAGGCTCTTGAACAACCTATCTCCACCACCGACAATTGCCATCTTCATGGCTCGCAATGCCACGCCAAGCCACCCTACTACTCATAAGCCATACAAGCAGCCAAACGACCATGACTCCATACTATGCATATTGTAGGACTCTCAAACCCTTTCAATGGCCAAGAACTTCCTCAGCTAGAATCATAACTCATACTACACCATAGGTGTGCCTCCAATAGATGTGCGCTCACTATGACTAAGCCGCTCCATGCTCTACAACATCTACACTCTACCTCAACTGGTGTTCTCTCCTCGATGGCTAATCTAGCCCATCAGCTGCATCTTTGATGTTTGCTATGGCTCTATCACGAAGCAATGATCAACCTCTTGGCTCAGCCTATCTCTCCTTCTCGACCTCTGTAGCACCAACTGCTCAAATGCCCTTTATATAGAGCCTCCATGGCTCAAATGTTGCTGAAGACTCCATGCATCCTCAGTTGGCCAACATGTAGCATTAACAAAGCTCCATCTTCTTCCAATGACTCTTGCGCCAAGTCCCATGACCTCCATAGGTGCACAGCCCAGATGGCTTCACACCACAGTGCATGAGCAATGTAGCCACCTCCGTTTTTGACGACCAGCACTCCAAGACATAGCTTCACGGGCCACTGACCAGCAATGTGTCTTTACATATACATACATACATACATACATACATACATACATATATGTATATATATATATATATATATATATATATATCAATCATTAGCCTTTGAAATGAGCTTGGTGCATATGCCATAACATTGAATTCATCGATCCTAGAAGGTGTATAGAATGTTGTCTTGCACTTGTCTTCCTTTTTCGAAATTTTCCAATAGCTCAATTTTGAATCTAGAGTTGTAATTTAAAGTACTTAGAATGTGCCAAAGAAGCTAGAATATCATATCGCTTCATGGAAGAGGTTAAAGCACAACAACACAATGCACCCGTGGACACGCTCAACAGATGTGCAAAATAGTGGGCACGTCTATAAGCCCTGATATACTTAATGAAAATATGGGCACCTCTATTAGCATTGTTATTCATGCATCTATTAGTGTGGTTATACATTCATTTAATAGCACGTCTACACTATATAATAGAGCACATTTAGAAGTGTTTGTAAATGCACAACAGAGTTTGAAATTTTACTGCAGGCTGATAAATGTGCACCATCGCCCAATGCCAGCAACAAGTGAGCCAACATAGCTCTAGGGCAACCTCAACAACAACGAGTGGCCTTCTCCAATGAGACCATGCCTTCAACGACACCATCCGCGCAATGATGGATTTCCTTCCATGTATCTTCTCAACCGAAACATCGCCCATCAACAAAATCTTCAAATATTGCAGCAGATACAAGGCTACTATAATGCATGCTACCGTAACCTTCCTCTCTAGTTGCTTCAGCTTACTTCTATCACCCTAGACCTCCCACAAGCAATGTTGCTGCTAACCTTGGCCTGTGAGAGAATGACACACAACTACTGCCCAAAATTTGGGCTCAAGATCAACAAGCTCTCCATCAGCAAAGTTGATGAACCTTGAAAGAGTGGCCTAAGCTGCCTTGCAGTTCCTCTCTGTGTGAAGGAGGAAATGAATGACCTCTGGGCTGAGCCATTTGCACGGCGCAAATGGCCAAGCTGCCAGCCACATAAAACTTTTGAGCCATTTGGCTCTGCATTGCCTTGTTTGCGCCCAGTGCAAACAGTGCTTTCTCAAGCCAGTCTCCATTACAGCCATTTGGCTCAACAAGGAGCTATTTGCACCCAACGCAAATGGCATTTCATACCACCATAAGGGTGCCTCTTGGGCCATTTGGCTCTGCCAAAGGGCCCAGCGCAAATGGTAGTACTCAATCTTCTCTTTGTATTGCTTTGGTAGATACCTGCAAATTTCCCGGAATCTATCGTCTGATTGTGCATTGTCTCTCGCATATATTGCTGTCTTTTTGTTTTTTGAGGCACTTCTTTGGAGTTGCTTTGATTCAGCAGGTTATTTGCATGTATTGGCAATATTGGTGTTGATGGGCTTTGTTTCCGGTAGTTTGTGTCAGAAAGAGGATGATAGGCAAGAAACTCGAGCAAGTTGCCATGCATGAGAGACGAGGAAGAGAAAACACAAGAATGATCCAAGAATGGGTTGTATATTACATGAGGATCAGTTACGAGTTGATGCACAATTGGTTGATCCAAGTCCTGCCAAGAAAACCTCCACAACTTGTACTACACCATTGAAGGTGTGGATCCCATAAGGAGTGGCTTAAAGGGGCAGGTTGGAAAGGACTTCAGTAAGACAACAGTAGTCATGGTGCGAGTCTTGAAGAGTGCTATGTCAAGAAGGCCATTAGGCTTGGAGCTGCAGAGGTACACATCGTCAATTAGGTCCATCATGAGTATGCCCTCAAGGATTTCGACGAGTAGAACAGATGATTCATTGTGAGGTTGGACATAGATGCTATCAAAAATTATGCCGTCACCTAGGAAAATCCAATGAGAAAATGCTGCAAGATTATCACCATAAGGGAGATCCATGGTGTGGCAGCTTTGTAAGGCCTTGATTAAGGCTTGCAATACATGTATTTTGTTGAAGAAAAGGTCTGATTGACCGAAATGCTGAGCGGACGAGGCATTGTGGATTGTAACATAAAGCCCCTCAATAATTTTGCCATCAAGAAAGAAACTGCTTTGAAGAAATGGTGTAGCATGAGTGTTAACTAAAATGAAAGAGTGGTCATCTGAACTATCGACAAGGTGAACGCAACGGAGGGTGGCCACTATTGAGCCATACGAGAGATTGTTGCATAGGAGAGATATGTGTAGTGTAGTTTTCTTGAAGATTGCATTGATGGAAGCCTTGACTAAGGCTTGAGGAACATTACCAGCATGAAATCGGCCATAAGTTGGATCGATGTGGCTCCCGTCAAAGGAACTCCAGCGAAAAAGTCTTCAGAGAAAGAAAATTTGTAGTCCTGAAGATCGACAGAGGTAGCACCATGGGCAATGATGGAGGTGCTTGGCAAAGGTATCGCCATGGGCGATTACTGCAGTGTGACTAGAAATGGTTGTCGAATGAGCATCGCAATTTTGAGTCTGGGCAGGCCCATAAGAGAGAACATGGGCAATGGAGTATTATGTCTTGAGAATTATGGCAAGTCTGAGAAGATGTTGCCAAGGTGGAGCCTATTTGGGAAGGTGCCGCTTGAAAATGGCCGTTTAAATGAGAGCCAAATGATACGCCCAGAGCAGGTCCATCCATGAAGGGAGAGCCATAAGGAAAGACTACATCATATCCATCGTTGGAGAGGTGGCCATTAATTTGGCCATCGGCAAAGAAGTCTTCGTGGGACGTTACAGCATGAAAATCATCATCAAGAATTTGTCTCTATAGTGATGCAACATCGTGAGTGGAAGGGGAAGGGGTTGCAAGCTTCTTGTGACCATAGAATTGGTCAAATAGGTCCAAGAATCGGCCTTAAGCACAACAAAAGTTAAGGGAGCAGCATAGGCAACAGAAGCTAAGGGGACAGTACAGGCACCAGGATGTTGGGAAAATGATACCATGTAAGAAAGAGGATGATAGGCAAGAAACTCGAGCAAGAATGCCATGCATGAGAGACGAGGAAGAGACAACATAAGAATGATCCAAAAATGGGTTGTATGTTACATGAGGATTGGTTACACTTACAGGAGGAGAGGCGTGCATGCATGGTTATCAAAGATCTATTTACACGAAACTATTTGAGAGTGTGTGTGAAGACTTATTGTCTTATCCATTCTAACAATTTGACCAACATTTTGCATGTTTGATGTTGCCATATCTTTAAATGTGTTGTTTGACTTATTATAGCGCAAAGAATTTTGAGCAATCGGTTGATGTTTTCTTGGCAGAACTTGGAACATGTGGCTCAGAGGTATTTGTAGGGAAATTTTAGGTGTACTGGCAAGGACTAGTTTTTTTCTCATTTTTTTTGCATGCAAGGTTCTTCTGAGGGAGGTTCTATATCTTGTGTGCATTTATAAAGATAGCAGTCGAGGCAGCAAACTATCTATGTGGTGGATTGCACCTTCTCTTTCTGTGTTGGAATTATTGGGTTAGAGGCATATGGCTAAGCATCACCTGTTTGGAGAATCTATGGAGAGGCTAGTTCACCTGTCGGTACTCCTATGTTGTTGAGTTGTACTGGTAAAGCTCCGGCATAGTTAAAGTTACTAAAGCATTCTTGCAAAGCATTCTCTCAAGAATCTAATTCAAGAAGTAGCAAGAGAAGAATATGTAGAAGGTGGGTTGTTGTCAATTTTTTCAGATTCTGTTATGGGATGTGAACGAACTTTGATATTGCATTGTAAATCTACTATTGATTTTGTTCTAATCGACTAGGATTATCATCACTGAAGGATATTTCTATGAAAACAATGGGCTATCTACCTATTGTTGCACCTAAAGGAATTGCAAGGAATACATACTTGTTGAGGAACCTTCTCAACATCATGTGCTATATATAGCTACATGTGAAATGAAAGAAGAGGACATAGATGCACAAATACTCTTTTGGGAGAACCTTAACTAGGTCATGGTATGGTCCGGCTATCCGAAAGTAAATTTTATTTTGTTTTGCAAGCCTTTGGCCTTAATCCAAAGTAGCATAGGTTTACCCATCAGCTTGTGTTGAAGATGCAAGAAGTGAGGCTTGCCCTAGCAAGAGTGAGAACTTCTTTGTAGAAGGCCATGACCATGCCACCACATTGGGAGTTTTTGGTTTTTTTGGGTTTTTTGGTTTATGTAGGCTTCAAAGCCTCTTCTATCTAGTTATGTGGATTGCATTTCAACACACTATTTATGGATTGCATTTAGTTATGGATCAGAAGTGAATTATTGGATGGTGTTATATGACTTGATAAACTAAAATGGGATTTTGTTGGTTTTCATGAATATTTTGTCAGTATGGATACAAAGTTCAATATAATGTACAAACAAATGTGAAAAACATTAATTAAATAAGTCCATGATAGATACATGAACCAAATGGAGTAGAAATTGATAGAAGTATAGTTATATATGTGTACATGCTTGAGGTTGAGTTTTAGCCATGTATTGTGTGTAATTTCATTATTTTTAAGGGGAAGTTTTTCATAAATCGTGTGTATAAATGATAACATTAGACCCTATACTTTGAGATCTAATGCAAAAAGAGAACTCAGGCTACTCTGCTCGCCTAATCTGCATCAGTTGCCTAGGTCCGCTTGCCTAAACGGTGACTGCTCGCCTGGTTTCACTCGCCTAAATTTCTTATGAGAGAGAGAGAGAGATCAAAAATTACCTGGATGAACCAATTTTATAGACGATCAATGGTCAGTATAGCAATGAAGGCTGGCTGTGTGAAGAAGGGCTATCCGCATAAAAAAACTCTCATGCAATCCCAAGTTGGGCAAAGATTGGGGACAACATACGCATATATAAGACTTGAAAAGCTTGTGTCAAAAGCCTTTTTTTTTTAATTTTTTGGGCTTTCACATGAAAAGATTTTGTCAAACATCAACCGTTTAGATCAATTTACATCAATGGAGTCTATTCCTAACACGTGGCTCAAGGAGATGTGAGAAAACCCAAACATCCCTTTAGGATACCTACCATAATAAAATCAAACACCTCTCCCAAAGGTGGTACTTTCTGTATCCATGGGCTATACACAAGAATCGACTTTGTTGCTGGCTTCCGTAGTCGATACAAAAGATGAGGAGAAACAAAGAATACATGCAGTAACAATGAAGTGAGCGACTATAAAGCACAATGCAAGTGTAGTGTAGCATAAGCGTCACTTACATAGAAGTTTAGCAAGTACTAAAAGAGCCAAAGATCCTTCAACACCCACCAAACCTTAAACCCTCTACCCTTGTAAGACCACCAAAAAGAGTACTCACATGGCAGAGCGAGGTCATGCTACATGAGGAAAGCAAAGATGATGCTTGAGATTTCCCACATAGCGCTCCATCAAAGATACCCCTTAGAAGGCATGCTAGAAGAGGCCGCTACTCTTCAAAACTAAGCAACTTTGAAATGCCACTCCATCAAAGTTTCCCTTGACATCACTGACAAGCTATGCCAACCAAAGACCACCATGCATTACCAGGACAACAACTAATGGAAAAATCACAATTAAAGAAAATGAGACGAATTCTCCATTTTTCTCATTCAGAGGCAAACGTCTACTAAGGCCTACCCATTGGGGGCAGGCCAAAAACTACAAGTGCATAAAATTTTGGGTTGTTCTTGTGGGGGTTAAAGGTCACTGTGCCTTAACCCCAGTTATGTACAATACTCAAACACATATATAAATGAATGAAAAAGAAGATTAGGGTGGTTCTGCACCCACCAAACTTGTGTGGCTCTCTGTCTCTCTCTCTCCTTCTTCCGTTCTTGCTTCCGTTGAGAGCACTCTCAACTGGTATCAGAGCCCGGGTGATCTAGCTGAGCGTGCATGAATGCTTTAAAGCTCAGCAGCTCTGTGGGAGGAAGGAGAAGCTCTGTGGGAAGCTTTGTGGGCGACTTTACTTGCATCCGAGTGTGCAGAGACCTTGGAGGAACCTTTGGAAAAGTCACTTTGGCTTTGTGAAGTGGTTTCAAAGAAAAAGTCGTTTTTTGAGCTTTTCCCTGTTCCGTTCGATGACAGAGACTCCGTATTGACTTGTAGAGGCAACTATTGCTTGCTTTTGGTGTCCACATTACTTCAGGAGCTTAGAAACACCTTCATTCCTGAATCTGGAATCATTTCCTTGGATTTCTGAGTCACTGTGTCAGTTCCTGCGTTTTTTGCCCGGGTGTTGGAACTCAAGTTTGGAGCAACCATTTGCAGATCTGTCAGTTCCGGTGGACTCAGGAGGTTCTAAAACTTCTATGTTGCTCATCATTCGCACTCCGGTGGAGTTTACAGATAGCTCTGTTTCAAAAAACGTTTTTCAGTCCGTGTGTTGGACCCAGTGATTGAGACCACGGTTTCCAAAACCGTCTGTCCCATTGCGTTCCGAACGCCCAAAAACCCCTACCTATCAGCTCTTGCGTGATTTGGTGGAGGATTTTCAGAGTTATAGATCTCTGTGTATTCGATTTCGTCTCTCTATTATGCATTTTTCATTCTAAGGTTTTGAAACCTTAGATTTATGCCACATGGCAGTGGATAAGTGTTGACTCCCATTTCTCACTCGTCGGTTGGGATTTTGGAGTTCTGGCAGAAGAGAGATATTTGCAGATTTTCTTGCTGATTCCGATTATGCAATGGCACCCATGTTTTGAGGCATCTCAGGTTCTATTTTTAGTAGCGCTCATTACCGTGGGACTATGATTTCTTGAGCATACCTTATGCAGATCACTCTGGTTGCAGTTTGAGCAGTGTGCGCTCATTCGTGGTGTGCATTGGGTTGCAGTGGATGATTTATAGGCCATTTGGATGCATTGCGGTCCTTGTTGGATGCACTGATAGGCCCAAATTGCCTTGTGGGATGCTATTTTTTATGGACGCTTTGCACATGGATGCTATTTTATGTTGAGGGACAGCTTTGACACATTGTTGGTGATGCACTGATAGTGCTATGCTCTCTTGGATGAGATATAATTGATGCATATGCCAGTGGACGGTGTTTATGCTTGAGTCATTTGGTACTTATTGGCATTTTCTTTTGGGCCAGATTTGCTCATATGGATGCATAGTATATGCACATGAGTCAGATGCATCTTTTCATGCTTTGAGCTTTGAATTTTGGTGATATTTCACTCTATTGTGGCATACACATTTGGGTTCACCTAGTATTCGGTGTGATTCTCTCTTGCAGGCACTAGCATTTGGGATTTTGTTTCATTTGCATTATGGCATCCTCTTCCATGTCTGAAAAGGAGTTTTTCAGCATTAAAAAGTTTGATGGGACAAACTTTTCTTTGTGGAAAGAACAGATAAGGGATGTGCTTATTCAAAAGAAGTAGATTAAACCCTTGGTAGGGATTGAAGCTAAGCCTGCAAATATGTCTGAGGATGACTGGAATGAGTTGGATGCATCAGCAAAGTCTACTATTAGACTTCATCTTGCAGAGTCGGTTTATTTCACAGTAGTAAATGAGCAGACTACGGAAGATTTGTGGAAGAAACTGTGTGCCACTTATGAGAAGGAAACTGCCTCTAATAAAGTTTACCTCATGAAGAGGTTGTTTGAGCTACAGATGAAGGAAGGGGTCTCCATTGCTTCTCACTTGAATGAATTCAATATTATTTTCAGCCAGCTTCGGGCTCAGAAAATGAATTTTGATGCGGAGACTAAGGAAATATTTCTCTTATGTTCATTGCCATCCTCATGGGATACCTTCCGTACAGCTGTCAGTAACTCTGCACCTGGTGGAGTACTAAAATTTGATGTTGTTGTGGGTAGCTTGTTGGCCGAGGAGATTAGACGGAAGTCTATGGATGGCAACAAGCAGGATGCAGCCTTAAATGTGCAAAGGGGTAGATCACAGTTCAGGGGGAAGTCCCAAGAAAGAGGGAAGTCTCGTAGCAAATCCAAGGCACGGAACATTGAGTGTTACCATTGTGGCAAGAAGGGCCATATGAAAAAGGATTGCTACAAGTTGAAAAGAGAGCAAAAGGATAAGAAAAAGAATGCAAATTGGAGTGCAAATCAAAAGGAAGAGAGTCCAAGGGAGGACAAAGGAAAAGTGAAGATCGAGGAGATCAATGCAGTCACACGTGATAGTGACAATGACGTTCTCTTCATGTCTAGTTTATCTGCAGAGTTGCTTACTACTTCAGATGATGCATATTCCCAAGATTGGATTTTGGATTCTGGTGCTTCATTCCATGTTACTCCCCATAGGGAATGGTTCTCCACTTATGACAGTGGAAAGACAGGTTGTGTGCATCTTGGAAATGACTATGCATGTGACATAGTGGGAGCAGGTGACATAAAGTTTTCTTTTGCAAATGGGTCTGCATTTGTTTTGAAACATGTGAGACATGTGCCTAAGCTGACCAAGAGTCTTATTTCAGTGGGTCAGCTAGATGATGTTGGTTTTCACACCACTTTTGGCTTTCAAAGTTGGAAAATTCAGAAGGGCTCTATGCTTTTGGCCAGGGGTGCCAAGTGTGGGACTTTGTATCCCTTACATGTATCAGGGGTATTTGATCATGTTGTTGCAATAACCGAGCAGCCAAGCACTTCTTTGTGGCATTGCAGGTTGGGGCACATGAGTCGGAATGGAATGAAACTCTTATGCCGTTTGGGTTATGTACCGCATTTGAGTTTCTCTGATTTTGAATTTTGTGAGCATTGTCTCTATGGGAAGAGACTAAATCAGCCCATAAAAGAAGGGGAAAGAAAGAGTTTGAAATGCTTGATTTGGTGCATTCAGACGTATGTGGTCCCATGCCTACACGATCATTAGGCGGGGCTGAATACTATGTGACATTCATTGATGATGCAACTAGGAAAGTGTGGGCTTATGCTATAGCTCGGAAGAGTGATGTGTTCCAGGTATTTCAGAAATGGCTGGCCTTGGTTGAGAATCAGTCAGGTAGAACGCTTAAATGCCTACGGACTGATAATGGTGGAGAGTATCTCTCTCATGACTTTCAGCATTTCTGTGATACACGTGGGATTAAGAGGGAGCTCACATCCCCTTGTACTCCAGAGCAAAATCCAGTTGCAGAAAAGATGAACCGTACCATTCAAGAAAGGTTTCAATGCATGCTTTCCAATGCAAGTCTTTCTGGTGGTTTTTGGGCTGAGGCAATGAAGACTGCAGTGCATGTGATCAATAGATCACCTAGTAAGAGTTTGGATGGTGGTATTCCTGAAGAGGCATGGAGTGGAAAGAAGCCCTCTTACTCTCATTTGCATATATTTGGGTGTGAGGCATATGCACATGTGCCAAAAGAGCTTCGAAAGAAGCTAGATCCTAAGTCTAGGAAATGCATCTTTCTGGGTTATGGTGAAAGTGGAGAGATGGGCTATCATCTCTGGGATCCAGAAGCAAAGAAGATCATACGCAGCTATGATGTGTTCTTCAATGAGAAAAAGATGCATAAGGCACCCATGAGGGATGTGGAAATGAGAAAAATAACTTTCCAGGATGTGAATCCACCTGCCTATGTTGATAGACAGCAAGCTGTCCATGCACCAAATGTGCAAGAAATGGTACCACCAAGTACTCCCACAGGTATACAATCAAGGGTAGATCATGGATCATCTATTGGTGGAAATGATGAGCCAAATGTGGCTGATATGCATGTGGGACAGCAAGCTGAAATGCCCTTGAGAAGATCATCTAGAGTGTCTAGACCACCTGATAGGTTTGTTCCAGGGGTAGACTATGTAATGCTTACTGATTGCGGGGAGCCTTCTTGCTACAAAGAGGCTATGATATGTGAGGATCAATGCAAGTGGGAGTATGCTATGCAATCAGAGATGAGTTCACTTATGAAGAATAAGACTTGGGACTTGGTTTCTTTGCCACATGGAAAGAAAGCATTGCCATGTAAATGGGTCTACAAAATGAAGGTCACAGGTGATGATGTGCCTAGGTACAAGGCCCGTTTGGTTGCTAAAGGGTTCAAGCAAGAGAAGGGTGTGGACTTTGATGAGATATTCTCTCCGGTTGTGAAGATGACCACACTTAGATGCATGCTTGGACTAGTGGCAGTAGAGGATATGGAGCTTATGCAAATGGATGTCAAGACAGATTTCTTGCATGGGGATTTGCATGAGGAAATTTACATGGTGCAGCCGGAAGGCTTTGAAGAAAAGGGCAAATAGCATTTAGTTTGCAAGCTGAAGAAGAGTCTCTATGGTCTTAAGCAAGCACCTAGAGAATGGTATCAGAAGTTTGATGCTTTCATTCGGTCCCAGGGTTTTAGAAGGAGTGAAATTGATCACTGTCTCTACACTAAAAGGGCTAAGGATAATAGCCTGATAATCTTGGCACTATATGTGGATGATATGCTATTGGCTAGCAAGAATACTTATGAGCTAGATGCATTAAAGGCCAAGTTGCATGAGGCCTTTGATATGAAGGATTTGGGACTTGTAGGTCATATTCTTGGTATGCGCATCACGCGTGATCAGAGTAGGAAACTCCTTTGGCTTTCACAAAAAGAGTATGTTACAAAAGTATTGCAACGTTTCAATATGGAGGGGGGGAAGGCAGTGAGTACTCCATTGCCTCCATATGTGAAACTGAGTCATACAGATAGTCCCAAATCAGATGAGGAAAGGGCCATGATGGCCAAGGTTCCTTATGCATCAGCCGTTGGGAGTCTTATGTATGCTATGATAGCTACTAGACCAGACATTGCATTTGCAGTGGGAGTTGTTAGCCGGTATATGGCTAATCCAGGAAAGAGGCATTGGGAGGCAGTTAAGTGCATCATGAGGTACATGAAGGGTACCAAGGAGATGTGCATTTGCTTTGGTAAAGGAGACATGCGTGTACTTGGGTACACAGATTCAGACTATGCAGGGCATGTGGATAGTAGGAGATCCACTTCTGGTTATGTGTTCACCTTTGCAGGTGGTGCAGTGTCGTGGATGTCTCGCGCACAGAAGTGCGTTGCTTTGTCTACCACAGAGGCTGAGTATGTTGCAGCCACAGAGGGTTGCAAGGAGGCTATATGGCTTGATCGGCTAGTGGGAGATTTAGGGATTCATACAGGTGTACCGACATTGCATAGTGATTCCATGAGTGCTATTCAGCTAGCACGGAATCCGATCTTTCATGCAAAGACCAAACACATTGAGGTTAGGTACCATTTCATCAGGGAGGTACTTGAGGACAAGCGCATAGAGCTTGTCAAGGTTCATACAGATGATAACCTTGCAGATATGCTGATGAAGAGTCTACCTAGTCAGCGGTTTGAGTATTGTCGTGTATTGATGGGCATTGGATAGTATGCTCACTGGTTGTTCTCCCTTAAAGGCACATTGTCCTTTAAGTGGGAGGTTGTGGGGGTTAAAGGTCACTGTGCCTTTACCCCAGTTATGTACAATACTCAAACACATATATAAATGAATGAAAAAGAAGATTAGGGTGGTTCTGCACCCACCAAACTTGTGTGGCTCTCTGTCTCTCTCTCTCCTTCTTCCATTCTTGCTTCTGTTGAGAGCACTCTCAGTTGTGCTCTAATTGCTACATGAACTGGTGGAGAATTCTAGCGATAGGCACCACCCTATGTTTCTTCTCATTTCTAGGTGGGACAGTGGGTTATAGAAGGACAAATTAATGTAATGGGGTCTAGAGTTCTAAGGTCTAAGGTTGTGAGTGTGTGAACACATGGTGTGCCTAGATAGGTGTCAGTAGGCTGTGCTTACACTCGCCCTATCCTGTGCCATTTCTGATGATACAACTTACTGAAGCCACCATTTCAAAAACGGTCTGAGTTCCACTTAGGCGACCCTATGGGCTACCTGTTGGTGAATTTTGAGGGCAAATGGTCAAGGGAATGAGGAGAAACTAAAGAAAAACCAGTCGGCTTTTGCAAAAGACATGTTTTTGGAGGCAGAGAAGATGTTGTTGCCCCTGGAGGTGTGAAGGTTCATTTGGTCTGAGACTTGCACTGAGTCTTCTACTTCCAAGTACCTTTGATTACACATCAAATGCCCTCTACTTGATGCTTTGTGGAGTGAGGTAGCAACCCTCCAAAGTTCCTTTGTTTTTTGCAAGCATTTCTAGACTATTTTTGAAGGTTAATGCTACACTAAATGCTAAGGTGATGCTTGAAAAGTTTAAGTGCTAATCAGAGATTGAAAGATTGCCTTTTTAGTTGTGAGAATGCTCTTTGAAGTTCAGTTGAATGCATTTTTCATCTTTTATATTGAGGTTATGATACTTTGAAGTGGATTTCAAGTCATACTATCTTGTTGACTAGTTAACTAGTTGGACTAGTGTGGGTTGACTATGACAAGAGCTTTCATGAAGAAAGAATATATCATGACTTGCATGATGATTTCCAATGGATATGATTGGAACAAAGGTTTCAACTACAACCATTATTTTTGAAGATGCCTTAGTTATGTTTTTAGTATCTTTCATGATGTATGAAATGTACTTGCATTTGATTGACTATACCTTGCCATACAATCATGACCACCTCTTGTACAAGAATAGACACTACCCTTGCATGACAAGTGGTAAGACCCTCCTCAGTCCATATGATTCACAAAATGTTTTTAAGACTTGGACACTCAAAGAAAGTGAAGGACTACAAGGATCTTGTATTGCAGAATATAGACAAGATACATTAAAGAGTGTAGAGAAGGACAAAGAGCAAAGGAGTTACAAGATTGGCTACACCAAGGACCTCTCCAATGACAATGAACCTCACACTATGGTAGCTTTGAAGAGGAGGAAAAGGACAAGATATGACATCAAAGGGGGGTATTTCCCCACATCTTCCACTTAGAATGTTTTTGTGTGTGTGGTCAATAAGGGTTCTCTGCCTTGGGATGTCCCCCTCAAATGATTGTTAGTCTTATGTGTTACCTTGTTGGATCTAAGGGTATTCCCATGCATAGTTATTGTCTATCTCCCAATTGTAAACCAACAAACCAAAGTCAGAGTGAGATCATGTTGGGATGAGGATGCCCAAATGACTCTACTACTGATGCAACTAGAGTGAGTACCGAGTTGTGGATCATGTGTGTTGCCACTAGAGGTAGGCAAGCCATGAAGTTTCCCATGGACTACTATTAGGGTTGATGGTCATCAATTTGTGGGGGGAAATGGAGGACAAATTGATGTAATGGGATCTAGAGTCCTAAGGTCTTATGTTGTGAGTGTGTGAACACATGGTGTGCCTGGATAGGTGGTGTCAATAGGTGTGATTGAGTGAATCTAGATGTGTGGTGTGCGATTGAGAGAATCATGGAACTGATTGAGAGATTTGTGGATCTAGATGCTCTACTGAGCTCACATGTGATGTCATTACTGGATGTAACTGGAGCCTATATATTGGGCCTGTCTCTCTTGAATAAACTTTCTCTTTTGCTTCACTTGCTCAATCCTTCTTGCAACTCCAACAGTTATTGTGCGTGAAAGCCACCATTTTCCCAAGTCTTTTTATCAGGAAGAATCAAGATTACATTGTGCTTGTTGAAGATGATAGTGGCGATTGCTTTGCCATTCTTACAACAAATGTCGACCAACAATGATATATTTTTTTACGGCCCATTTCTCGTCAAAGCTACTAGATTTGTGGATGATTGTGAGTTCTTTTCTAGCTTTTGCCCTGTAACTAGTGTGTAAGAAGCAGATAACAAAAATGGCTACCACATGTTAATAAACAAAGGTGCCAATCTTATCAACTCACTCATGCAGGCCTCAAATTTGAACCCTTCATGGTCCTTCGAAGTCCATTTTTATAAGGGTTGCATAGGGGTTGCATATAAGGGTAAAAAAGAAGGCTAAGCTCCCAAAGGACCTTTTGTAATGAGCAAGTTCAATTTAAAACTAAAATGAACAACTTGTATTCATCTAGGGTGTGGGTGTGTTATTTTAGGGAAAATGCTTTGGTAGGAATGACCAAGAACTTGATGTGATTGATATGGGAAAGTTTGTGAGTAGCCAAGATACTCTAATGGCCATCTACCTAAATGATCTAAGTTCTTTTCTGTAGGGTTAGGTCCTGGGGTGCCAACTCAATATGTAATATGTTACTACCCTCGTCCAAAATGTAGGGTATGGGAAGACAAGGTCCATAATTAATATGCATGGATTTCCTTAAAACTTTTCAACTATGTAAGGGAAAAATATGGCAATTTCATGTCCCCCCTCCCACAAAATATAAGGTATATACCTTGAAAAATATGGAAGATTTTAAGATTTGTACATATTTTTCATAATATGTGAGGCCCAAGGGGGGGGTCTTTTGGATGAGGGGGGGTAAAACAAAAAATACACTAAAATATGAAAACCCATCTTCGTTCAAATGAATGTAACTTTTTCATGTGTTACCCAAATTTCAAGGTGTAAAGACATATTTGAAGCTCTTTTAGGGTAGAACACAACTATGTTAATTTGAATAATTTCTACACATGGCATGTTGTTAAATTCATCTCATACTCAAGATTCTGATAAGTTTTCTTACTAAAGGGAGTTGGCGCCTCAAGGGTTAGGTCTCTTGGGTGGTTAGTTAGGTGAGTTAGAGTGGACCGCGCATAGTTTGTCCATGTTTATCGGTTTTTGTAAATATCATCCGTATAAGTAATAAAAGATAGCGTTATGTCCTTTGTCAAATTTGAATTCGAGAATGATGGATGGTGTGTTCTAGAATAATGATGGCATGTTTAATATGCCATCATTCAGATAATATGTCACCACCTTATCCATTCACGAGACTTAAATGTGATGCTACTCAATGCTAATCTTCTCAACGCTCTCAATCTTGATGCATGAGAAAAGGTCCATTCCCTCAAATTATAACTCTTTGGGGAAGGAATCGTATTGGGAGGTTTCTCAAGTTATAATATGAATATGACAATTGGCATTCATGTAATATGTCAATCCATTCACAAGACTTAATCACAATGCTACTCGATGCTAATCATGTCAATGCTCTCAATCTCGATGCACGAGGAAGGGCCCATTCCCTTGGGTTATAACTCTTTGGGGAAGGCCCTGCATAGTCTGAATCTGTGTACCCAAGTACACGCATGTCTCCTTTACCAAAGCAAATGCACATCTCCTTGGTACCCTTCATGTACCTCATGATGCACTTAACTGCCTCCCAATGCCTCTTTCCTGGATTAGCCATATACCGGCTAACAACTCCCACTGCAAATGCAATGTCTGGTCTAGTAGCTATCATAGCATACATAAGACTCCCAAGGGCTGATGCATAAGGAACCTTGGCCATCATGGCCCTTTCCTCATCTGATTTGGGACTATCTGTATGACTCAGTTTCACATATGGAGGCAATGGAGTACTCATTGCCTTCCCCCCCTCCATATTGAAACGTTGCAATACTTTTGTAACATACTCTTTTTGTGAAAGCCAAAGGAGTTTCTTACTCCGATCACGCGTGATGCGCATACCAAGAATATGACCTGCAAGTCCCAAATCCTTCATATCAAAGGCCTCATGCAACTTGGCCTTTAATGCATCTAGCTCATAAGTATTCTTGCTAGCCAATAGCATATCATCCACATATAGTGCCAAGATTATCAGGCTATTATCCTTAGCCCTTTTAGTGTAGAGACAGTGATCAATTTCACTCCTTCTAAAACCCTGGGACCGAATGAAAGCATCAAACTTCTGATACCATTCTCTAGGTGCTTGCTTAAGACCATAGAGACTCTTCTTCAGCTTGCAAACTAAATGCTATTTGCCCTTTTCTTCAAAGCCTTCCGGCTGCACCATGTAAATTTCCTCATGCAAATCCCCATGCAAGAAATCTGTCTTGACATCCATTTGCATAAGCTCCATATCCTCTACTGCCACTAGTCCAAGCATGCATCTAAGTGTGGTCATCTTCACAACCGGAGAGAATATCTCATCAAAGTCCACACCCTTCTCTTGCTTGAACCCTTTAGCAACCAAACGGGCCTTGTACCTAGGCACATCATCACCTGTGACCTTCATTTTGTAGACCCATTTACATGGCAATGCTTTCTTTCCATGTGGCAAAGAAACCAAGTCCCAAGTCTTATTCTTCATAAGTGAACTCATCTCTGATTGCATAGCATACTCCCACTTGCGTTGATCCTCACGCATCATAGCCTCTTTGTAGCAAGAAGGCTCCCCGCAATCAGTAAGCATCACATAGTCTACCCCTGGAACAGACCTATCAGGTGGTCTAGACACTCTAGATGATCTTCTCAAGGGCATTTCAGCTTGCTGTCCCATTTGCATATCAGCCACATTTGGCTCATCATTTCCACCAATAGATGATCCATCATCTACCCTTGATTGTATACCTGTGGGAGTACTTGGTGGCACCATTTCTTGCACATTTGGTGCATGGACAGCTTGTTGTCTATCAACATATGCAGGTGGATTCACATCCTGGAAAGTGATTCTCCTCATTTCCACATCCCTCATGGGTGCCTTATGCATCTTCTTCTCATTGAAGACCACATCATGGCTGCGTATGATCTTCTTTGCTTCTGGATCCCAGAGACGATAGCCCATCTCTCCACTTTCACCATAACCCAGAAAGATGCATTTCCTAGACTTAGGATCTAGCTTCTTTCGAAGCTCTTTTGGCACATGTGCATATGCCTCACACCCAAATATATGCAAATGAGAGTAAGAGGGCTTCTTGCCACTCCATGCCTCTTCAGGAATACCACCATCCAAACTCTTACTAGGTGATCTATTGATCACATGCAGCGGCAGTCTTCATTGCCTCAGCCCAAAAACCACCAAAAAGACTTGCATTGGAAAGCATGCATTGCAACCTTTCTTGAATGGTACGGTTCATCTTTTCTGCAACTGGATTTTGCTCTGGAGTATGAGGGGATGTAAGCTCCCTCTTAATCCCACGAGTATCACAGAAATGCTGAAAGTCATGAGAGAGATACTCTCCACCATTGTCAGTCCGTAGGCATTTAAGTGTTCTACCTGACTGATTCTCAACCAAGGCCAGCCATTTCTGAAATACCTGGAACACATCACTCTTCCGAGCTATAGCATAAGCCCACACTTTCCTAGTTGCATCATCAATGAATGTCACATAGTATTCAGCCCCGCCTAATGACCGTCGTGTAGGCATGGGACCACATACGTCTGAATGCACCAAATCAAGCATTTCAAGCTCTTTCTTTCCCCTTCTTTTATGGGCTGATTTAGTCTGCTTCCCATAGAGACAATGCTCACAAAATTCAAAATCAGAGAAACTCAAATGCGGTACATAACCCAAACGGCATAAGAGTTTCATTCCATTTTGGCTCATGTGCCCCAACCTGCAATGCCACAAAGAAGTGCTTGGCTGCTCGGTTATTGCAACAACATGATCAAATACCCCTGATACATGTAAGGGATACAAAGTCCCACACTTGGCACCCCTGGCCAAAAGCATAGAGCCCTTCTGAATTTTCCAACTTTGAAAGCCAAAAGTGGTGTGAAAACCAACATCATCTAGCTGACCCACTGAAATAAGACTCTTGGTCAGCTTAGGCACATGTCTCACATGTTTCAAAACAAATGCAGACCCATTTGCAAAAGAAAACTTTATGTCACCTGCTCCCACTATGTCACATGCATAGTCATTTCCAAGATGCACACAACCTGTCTTTCCACTATCATAAGTGGAGAACCATTCCCTATGGGGAGTAACATGGAATGAAGCACCAGAATCCAAAATCCAATCCTGGGAATATGCATCATCTGAAGTGGTAAGCAACTCTGTAGATAAAGTAGACATGAAGAGAACATCATTGTCACTATCATGTGTGACTGCATTGATCTCCTCGATCTTCACTTTTCCTTTGTCCTCCCTTGGACTCTCTTCCTTTTGATTTGCACCCCAATTTGCATTCTTTTTCTTATCCTTTTGCTCTCTTTTCAGCTTATAGCAATACTTTTTCATATGGCCCTTCTTGCCACAATGGTAACACTCAATGTTTCGTGCCCTGGATTTGCTACGAGACTTCCCTCTTTCTTGGGACTTCCCCCTGAACTGTGATCTGCCCCTTTGCACATTTAAGGCTGCATCCTGCTTGCCTTCCTTCATCTGCAGCTCAAACAACCTCTTCATGAGGTAAACTTTATTAGAGGCAGTTTCCTTCTCATAAGTGGCACACAGTTTCTTCCACAAATCTTCCGTAGTCTGCTCATTTACTACTGTGAAATAAACTGACTCTGCAAGATGAAGTCTAATAGTAGACTTTGCTAATGCATCCAACTCATTCCAATCATCCTCAGACATATCTGCAGGTTTAGCTTCAATACTTGCCAAGGGCTTAATCTGCTTCTTTTGAATAAGCACATCCCTTATTTGTTCTTTCCACAAAGAAAAGTTTGTCCCATCAAACTTTTTAATGCTGAAAAACTCCTTTTCAGGCATGGAAGAGGATGCCATGATGTAAATGAAACAAAATCCCAAATGCTAGTGCCTGCAAGAGAGAATCACACCAAATACCAGGTGTACCCAAATGTGTATGCCACAATAGTGTGAAATATCACCAAAACTCAAAGCTCAAAGCATCAAAAGATGATCTGACTCATGTGCATATACTATGCATCCATATGAGCAAATCTGGCCCAAAAGAAAATGCCAATAAGTGCTAAATGACTCAAGCATAAACACTGTCCACTAGTATATGCATCAATAATATCTCATCCAAGAGATCATAGCACTATCAATGCATCACTTGCAATGTGTCAAAGCTGTCCCTCACCATAAAATAGCATCCATGTGCAAAGCGTCCATAAAAATAGCATCCCACAAGGCAATTTGGGCCTATCAGCGCATCCAACAAGGACCGCAATGCATCCAAATGGCCTATAAATCATCCACTGCAACCCAATGCATACCACGAATGAGCGCACACTGCTCAAACTGCAACCAGAGTGATCTGCATAAGGTATGCTCAAGAAATCATAGTCCCACGGTAATGAGCGCTACTGAAAATAGAACCTGAGATGCCTCAAAACATGGGCGCCATTGCATAATCGGAATCAGCAAGAAAATCTGCAAATATCTCTCTTCTGCCAGAACTCCAAAATCCCAACCGATGAGTGAGAAATGGGAGTCAACACTTATCCACTGCCATGTGGCATAAATCTAAGGTTTCAAAACCTTAGAATGAAAAATGCATAACAGAGAGACGAAATCGAATACACAGAGATTTATAACTCTGAAAATCCTTCACCGAATCGCGCAAGAACTGACAGGTAGGGGTTTTTGGGCGTCCGGAACGCAATGGGACAGACGGTTTTGGAAACCGTGGTCTCAATCACTGGGTCCAATACACGGGCTGAAAAACGTTTTTTCAAACAGAGCTATTTGTAAACTCCACCGGAGTGCGAATGATGAGCAACATAGAAGTTTTAGGACCTCTTGAGTCCACCGAAACTGACAGATCTGCAAATGGTTGCTCCAAACTTGAGTTCCAACACCCGGGCAAAAAACGCAGGAACTGACACAATGAGTCAGAAATCCAATGAAATGATCCCAGATTCAAGAATGAAGGTGTTTCCAAGCTCCTGAAGTAATGTGGACACCAAAAGCAAGCAATAGTTGCCTCTACAAGTCAATATGGAGTCTCTGTCATCGAACGGAACAGGGAAAAGCTCAAAAAATGACTTTTTCTTTGAAAACTCTTAACAGGCTCTCAAAACCACTTCGCAAAGCAAAGTGACTTTTCCAAAGGTTCCTCCAAGGTCTCTGCACACTCGGATGCAAGTAAAGTCACCCACAAAGCTTCCCACAAAGCTTCTCCTTCCTCCCACAGAGCTACTGAGCTTCAAGCATTCACGCACGCTCAGCTAGATCACTCGGGCTCTGATACCAGTTGAGAGTGCTCTCAACGGAAGCAAGAACGAAAGAGGGAGAGAGAGCGAGAGAGAGAGACAGAGAGTCACGCACACTCAGCTAGATCACTCGGGCTCTGATACCAGTTGAGAGTGCTCTCAACGGAAGCAAGAACGAAAGAGGGAGAGAGAGCGAGAGAGAGAGACAGAGAGCCACACAAGTTTTGGTGGGTGCAGAACCGCCCTAATCTTCTTTTTCATTCATTTATATATGTGTTTGAGTATTGTACATAACCGGGGTTAAGGCACAGTGACCTTTAACCCCCACACCCATAGAGACAGTGCTCGTAGAATTCAAAATAAGAGAAACTCAAATGCGGTACATAACCCAAACAGCATAAGAGTTTCATTCCATTCTGGCTCATGTGCCCCAACCTGCAATGCCACAAAGAAGTGCTTGGCTGCTCGGTTATTGCAACAACATGATCAAATACCCCTGATACATGTAAGGGATACAAAGTCCCACACTTGGCACCCCTGGCCAAAAGCATAGAGTCCTTCTGAATTTTCCAACTCTGAAAGCCAAAAGTGGTGTGAAAACTAGCATCATCTAGCTGGCCCACTGAAATAAGACTCTTGGTCAGCTTAGGCACATGTCTCACATGTTTCAAAATAAATGCAGACCCATTTGCAAAAGAAAACTTTATGTCACCTGCTTCCACTATGTCACATGCATAGTCATTTCCAAGATGCACACAACCTGTCTTTCCACTGTCATAAGTGGAGAACCATTCCCTATGGGGAGTAACATGGAATGAAGCACCAGAATCCAAAATCCAATCCTGGGAATATGCATCATCTGAAGTGGTAAGAAGCTCTGCAGATAAACTAGACATGAAGAGAACGTCATTGTCATTATCATGTGTGACTGCATTGATCTCCTCGATCTTCACTTTTCCTTTGTCCTCCCTTGGACTCTCTTCCTTTTGATTTGCACCCCAATTTGCATTCTTTTTCTTATCCTTTTGCTCTCTTTTTAGCTTGTAGCAATCTTTTTTCATATGGCCCTTCTTGCCACAGTGGTAACACTCAATGTTCCGTGCCCTAGATTTGCTACGAGACTTCCCTCTTTCTTGGGACTTCCCCCTGAACTGTGATCTGCCCCTTTGCACATTTAAGGCTGCATCCTGCTTATTGCCATCCATAGACTTCCGTCTAATCTCCTCGGCCAACAAGCTACCCACAACATCATCAAATTTCAGTACTCCATCAGGTGCAGAGTTATTGACAGCTATACGGAAGGTATCCCATGAGGATGGCAATGAACATAAGAGAAATATTGCCTTAGTCTCCGCATCAAAATTCATCTTCTGAGCCTGAAGCTGGCTGAAAATAATATTGAATTCATTCAAGTGAGAAGCAATGGAGACCCCTTCCTTCATCTGCAGCTCAAACAACCTCTTCATGAGGTAAACTTTATTAGAGGCAGTTTCCTTTCCATAAGTGGCACATAGTTTCCATAGTCTGCTCATTTACTACTGTGAAATAAACTGACTCTGCTAGATGAAGTCTAATAGTAGACTTTGCTAATGCATCCAACTCATTCCAATCATCCTCAGACATATTTGCAGGCTTAGCTTCAATCCCTGCCAAGGGTTTAATCTGCTTCTTTTGAATAAGGACATCCTTATTTGTTCTTTCCACAAAGAAAAGTTTGTCCCATCAAACTTTTTAATGCTGAAAAACTCCTTTTCAGACATGGAAGAGGATGCCATGATGTAAATAAAGCAAAATCCCAAATGCTAGTGCCTATAAGAGAGAATCACACCAAATACCAGGTGCACCCAAATGTGTATGCCACAATAGACTGAAATATCACCAAAACTCAAAGCTCAAAGCATCAAAAGATGCATCTGACTCATGTGCATATACTATGCATCCATATGAGCAAATCTAGCCCAAAAGAAAATGCCAATAAGTGCCAAATGACTCAAGCATAAATATCGTCCACTGACATATGCATCAATAATATCTCATCCAAGAGAGCATAGCACTATCAGTGCATCACCTACAATGTGTCAAAGCTGTCCCTCAGCATAAAATAGCATCCATGTGCAAAGCATCCATAAAAAATAGCATCCCACAAGGTAATTTGGGCCTATCAGCGCATCCAACAAGGACCGCAATGCATCCAAATGGCCTATAAATCATCCACTGCAACCCAATGCATACCACAAATGAGCGCACAGTGCTCAAACTACAACCAGAGTGATTTGTATAAGGTATGCTCAAGAAATCATAGTCCCACGGTAATGACTGCTACTGAAAATAGAACCTGAGATGCCTCAAAACATGGGCACCATTTCATAATCAGACTCAGCAAGAAAATATGCAAATATCTCTCTTCTACCGGAACTCCAAAATCCCAACCGATGAGTGAGAAATGGGAGTCAAGAGTTATCCACTGCCATGTGGCATAAATCTAAGGTTTCAAAACCTTAGAATGAAAAATGCATAACAGAGAGATGAAATCGAATACACAGAGATCTATAACTCTGAAAATCCTCTACTGAATCGTGCAAGAACTGACAGGTAGGGGTTTTTGGGCTTCCGGAACGCAATGGGATGGACGGTTTTGGAAATCGTGGTCTCAATCACTGGGTCCAACACACGGACTGAAAAACGTTTTTGGAAACAAGGCTGTTTGTAAACTCCACCAGAGTGCGAATGATGAGCAACATAGAAGTTTTAAGACCTCTTGAGTCCACCGGAACTGACAGATCTGCAAATGGTTGCTCCAAACTTGAGTTTCAACACCCGGGCAAAAAACGCAGGAACTGACACACTAAGTCAGAAATCCAATGAAATGATCCCAGATTTAAGAATGAAGGTGTTTCCAAGCTCCTAAAGTGAAGTGGACACCAAAAGCAAGTAATAGTTGCCTCTACAAGTCAATACGGAGTCTCTGTCATCGAACGGAACAGGGAAAAGCTCAAAAAACGACTTTTTCTTTGAAAACACTTAAGAGGCTCCCAAAACCACTTCGCAAAACCAAAGTGACTTTTCCAAAGGTTCCTCCAAGGTCTTTACACACTCGGATGCAAGTGAAGTCACCCACAAAGCTTCCCACAGAGCTTCTCCTTCCTCCAACAGAGTTGTTGAGCTTCAAGCATTCACGCACGCTTAGCTAGATCACCCGGGCTCTGATACCAGTTGAGAGTGCTCTCAACGGAAGCAAGAACGGAAGAAGGAGACAGAGACAGAGACAGAGAGCATAGAAGGAAAATAGCCTCAAAGAAGTTTTCTAGTAGTTCTATCGATGTACACTACAAAGGTTGCAATGTAAGAAAAAAGTGGTGATATCAAAAGTCAAACTAGCATTCAAGATGGCCCAAAAAGAAAGAAGAAGGAAAATCTTGGATAACTCAACTGCTGCATAGAGACATGTAGAATGGAGACAATCAAATACTTTTATGAACCACAGGTGGATAGCTTAGGAACTTTGTAACAAAGTGTACAATGTATAGCTTAGTAGAGCAAACCAATGACTAAATTATGTAAAATTTGCAAATTCAATACATGTAATAGTATATGAACAACCAAGGTACGTGCAGTAGTACTTATAGAAGCGGGGATTTTTAAAGTAATATCTTGCAAGTATTGGCACTAGTCAAAGTTTATCCACTATTGCATAAATAACATCAAGGTAAGAGACGATCCAAAACTTTCACAGACCTTCTTTTGCAGCACTTTGCAATGCACGTTTCACTAACTTCTTAGGCCCCTTGCCGATGGCACTATGTTTCAAAACAGAGGAGCCCACTATAGCGTTCTGAGAAGTACCAAGACCTTTGTCACAGGCAACAGGAGGACTCTGACCTTGGCTATCTGTAGATCACGTTGGAAAATATCACGTGACAGCTGGAATAGGAAGGTCAGGTATACTTACAAACACCCAAACCACTGGAAGAAATCTGCACTTCGTCTTCCGTCATAACCACTTTTCCACGTCGAGGATCTCTGGTGAGTACCTCTGTTTCCACAATGCCACCAGTAGCACCAACGTCAGCTTGCACAAACAGTTATGCAATCAGTGTTGAATACGAAAAGACAGACGCAATGTACTGGACAAATAATTATGCAGTCAGCATCGAGTAGAACGAGATGCAAAACGAGAACACAGAAGCGATATACACCACTAGCATGGAAACGTTGGACAAAGGATTGATTGTTCTCTGGTTTGATTTTGATTTGGACTTCCGATGGGCTGCAAATTTTCTCTATCCATGAATTGAAGTCTCCACCTCCTCCTTTACTTCAACTGAACATTGGCAAATGACAAACAACACAGCAGTAAATGATCATTAACGCCCCTTCAGCAAAAAGACAAAAAGTTTGAACTAAATATGAGGTTTACCATATTGGAGATGGAGATTTAAATCAGAGCTCTCCCCCAAGATCGAGGAAGTGCACAGAAGCTCCTGTGAATCGTGATACGTCGAGCACTACAGCAATAGGCTGGGCAAAGTTGTACAGTTCTGAAAGGTAGAAAGTGCCAAAGAAATAAAGTCACAATTCAAGTAATCGAAGCAAACAATTGAAGTGATCAAAGGAAGGAAGGAAAACATAAACTTAGAGCACAAAAATCAGCTCGATATTTTCGTTCCATAGATACCGCGCTCAAAATTGTCGCTATTGGTTTGCATGGATTCTGCAGAGTATTCAACTTTGGAGGCCATGAGTGAATAGCACAGGGACGCAGAAGTTACTGTCGCTGCAGAGGAAGGTGAACGTATGAAGTGAGCTTTGCAAGATCGCCTCTTTATATAGACCAAAACACAAAAGAGACATACAGAGGCTTCAGCAGCTCCGACGCCTGCAGACTTAGAAAATCGCCCCAACAACTGACCTTTCGATTTGGTACAGCGAAGACGCCCAATTACCAAGCAGGAGATGATGACCATCAACGAATAGGGTGTGCTCTTCATCACGAGAAGGCAGCTTGAACGACCTGCGACCCTTGCATGCTCCCGAAGTGCATCGAAAATATGATCTGGGGACTTACTCCAGCGAAGACGCTCCATGGCGATGCAAAAATGATCAATCAAAAAGCAAAAGATGACGAGTACCGACCAATAGGGCATGTCCTTCACAACCAAAAGGCAGCCTGGATGACTAGCGAGCTTTCCATTCTCCGAAAGTGCATGTAAGAGCTGATCCAGGTGCTTCGTCCACCAAAGACGCTGCATGTAGCACCTGGGGCCTTCATCCACCGAAGACGCTCCATGAGGAGCTGCAAGAGTGGCGCCCCTCCTGGATTGGAGGAGCCCCTCCAACAGGGAGCTAAGAAGACAGAATGAATAAGAAAGACTCTGCAACGAAGACGAGCCACGAGAGACACCAAATGAAATACAAACACGTGGACGCTGGAGGAGCCACAGCCAATGACAACAGGACACATGCACTAGTGGTCGTGCATGCAAAAGGAAAAGGCGGCTACACCATCTGAACGTGGACACGTGTAAGCAAAAAATAGAAGCTGCATGGTCCCACATTAGTCAACGAACAAAATGTAGACACGTGCAATAGCCAAGCAAACTCACCAATCAAAATTTACGTTTTAATAAATTAAAATTCTATTTGATTTTTCCCTTCTCACAAATATATGTCGTAACTATAGCCTAGGATAGGCCAAAAATCCACTTTTGCAGGATCATAACAAACCAAAAGACTCCGATTTCATATTGCAACTATTGTCTTGTACATTTAATCAAACTTCCTCTCCAAATCTGCCAAAAGTAAATCATATACACCAAAAATAAGGAAAAATCAATCAGAAGTGAAGAAATCGCATGAAAATAAATGTGAAGCAAGCAAAGGAAAACTAGGGTGTGGTAGGCCGCCTAAGGTGAAAGAGAGCAATCAACTATAATCCTGTCCATCGCCATTATTCCAAATGTAGGTGTCATGCATCTATTGTAAAAAAGCAAGTATAGAATTATTTTATGTGTTCTATAAATAATTTAACATTAATCAAGAAGTAGCGAGTTTGTTCTTTATGAAATGTGAAGAACTATTAAATAAATCCTTCATTGTAAAGTATGATTTTTTTTTTGGGTGCTTGAAAAAAGAGAAATACCTGACTATCAACTAAGCTGACAATAGCAGGTCCATCGAAGTGACATGTGTGCTTGAGCGTTCCCTTCTTGCGAACACCTCGACACATAAACAGAAAAAGAAGAATTTAGAATATGCAAAAGCACAAAAAAAAAACATCAAATGAAAAAAAAAAAAATATATATATATATATATATATATATGTATATATAATTTATATAACCACACTTAGTGTGGGCAGGGAGGCGGCGCGCTTCCTTCCCCAAAAAGTTATAATCCGAGGGAATGGGCCCTTCTCCGTGCGCTGAGATTAGAATCGCCGAGAATATTAGTGCTGAGATTGAGTATCGCAACTATGTAAGACTAATATATTACCTAAATGTCAATGAGCGTATCTGTATTCCAAGTTGAGTGTCGTCCAAGATCTTGTACGGACCAAGCATATGCGTCTGCAATACATTCGAAATAGAAACAATGTAAAAATATGGTATCACTGAACAATAAATTATTAGTGTAGCTTGTAACAAGATTTCATAGATGAATCGCTACCTGTAAGTCTTAGAATGTAAAACGGCATTTTAGAGAAAACATTCATATATTGGTACATGACGAGCAAAACCTTACGGAAATACTCCAAGGCACAAAGTTGACAGCAAGTGTTAAAACATTATCTTTGAAATCATGCATCTATAATCTTTTCTTTTTGGGTTTCAAGTAAATAGTTAATATTTCTTAAAAGCAACAATGCTCTACATTGTTTACCATGCCATGATTTGTAGCAAGCAGAAAAGTTTACACACACACACACACACTCTCTCTCTCTCTCTATATATATATATATATATCTTTCTCTCTCTTGAAATTATGAGACATTCATATTCTGCCAAAGTCCGTAAGCTATGACATACATTACTAATCAAGGAAAGGAAGCAAAGGCAGGGTTTCTTTTCTTTTTTTAAAAGGAAAGGAAGTAAAGACTTTCTAACTAAACCTGTGTCTTGGATTTTGATGTTTTCAAGTGTCCAATGTTGGCACTACATAAATATGCGAAGCACTGGGAGAATGCACGATGCAGCCTGATGCAACCTTCAATTCGACATTATCAAGAGGACCATTTGTAGCTTGAAGCGGAGCATGTGTCAACGATCATCAGGTGGAGCAAGGAATCTCTTTCGTTTGGAGAGAGATCTCTTGTGTTTTCGGCAGAAATCTTTCCTTTACGAACACCAGATTGGCATAGAGGAGGTGGAAAGGCATGGAAGAATAATAAATTTCTTTAACTTTAATTGCAATATGTTGTGTTTTCCCCCATTGCTTTGGCATTAGGAATCCTCGACAAGCACCGGAGTGGCGCAGAGGCAAGAGATTTCTAGCAAAAAATGAAAGAGGTTTCTCTTGCGTTGTGTGAAATCAGTGTCGTTTCAGTGGGATGCCCGTTCAAATTCATGTATGAGAGACAAGAGTGTGCAAAAACGAGAAACTGGCGATGTGAAGTGATTGAAGCTGGTTTTTTTAAGAGAGGCTCACATGGGCAAATGCACAGTAGGGATTAGCTCTCGTCTTCTTCAACAGTCGCTCTACTGCAACAACCAGTGCTACACAGACGAAACATAGCGAGTATGCCAACTGTTGAACTGTGATGCCTACTCCTAAGCCTCGCAATGTAGTTTGAGGAAACTTGTCTATCTCGGGAATTGAATTCTCGTCCACATCATTTTGAGATAGTTTGCAGTCATGAATCCTTTTTTGCCAGAAAAATCAATTCCGTCTGTTTTCAATTCATAACGTTGTGGATGTATATCCAGGCACCGTTTGAAAGCTTGTTCATCCAGGCAATGCGTTGAGTATCAACTCATTTTTCGATTAACTCTAACCACTTCAGTGTGCTTTGAAAGCAATATAGTATGAGATGAACATGTGACAGTATTCAGAGTCTCCGATATAAGCCATGGATTTTGACGGAGGTCCATTGTTGATTGGAAAGTGAATAGGGAACAGGATGGGTCACTGGCTTTGCTCACCGATTCTCGCATCAAATAGCATCATTATAGTGAATTGACACAAATTCACAGAATCGAGAGAGTCGTTATCTTTACTCGGAATCTTCTTATGATCTCTAATGTTTTTGCAAGGTAAGGATGCTCTGTGTTTCATGCAAAGCAAAATTCGATGCAAATATGTAGGTCTCGAGCAAACGGATGGCAGGCATCCTGGAAGAAATTCTTGATCGAGATACAAGAAATGATACCGCCATAAGCACTTTGTATGTAATCCTGGCTCCCAATATGCACGAAGGGACACAATTAAAGCCACCTTTGAGATTGATGTTGAAAAAGAGCAGGCATAGGAGAGAAATAAACCTAAACTACCACATCTACATCTGCCAGGTGAGAAATCTTGCACCATTTGCCCAAGAACTTTGGTTTGAAATCTGTAAACCGTTCGTCCTAGCGGATGATTGTTCTGTGCAACAAAAATCAACTCCACAATTGAGAATTGTGACCTAGAAGATGATGGTATAGATGAGGTAAAGGCAAGCGGGCTCTGATCGTAGGATGCAAGAGATGGAATGGGGCTCTCGAAAACATCATGGCTGGCTGGCAACACACCTCAGTGGAAATTTTGGGATTTTTGAAGTGGCTAGAGACTATCATTCCAGAAGGTCCTACTGATTTTTTCATCCATTTCCGTCTCCTTCACATCATCAAGCCTCATCTCCTAATTTAGCCCTTCTCCTCAAGAACTAGCTTCGAATGCCCAGCTGTTTTCTCTCCCTCCTCCTCCTCCTCAGCTCATCAATACACTTCGGCGATCTTCATCTAGTTTTATCATCAATTTGCCCTCCCTTTTCCTCTAGCATCCTCATCCATTGAAATCCACATATCTTCTTCCACCACGGAGCAGAAGATGAACCTCCAGTGTTGTAGCAAGATTGGAGAAGGATACTAAACTATACTACATGCTGTAGAAGGAAAGTTGGTCAACCATCAACAATAGGAAAGCTTGAAGGAAGCAAAATCTATGGCGACCTCATAACACTGCAAGGAACTCCCCCCAACAATTTCCCATGATCGTATAGCGACAGCACAAGAAGCAAGATATCTAGGGCAACGAAAGCAATTAAAGTTATTTCTATAATATAATTAGTATAACCACACATGGTGTGGGTGGGCAGGTGGTGTGCTTCCTGGATAGTAGGAGATCCACTTCTGGTTATGTGTTCACCTTTGCAGGTGGTGCAGTGTCATGGATGTCTCGTGCACAGAAGTGCGTGGCTTTGTCTACCACAGAGGCTGAGTATGTTGCAGCCACAAAGGGTTGCAAGGAGGCTATATGGCTTGATCGGCTAGTGGGAGATTTGGGGATTCATACAGGTGTACCGACATTGCATAGTGATTCCATGAGTGCTATTCAGCTAGCACGGAATCCGGTCTTTCATGCAAAGACCAAACACATTGAGGTCAGGTACCATTTCATCAGGGAGGTACTTGAGGACAAGCACATAGAGCTTGTCAAGGTTTATACAGATGATAACCCTGCAGATATGCTGATGAAGAGTCTACCTAGTCAGCGGTTTGAGTATTGTTGTGTATTGATGGGCATTGGATAGTATGCTCACTGGTTGTTCTCCCTTAAAGGCACATTGTCCTTTAAGTGGGAGGTTGTGGGGGTTAAAGGTCACTGTGCCTTAACCCCGGTTATGTACAATACTCAAACACATATATAAATGAATGAAAAAGAAGATTAGGGTGGTTCTGCACCCACCAAAACTTGTGTGGCTCTCTGTCTCTCTCTCTCGCTCTCTCTCCCTCTTTCGTTCTTGCTTCCGTTGAGAGCACTCTCAATGGGAAGCAGACTAAATCAGCCCATAAAAGAAGAAAAAAGAAAGAGTTTGAAAAGCTTGATTTGATGCATTCAGACGTATGTGGTCCCATGCCTACACGATCATTAGGCGGGGCTGAATACTATGTGACATTCATTGATGATGCAACTAGGAAAGTGTGGGCTTATGCTATAGCTCGGAAGAGTGATGTGTTCCAGGTATTTCAGAAATGGCTGGCCTTGGTTGAGAATCAGTCAAGTAGAACGCTTAAATGCCTACGGACTGACAATGGTGGAGAGTATCTCTCTCATGACTTTCAACATTTCTGTGATACACGTGGGATTAAGAGGGAGCTCACATCCCCTCATACTCTAGAGCAAAATCCAATTGCAGAAAAGATAAACCGTACCATTCAAGAAAGGTTGCAATGCATGCTTTCCAATGCAAGTCTTTCTGGTGGTTTTTGGGCTGAGGCAATGAAGACTGCAGTGCATGTGATCAATAGATCACCTAGTAAGAGTTTGGATGGTGGTATTCCTGAAGAGGCATGGAGTGGCAAGAAGCCCTCTTACTCTCATTTGCGTATATTTGGGTGTGAGGCATATGCACATGTGCCAAAAGAGCTTCGAAAGAAGCTAGATCCTAAGTCTAGGAAATGCATCTTTCGGGGTTATGGTGAAAGTGGAGAGATGGGCTATCGTCTCTGGGATCCAGAAGGAAAGAAGATCATACGCAGCCATGATGTGGTCTTCATGAGAAGAAGATGCATAAGGCACCCATGAGGGATGTGGAAATGAGGAGAATCACTTTCCAAGATGTGAATCCACCTGCATATGTTGATAGACAGCAAGCTGTCCATGCATCAAATGTGCAAGAAATGGTACCACCAAGTACTCCCACAGGTATACAATCAAGGGTAGATCATGGATCATCTATTGGTGGAAATGATGAGCCAAATGTGGCTGATATGCAGGTGGGACAGCAAGCTGAAATGCCCTTGAGAAGATCTTCTAAAGTGTCTAGACCACCTGATAAGTTTGTTCCAGGGGTAGACTATGTGATGCTTACTGATTGTGGGGAGCCTTCTTGCTACAAAGAGGCTATGATGCGCAAGGATCAACGCAAGTGGGAGTATGCTATGCAATCAGAGATGAGTTCACTTATGAAGAATAAGACTTGAGACTTGGTTTCTTTGCCACATGGAAAGAAAGCATTGCCATGTAAATGCGTCTACAAAATGAAGGTCACAGGTGATGATGTGCCTAGGTACAAGGCCCATTTGGTTGCTAAAGGGTTCAAGCAAGAGAAGGGTGTGGACTTTGATGAGATATTCTCTCCGGTTGTGAAGATGACCACACTTAGATGCATGCTTGGACTAGTGGCAGTAGAGGATATGGAGCTTATGCAGATGGATGTCAAGACAGCTTTCTTGCATGGGGATTTGCATGAGGAAATTTACATGGTGCAGCCGGAAGGCTTTGAAGAAAAGGGCAAAGAGCATTTAGTTTGCAAGCTGAAGAAGAGTCTCTATGGTCTTAAGCAAGCACCTAGAGAATGGTATCAGAAGTTTGATGCTTTCATTCGGTCCCAGGGTTTTAGAAGGAGTGAAATTGATCACTGTCTCTACACTAAAAGGGCTAAGGATAATAGCCTGATAATCTTGGCACTATTTGTGGATGATATGCTATTGGCTAGCAAGAATACTTATGAGCTAGATGCATTAAAGGCCAAGTTGCATGAGGCCTTTGATATGAAGGATTTGGGACTTGCAGGTCATATTCTTGGTATGCGCATCACGCGTGATCGGAGTAGGAAACTCCTTTGGCTTTCACAAAAAGAGTATGTTACAAAAGTATTGCAACGTTTCAATATGGAGGGGGGGAAGGCAGTGAGTACTCCATTGCCTCCATATGTGAAACTGAGTCATACAGATAGTCCCAAATCAGATGAGGAAAGGGCCATGATGGCCAAGGTTCCTTATGCATCAGCCCTTGGGAGTCTTATGTATGCTATGATAGCTACTAGACCAGACATTGCATTTGCAGTGGGAGTTGTTAGCCGGTATATGGCTAATCCAGGAAAGAGGCATTGGGAGGTAGTTAAGTGCATCATGAGGTACATGAAGGGTACCAAGGAGATGTGCATCTGCTTTGGTAAAGGAGACATGTGTGTACTTGGGTACACAGATTCAGACTATGCAGGGCATGTGGATAGTAGGAGATCCACTTCTGGTTATGTGTTCACTTTTGCAAGTGGTGCAGTGTCGTGGATGTCTTGTGCACAGAAGTGTGTT
Source organism: Dipteris shenzhenensis (assembly GCF_047967505.1). Classification (NCBI taxonomy): domain Eukaryota; kingdom Viridiplantae; phylum Streptophyta; class Polypodiopsida; order Gleicheniales; family Dipteridaceae; genus Dipteris; species Dipteris shenzhenensis. Next base: position 65,936,488 of record NC_141596.1, read on the forward strand.
GCTTTCTCTACCACAGAGGCTGAGTATGTTGCAGCCACAGAGGGTTGCAAGGAGGCTATATGGCTTGACCGGCTAGTGGGAGATTTGGGGATTCATACAGGTGTACCGACATTGCATAGTGATTCCATGAGTGCTATTCAGCTAGCACGGAATCTGGTCTTTCGTGCAAAGACCAAACACATTGAGGTCAGGTACCATTTCATCAGGGAGGTACTTGAGGACAAGCACATAGAGCTTGTCAAGGTTCATACAGATGATAACCCTACAGATATGCTGACGAAGAGTCTACCTAGTCAGCGGTTTGAGTATTGTCGTGTATTGATGGGCATTGGATAGTATGCTCACTGGTTGTTCTCCCTTAAAGGCACATTGTCCTTTCAGTGGGAGGTTGTGGGGGTTAAAGGTCACTATGCCTTTACCCCGGTTATGTACAATACTCAAACACATATATAAATGAATGAAAAAGAAGATTAAGGTGGTTCTACACCCACCAAAACTTATGTGGCTCTCTGTCTCTCTCTCTCTCTCTCTCTCCTTCTTCCGTTCTCGCTTCCGTTGAGAGCACTCTCACTCCCCATGCTAAAGAAGGTCATTCCTCTCAACCTTATGTTTTTCCGCAACCTCTTCAATTACACGATCCTTCGCAACACCAAGGATGTGCTCGCGGTGACTGCGAGAGGGAGCAGCATAGAAATAATTCCCTTCCTTAAAACCTGCGAGTGAATCCACCCATGCCGATTGGCTTTATGGTGATCTACACCAAGCTCTCCAATGTGTTGTCCAAGGAAGCGCTTTTCTACTCGTGGTCACGTGTTGACCATAGACCTCCAAGGATCCACCATATCCATGCCTCACACTTGCATTTGCACATCAGACCTCCAACCTTCCATTGCCCCTCCTTGACCCCTTCCCCTATGCCTCAACTGACCTTAAGAAGATATTTTGGGCAGGTGGATATGCACAATGGACTTCCGTTCTGGATGGGGGAAACTGTGATGAAGGCAGGAGTACTACGGAGGCATGCGCAGAGGAGACCGCAAAGGGATGCATAGGGGATTGAGGTTAAGGCATGCGCAAGGACGACAGGAGGAGGGAGTCCAAGAAGCAGAAGCTCGACACATGAGAGGAGCAGGATGATGTGCCAGGATCTTGCATCGATGGCAACATCAACAGGAGTAGGAGAATGCATCAATTGCAGTGGGAGGTTTAAATGAGTTCTCGACCTCCATCTAGAAACCTCTTTAATTCTTTGGTTGTACCTTAGCTTATGAGCCCTTCCTTTTCACCCCTCTCACTTTCTCCCAACAAATTAATGGATTTTTTCCTCTCACCACCTATTGGAGTGGCCATTCAATTATTTATACATGCACTTCAATTGAAATTTAAATACTTAGGGCAGGCCCGATGAATCTAATTCACCTTGTTTGTATGCAATTTTGTTGCCTGTCGTCATGTAAAAGTAGAACTAGGAAAACGAGGAAGAATTGGAATTTTTGTAAGCTCACTTGGTCGTTGGAGTGCCTTATCAGTGCTACGTTTGTCTGCCAGTTGACCATAACTGGTTGTATGGTTGCCTATGTCTTACTCAAGCTTGCTTCGATATTGCATGGCTGATTGGTTTTGATACACGGTTGACTTTCATGTTTTATTACATGCCTTCCGTTGTAGGCAAGTGATGGAAATCGCCACATCTATCATGGTTGCTGTCTTTCTTGCTTTGTATCATAGCTACCATTGCTTTCGAGATGAATGAACTAGCCTGTGACTAGGAAGAATTGCTTCAGTGAATTAAGATTAAGGTACAGAGATTAAGGTTGTATTATGCTACAAATTTATTTTCTCTGGACCCCTCAAAATCTGGTCCTAGCAGTTCACGGTCGCTATAAAACAACTGTAGCTTTTCTCCACCATCGCTTGCATGATATAAGGTAAAGCAAAATGATGTAACAAAGTATTGATATTGAAGTTTCCAATTGGCTCTTCTTTTGAGCTACGCTCTTCAAGCACGATATTTATTTGCATTGTTTCAACTATATTGGGCCTCTTTGGCCTCTACTTCCTTTGCCTCCTGCTCAGCTTGTGCCTTAGCCTCCTCTCCATCTAGCTTCTTCTTGCTTTGTCTTTGTCTTTGATCAGTATCCTCCCCTTCGCTGCTTCATCTTTAGTTGTTGTCGATTCCTTTGCTGCTCTAGCCCTCTGCTCTCTAGCTTCCTACCTACTTGTGTTTTCTTCTCGGCATTGTGGATGGCTTGTTCATCAAGCAATGTCTTGGTCTCTTCCTCAACTAGCTGGGGCTGTTTAAGGTCGGTAGCTTGGTAATCTTTGGTCTTCTTTGCTTCATCAGCTACTCGGTTATCCATTTCTTTGGCCTTTTGTGCTGACTCTCTCCCTCCTTTGGTTTCACACTTTGTTGTTTCTCAAGGGCTTTGTGGACCCCGGTGTTGTAGTGGCATCCTTCATCGTCATAAGTAATTTGCCTTGTGGTGGAAATAAATAGCTACATACCTTAGTCGTGTGAAGGAAGACACTGAGTTTCTGAATAAGTTTTTGCCTTTTTATAATCTTCTTATTGTGTGATTGCTAGTGGAGGAGTCAATGTGTGTATGAATGGGCAACCTTTTCGAATCCCGTGGTAGAGTTTATTGCATCATTTATGAGATTTGCTTCTTGATTCTAAGGAATACCTTGCCACAACTTTTCTTGCATCCAAAGTTTGTTGGTGCAGGGTTGTCGCTTCACCTGTGCCTTCCTTGCTTCCACAATTTTTCAGCTTGAAATAGTATCTACGGTGGTACTTCAGTACATGTCTTACATATTACAACATCTGCTATGACTTTCTATATTGGATGTGGGGTATCAACATATTATGACTTTCTATATCTGAAGGGAGAACAACATATTATGAGACACCAATGGTGAAGGAAACATCGAAGGGCAAAGCGTGTGTGGAGGATGTTGATATTTATTGTGATAAGGGGAGCAGTATCTTCAAGGGTAAGTGCAGTCCTCTTTTGTTTAGTGGTGGTTTATTATACATTTGATTGAATGCTACTTCTTCAATTAGTTGAAAGTGGATTGAATTCAAAGTTATTGTTATTTCACATTCTAAAATTCTTCTCAACGAGATTTAATGTGTCGCTCAAGGTATTAATTTATGATGGCAAAGCATTATCAACAATGTTTCTTTTAAAGCCATCCACACATGCAAAATGCTTTCACATGCTAGTGGATCAGAGTTTCGTAGACCATTTAATTGTTCCTCTTACAAGACATCAACAAGCGCAAGTGTATATCACAATGACAAACAAGGATGAGGAACAACTTTGTAGCCTAGTTAGAAGGCACGCCTCCTTGCCTGTTGCATAAGTAGTACTACTATATGACACTAAGTTTGCCCACAAACAATACAGCATCAAGGCTATGGAGAGAAAAGTCTATAGACATCAAAAATCCCTTACACCAGTGCATAACAACAAGAACAGTGATGGCTAAATCTCCAACACAATATTGGCAACCGAGGAACCTTCTCAATACCTAAGCCCATCAAGAAAGTATGCTAGAGGAAGAGGCAGTTGTCACTTTGAAGATGAATACAAAAGAGCCATTCGTGACACCCCTCGCTTTACATGTCTTTGTTGTGGATCACCTATGTTCAAATGACAATTGGTAAGACTCAATGAACGTTTTAATATCCCCATAGACCAAGGTGTTATAAATGAACAATCTAGCAATCTTAGCAAAAGAAACATCTACACGCTATGTGCAAAACAATTAAAGCAAAAGAAGGTTACACCCATATTTTCTCAAACACACATGCACCTACCAAATAAAACAAGATACACATGCAGACTAAATGAAATTGAAGCTAGGCTCGTAGCAATACAAATTCCATTTGCTCAAATGAGAGAGTTGTCATATGATGGACAATATGGGTTGCTTGGAAGCATTATAAACATTTTTTGATGTTGATAGAGCACAGAGAGTACTTCCTCGATTCCTCACAGATGATTCAATAGTAGTAGTTGCTAATAAGAAGGAAGCTAGAGTACACACATAATTATATGAGCAAGATAGTAAGACCAACACTGACTGTACATGCTTTAAAAGAACTGTTACAAATACCACTACACAAGGAAAACAACGTCATAGTAAACCTGTTGTGGGTCGACCACATACTTGCAACAGTCAATGAAAGAACACGAAGAAACCACAAATAACAAAGAGTGCACAATAATGAAGATGAAGTACACACATATACATTAGTGTATGCCATATATACGGCTCAACAAGTTGTTGATTTCGAGGACCAAACAATTGATATAGCACAGAGAGTACTTCCTCGATTCCTCACAAATGATTCAATAGTAGCAGTTGCAATAAGAAGGAAGCTAGAGTACACACATAATTAAATGAGTGGGATAGTGTGGCCAACACTGACTATACATGCTTTAAAAGAACTATTACAAATACCACTACACAAGGAAAACAACGTCATATTAAACCCGCTGTGGGTCAACCACATACTTAGCTTACAAGAGTCAATGAAAGAACACGAAGAAACCACAAACCACAATGAGTGCACAACAATGAAGATGAAGTGCACACAAATACATTAGTGTATACGGCTCAACAAGTTGTTGATTTCGAGGACCAAACAATTGATAGAGCATAGAGAGTACTTCTTAGATTCCTCACAGATGATTCAATAGTAGCAGTTGCAATAAGAAGGAAGCTAGAGTACACACATAATTATATGAGTGAGATAGTGTGACCAACACTGACTGTACATGCTTTAAAAGAACTATTACAAATACCACTACACAAGGAAAACAATGTCATATTAAACTCGCTGTGGGTCGACCACATACTTAACTTGCAAGAATCAATGAAAGAACACGAAGAGACCACAAACAACAATGAGTGCATGACAATGAAGATGTACACACAAATACATTAGTGCATGGTATATGTACGGACCAAATAATTGTGGTTTCTCCCTCCGAAGGCTTTTCCCCACCAGTATTTTTAAAGACAAATTCTCTAAAGAGCTTGCATTTCCAACCCTGTTCTTTAATCAACCAAGGAACTATGGCATCCCTACATGAACAAGTTACCAAGAAGTGGCTCAATGGGAGCTTATAAACAAGGATCGTCACTTCGCATAATAGAGAACCTATTCTTCAAGACAATCAAAATTCTTGTTCGAAAGTTCTATCATCAACGTGGGTGCGCATGAGAAAAGGACAGCTATGAGGAACAACACTAAATGCGAGAGATGCAATACAAGACACAAAACATCGAGAAGATTTTGCAGTCAAACATAGGATATTGAGACTTCACATGCCTACATACATCCTTAGATTATAAGTACGAGCTAAAGAAGAGCTTGTTTGCAATGATGGGACAGTTGGGACAGCCCACATTCTTCATCAACTTCTCCTCTCTGTAGAATGACAGAACCACTGACAACATGTCTATAAGAGCTTCAGTCCATGTCAAGCAATGTAGAGGGAATTGACACTCTAACAACAATAAGATAACTCGTCAAATCAGATCCTGTGACTCTAGCAAGATACTACATCAACAGTTCCAAGCAATCAAAAGGTTGCCAAATCGAGATCAAACAATTCTTGGGAAAGTGGTCGACTTTTTCTTCTAGCTGAATTCCCAAATTATGGAAGTCAACATGACCATGGTCTACTATGGGTAGAATATGCTCCACAGTATAGAGGCTCGATAGAAGAGGAGATTCTCGACTTCGTAGACAAACACATCACAACAGATAGCACAAGGATATCATCATCAAACATAGAATTTCAAATGCATAAACACAAAAAGACTTGCAGAAGATGGAGTACACACTGCAGGTTCAGATTCCCTAGACTTCCAATGCGGAAAACAGTTGCTATATTGCCACTAGAAAGTACGCTAGTAATGCCTACCATAAAGGAGAAGATAAGAAACATTGAGAAGGTGTTAGAAGACACTTCCACCATGAGTTCAGATATCGGCAGATTCCTTGAGAAGGTAGGGTTAACAGATGACGAATACATTGACTGCCTTCGAGCAAGAGTAGCCTAGCCAATATTAATGCTGCAAAGAAAACCAAAAGACATATACACAAACAACTTCAACCCAAGAATATCTAAACTATGGAAAGCGAACAATTCATCTTGAACTCACACATAGTGGCTACGTAGTGCATGTCTTACATAACTAAAGCAGATAGAGCAACAACACAAGCAATTAAGGAAGCAATGACATTATGCCTAGGATGCAACACTCCATCAAAACGAATACTTAAGTTCGAGAATGCTATTCTTAACATGCAACACATTAGTGCACAACAAGCTATGTACATTGCCCTCTCCCTACCTCTAAAAGGTAGCACCAAGAACTTCACATACATCAATGTGAGCGCTGCTAAAGACCGTACGCTTCTATTGAAACAACGCAACCAATTAGAGGCAATGGATCCGGCAATATAGATGTTTTCTTCGAAGACCAGGTAAGAAAGTACTACAATGGCAACAACATCATGCAGCATCTATGCCTAGTAGATTTCACAACGAACCACACTATTGAAGACAAAAAATGAATGTGTAAGAGGGAGCGACCAAAGGTAATTTGCTTCAACAATTACAATGTTGCAAAGGACCCAGAAAACCATTACTGTGAGCTATGCCTCCTATACTTGCCATTTATTGTAAATGAGCATGTCCTCGATAATGCACCTCCTACATGGCACGACAAATACAAAGAGAACCAAGAGACAATAGAGCATAACATAAAACATTTCAACACACTATTAGGCGAAGAAACTTGCAACAACGGCCATAATACCACAGTTGCTATTACAACAAGCGACTCTGAGGTTGCATATGTTCACGAAGGCTTTGACCTTGCTGTAGAACTTGATCTGCAATGTCAACAAAGAAGAACCACTTCATCAACAAAGTTTATGCACAAAACCATGCCAAATAATGAATTCGACATTACAAGCTAAGGTAGCTTACGCAAGAGCAAAGACTCCTATGCAAGATTTGATGCTTAAAAAATGCACAGAAAGTGCTGGGCACATAAACATGTTCCTCACCAGTAATGCAAGGACATGCAAGATGTTCACATTGCTTCTTATCGTACAAGCGCTTCTTTGACATTACACTCACAAGGAAACATCAAACATTGATATTCTGAGAGTGCTTATCTTAGCATACACAGATAGAGCAACATTCATTATATGGGATACAACCATCCATTCTACACTACACTTACCTCTTTTGACATCTAATTACACAAGCTTAGACAAGTTGCAATAACTATCAGCCCTATACAAACACGTGGAGTTGATTGTGTTTGAAGAATTTTGCCTAATTGGCCAAAACACATTCATCGCAATGGACTTACGCATGCGTGAGATCAAGCACAATCACCTCACCCTTTGGAGGCATTGATGTGCTCTTATGTGAAGACTTGTGCCAGGCAAGCCCAACTAAGGACGCATGGATTTTTTTCGACAATCCCACAACCACAACAATATTACCCTCCATTTGGAGAAACAACTCCAAATATTACGAATTGGCTAAACCCATGCGTCAAAACAACTCAAGGTACCTTGAAATATTCAATAGAATTTGAATTGGTGAACACAAAGCTGAGGACTACAAAAGGCAACAACTGGACAAGCATATGGTCCCACACCTTTTCTACACCAATGGTGCCAAGGATAAGCACAATAAGGAGGTCTTCCAAGCTCTATTTTCTAAAGAACATACAATACATGCAAAAGACACACGGCACAAGACATGCAGTAAATCAATGAAAATTCCAAACGAGCCCAAAGCAACTGTTGGATTGCACAAAGAACTCAATCTAAAGGAAGGCATGCTCATAAAGATATGCTCTAGTAACCTGGATACTGAAGATGGCCTCGTGAATGGAGTTGATGGAACATTTAAAACTGATGATATTAAATCAAACAACATCATTGTTTTGATTGAGTTCAATGACATTAACATCGACAACAACTCACGTGCAAGGAACAATTACTTGTACAATGTTAACACACTAAGAAACTGGACACCAATTCACCCAATCACAAGGGAATTCTAGATTGGTAAGAACAGCTTCAACACAAGAGAATTCCAAATTGGTAAGAACAACCTCAACACTGGAACTCGAACTCAATTCCCTATCCAATGATTGTATGGCAAGGTATAGTCAACCAAATGCAAGAACATTTCATACATCATGAAAGATACTGAAACCATAACTAAGGCATCTTCAAAAATAGGAATCATAATGGTTGTAGTTAAAACCTTTGTTCCAATCATATCCATTAGAAATCATCATGCAAGTCATGATATATTCTTCCTTCATGTAAGCTCTTGTCATAGTAGTCAACCCACACTAGTCAACTAGTCAACAAGATAGTATGACTTGAAATCCACTTCAAAGTATCATAACCTCAATCCTCAACATAAAAGGTGAAAAATGCATTCAACTAAACTTAAAAGAGCATTCTCTGATCTAAAAAAGAAATCTATGAATCTCTGATTTGAATTTTAACTCCTCAAGCATCAACTTAGCATTTAATATAGCATCTATTTTCAAAAAATAGTCAAGAAATGC